>NC_081412.1:224970319-225316986 GCF_030272615.1 Cryptomeria japonica
AAATAAAAACATCACATATTAAAAATTTTAAATATAAGAAATAAAATAACTGTCATGTAAATAAACACTAATTTATATATTTTTAATCTAAAAACATATGGAATTGAAAAAGATAAATATTAACAAATGCCATGTATAACCTCTTCTACACACTGAAAATATTGCAGAGAGACTGCATGAGTGACTACAAGGAGACTGCAGGAAGAAAGGAGTTTGTCAAAGATAATCACGCCAGTCGAGTAGGGTTCAAGCTTGGTTAGACGTAATACAAAAAGTGACAAAAGTGTGGCCCTGGTCTACATTCCAATAGGTCTATGTCACTTTCTTTGGTTTCTTATTTATTTTACTTTACATTTTCTCATTTCTTGGATAAGAAGGCTAAACTAACAAACTCTCAAAAACCCACAAGAAGCTATCTCATGGAAAATTATAAAAAATGTAAAACTAAAAACCTAGGCCAAACTCTCAAAAACCCACAAGAAACTATCTCATGGAAAATTATAAAAAATGTAAAACTAAAAACCTAGGCCAAACTCTCAAAAACCCACAAGAAACTATCTCATGGAAAATTATAAAAAATGTAAAACTAAAAACCTAGGCCTGACTTGGTAGGGACCCACTATTGTTCGGTCTTAGTTATCAATAAAATCAAAGGATCAAAGACCCACTATTAAAAACCTCTTCTTAGATGCAAGTATTGGTTCATAAACCCTAGCGATGGTAAAATGGAGTTCAAATAGTTTTGAACCAAAAAGAGGGGTTGTAAAACCATATCTAGGTTCAAAAGGAGGTGAATTTGTGAGTCCTTGGAAATCATTTCTACCAGACCTTAATCAGTTTAACTAGGTCAATATAGATGATAAACCATTTTTTTTAATGAAAAATAATATCTAAGAATTTTAAGGCATAGAAAAATTCGTAAGAGGAGACAACTATAGAAAATGAGGCTCATTATGATCCACCAAAATCAACTAAACACAATCCCACTATAGCCACTAAGATGTGTGATTTAGTAGCTGATCATATATGCCACAAATGGGGCAAAGGTAAAACGACTCTATCAAGGAGACATATGAGATAGAACAAGCCAAAATTAAAAAATTTTCTCTAAAAAAGGAGGCAAAGGAGGAAAATTTACATGTCAATCAAGAATTATGCAGCCCCACAACCTCCCCTTTGTTGTGGTCATTAGAAGTATATGTTAGCAAGATCATGGAATTCAAAAAGATGATTGAAGTTTTGGAGGCAAATAGACTATAAGAAGACAATAAATTAAGAGAAATTACAGAAGCCAGATGGAACCTTGAAAGGGAGAACAAAATGTTAAAAGAGGAGAAAATGAGTCTTCAAAACAATGTAGAGAGGGGGTAGGAAGAGTTAAACAATGTAAAACAAGGAATAGAACAAGCAAAAGTAGTAGAGAAAGATAACTTAGAATCAATAAAAAATGATATCATGACATAGTTGGAAGAGTTTCAATTGATAGTAGAAGACATGATGCTAAGGGGAAATAATCTAAAAGAGAAGATCAAGGAATCCAAATCTTGGGCTAAAGTCATCAATGAATTGACAAGTGGACGAAAGGAAAGCATATAAATTCAAATTCAGAGACAAATAAGACAAGAAAAAGACAAAGAAAGCAAGGAGTTAAATATCATTATCAAATGTTTGAAGGACTTTGGAGAGAAGGAAAGAACAGATATTATATAAAAATGATTTTTTCAAGGACAAGTTGAAGTGGATAGGTTGTGTTCAACAAGAGGATAGGATTGGAAAGAAAATAGGATAAGAAAGCTACAGACATGTAAGAGTTACTGAACAAGAAACTTGGAGGATAAATCTATGATCCTAAAAAATAGGAGATTCTTAGAGGTACTTATATATACTTGGATGAAGATTTGACTTTTGCACAAAAAGAAGAGAGAAGGAAAGTGTGGGCAAAAGTCAAATCAGCTAGAGATCTAGAAAATGGGCATGGTTGAAAAATAGGAAAGCTCAAATTAGTGATTGATGGACACACAAGAAATAGTGATTTGGGGCCCCACGAGAGTATATAAATATGGTGACTTGGAACTGTAGAGGTTGCCCATGGAGAAGAGGACCAGGCTTGTGGCCCATAGCAGAGGGGAAAGACATTATTTTCTTGTGGAAACACATGAACATGAGGGATGCAAAGTTCCAGACATTGAAGGATACATTAAAATCTCAGTGTGGAATGAAGAGATGAAAATAGGTAAATGGCATGGGGGGATAATAGTCCTAACAAAAGAGATGCGATGAGATATTATTAAATTAGAGAAAGAGGACACAAATAAATAATTTATATGGATTAAAATAACAAACTTTTAAGATACAATTTTGGGGGTTGCTTGCTATTTTTCTCCAAAAAGCTCAAAATTCTAAAAGAAGAGCAACCTAGATAATGAAGACCCTCATGCTACAATAAAAAAAGATATTTAAACCTATAAAACTGTAGGTGAAATTATCTTGATTGGAGACCTGTGGTTCCCAAATCAATAGATTATAATTCCTAGAGAAAAAGACACTAACTCATGAACATACTCAGGATTGGATTTGGCCAATGAACAAGATTAAACATGGAAGCTATAATCTTCTACTCTTTAGGCTCTACAGGACCTAGGTCAGTCTTCCTATTACAATATCGTCAATACTTTAGCCTTATGCTCACCAACATTACATTGTATAGCAGATGCTTTCAATGAAAATATACCAAGGAAAAGTATAATATACTACAAATTCTGGCTTGAACCTTAGCTATTTTTACTCTTGCTTGCATTGAAAGATGGCTTTAATCTATTTCTATTCCTAATATAGAAGAACTAATAACTAAAATATAAAAGGTGAAATAAGAATGAACGGATGATCCACAAACTTAAGAAGTATGACTCGTGCCTGTTCTAAGGGAAAAAAGAGTCAAATAAAAGTCCTAATGATAAACAATATCACATTACCAGCATTAAAATTTCAATACCAAACACTTAAGACTTGCTTGAAATGCTTAGACTGAGAATGCATTCACAACTTCCTCACACTCTCTTAGAATATTTTGTAGTATTCAAGACATAATTTAATTCATTTAACTTGAAATGAAACCCATCAAAGAATACACACTCACCACAAGAGAAGACAAACTGATACAACAAAGCATAAGAGATAGGAGCAAGAATATGAATGTTCTCTTTATTGATTTCTAAAATAATATTGATACATTCATGAAAATGTTCTCAGACTCATCAAAACTGTAAAAGACTATCTGCCATATATTTCTTCTAGAAACTTTTCTAATACATACACATCAAAAGTTTGGACTCTTTCTTCTTGGCCCTAAATTCCCTTTTATAATGAAAGGGATCCAAACAAGCTTCAGGCTAAGAAGACACTTGTCAAAATTTCATTTCATTACAACATAGTCCCTAAGGCCATTGTCCTTCAAAATATGCATGCACTCTTCCTAGTATCATTAAATGTAGGAGGCTAGGAGGTCATCATCTTGGAAGCCTTGGACTGCAGGTCTACAAAATTTGCCTCTAACTGGTACTCTAGTGGCTGCATCTATTAGGATCTGAAGTACATCTTGGTGCTTGGTAGTAGGTGTCTTGGAAAATGATCATTGGTGATTGATTACTTCCATCAATCCTACCGTAATAGACAATTTGAACAAAGTTTACAATCAACAAAATAGAAAGACTATGACTAGTCTTCTCCCTCAGGATGCACTTCTTCCAAGGAGTAGTACCTTCTATGTAGTGCTTCTATTTCATCAGCTGACCAAGAAAAGTCCCTCGAACCTAGCAATTTGTTCATTGCCTCCTTTGTTTTATGGGTCGGTACAATTGCAAATCCCAAGGTAAACAAAGTTTACTTTAGTGGCGAATATTCACCAATGGCGAATTTTTCATGTCAGCCATGTCAGAAATGGCGAATATTTTGTACCATCTAGGGGTGGCCATGTCACCAGAACATTATCAATTTTCGTCAAAGTCACAGCCCGATTGCCATATGTTTGATGCAATTAAATATTTCTATGCGATGATTTCACCAATAAAATATATGGTGGACACACTATAAATTTAATTGTTTCGCCTACACTCTCCAAGGTTGCCTTAATAGATGACCTTAATTCACCTATATGCATGTGAAGATTTGTTAGCCAGGGGGACCCAATTCGCCCGACATCTTGCTGACGCATGTCTCCATTCACCCAAACTTTCACCAACTATATTGTATTCACCTATTATTTGGATGACCTATAATCGCCTAAAAAATTACATAAGTCATATTTGGACGACCTATAATCACCTCAAAAATTACATAAGTCATGTTATAGTTACGTTGGATTCGCCAAATATTTGTATACCATATAAAATTCTCGCAGAATTCGCCATATAAGGATTGGTATAAATACATGCAAAGATTAGATCTATCTCAACACAATCTAGTGGGTTCTAGGCTCTGAATTCTGATCAATAGTGAAGTTTCAGACCAAGGAAAATCATTGCTGTTGACTGTATTGGCGACTGCTAGTGACCTGAAGCCTAAAGGTGAGCGATCATATTTTTGAAGTGGTATATTATACATTGTAGTCTATTATTGCTTCTTTAGCAAATTGATATTTTTTTGGCAGCCTTTATTTTGTTGGAGATGTTTAACAGGAAGAGGGGTAGGAAACCTAAATATGGGGAAGGCCAGGAGAGGCCAACAAAAAGAAGAACGTTGTCTTCATACTTTGGCATTGGAAAAGATTGTGGTACTGGTGAAAATTAGGTAGGTACATCATCACAAGTACAAGTACAAAATTCACCACCTGCACTGCATGTTGAAGACGATGAAGAACCTGATATCTCAGATCAGGATGATCTTGAAGAAGATTATCCTGGTAGATACCCAGGTTAGCCGGAATGATATAATCAACTTGGGTGATAATGCCATTGATGATAATGCACAGAAGGGGAAAAGAAAAGCCATATCAAAAAAGGGTGAACCACAATCAAAAAAGGATCGGGAGTGGGATATGTCAGTGAGGAATTTTCAAATTAATTGGGCATCAAAGTATCCATTCATTGAACCAGTGGAGAATCCAATTGAAGGTGAGCCTCCAATAGAATGCAAGTGTAAGATTTGCACTTGGAAACATAACAAAGAAATTAGGTTGTAGCTAAAATTTGACACCATAGAAGAGCATATGGGTAAAGTTTATGAAAAACAAATGATAGACGGGGTTGAAAAATCAGTGATAAGATGGAAAACAAAGGATGAATGTAAGCATGTGAGGAATGCCGAAGAGTATTATTTTCATGAGAAATTATAGACGAAGCCTACTGAAGTTAAAGGTTCTATTGAAGTTGTTTTTGGAAAAGCAATGCAAATAGAACAATTGGGAAAAGTTGTTTAGTTAAGCGTTGTTTTTCATATTTTTAGCAGAGGGCATGCTATGAAAGATTTCCCATCAATTAGTGGTTTATTACACTTTTTGAAAGTTCCTAACTATCCTAATAGACACTAGTCAGTAAACAGTGGATGGGAATGGGCAAGTTGTCTTGCTGAGGTTGAAAAAGAAGATGAACAAGAAAAAATAATAGAGTCAAACTTCATTGCATTTTCTTTAGACGAAGTTATGGCAATAGACAATAATTCATGGGTATGCATGCATGTTTATACTATAGAGAATCATACCCACCAACCTCATCTACTTTCTGTTGCTAAAATGAAGGAGAGTGTGACAACGGAAAATTTATTTCAACTAGTAAAGAGAAGTTTAATTGAATATGGAGGTATGGATGACATGACGGTAGCCAAAAAATTGGTTTGTGTTGGAGCAGATGGAGCTTCAGTAATGCAAGGTCACAGGAACAGTCTTTGTACAAAGATTGAAACTTCATTTGCACCGTACATTATTGCAATTCACTACATGGCTCACAAAATGAATCTAGCTTTTGGAATTGTGAGCAAGTTTGCTTCAGTTAAAAAAATTGAAATTTTAATCAAAGAGCTCTACTCACACTTCTGTCGAATTCCTAAACGATTTATGGAATTTCAACACTTTCCTGATGGATTAACTGATGGGAACAAGCTTCTCAAGGTTAGTGATACCAGATGGATCTCTTTGGATGGTCCAGCGCATCGAGTGTTTTCAGAATATCCATCCTTGATTGGACTATTTCACACAACTCATGATGAATCAGATCAACCAAAATTTCCTGAACTTCTTGGCAGGTTAAGTAATTTAGAGACACTCTTAACTTTAGCAGGTCTTCTGCCCATGCTAGAGGAAATGAGGAATATTATGAAGGCTGCCCAAAAAAGAGCTCTGTATATTGCAGAATATGCTACGCTACGTAAGATGACATGCACGACCCTCGACAATCTCTATCGAAATCAACCAACACTATCTGATGAAAGATTTGTTAAGTGGCGGACACTCATAGATTTGAACAATCCTGATAACTTTTTACAAATCGGTGCAGATGGGGAGGTATGTGCCAATGTACGGGGAGTTGAGATACCAATGCACTTCTATGCCACGGTCGAGCTCGAGGAACCAGGAAAGCTCCCCAGGAAGCAACTAGCAAGAGTTACAAAGGAAGATTTCGATAAGATTGTTGAGACTGTAACTACTTCTGTGAAGAAAATTGCATATGATCTTTCCTCACAAATTAGAAGCAAATTCCCTCTTGACAACCTACTTGAAGCCATGCCTATTGTGTTTCCTCATTATTGGAGCCTCAACAGTGCATCTGATTTTTGAAGTAAGCTACTGACTTTGATAAAACAATTTTGCATATCCAGAGAATTTAATGGAGTAACTATAAATGGAATATTAGACGAAACTCATCTTCGAGAGCAATCATCTCATTTTGCATACACTATGAAACTACAATATGACAAAATAGAGAACCCCTGCAAAGAGGGATCAATAACAAGGCTTTGGAAATATATAGCTGAGAACCCATCCTTGCGTGATTCAATGATAGAATATGTGAAGCTTGCTGATTTATATCTTACCATGATATTGGGTTCGGTGGAAGATGAGAGAGTTTTCAGTGCTTTGGGGTTCCTAAAATCAAAGATAAGAAACAAACTAGACAAAAATTTGGAAAATTGCTTGAGGCTCTATACATCTAGGTATGATGTCCACACTTTTCCTTACGATAGGGCACTACAAATCTGGAGGTCCAAATGTAAAAGAAGAGGTTTGGGCAACACTTCAAACCAAAGTTCCAGTGGGACTACTAGACCTAATGGTAGCATTGAAATGTAGTTCGGTGAAGATATGCAGACTCAGATTCAGAGTGAAGAAACCACAGATGAGAATCAAAATGAAGAAAGCACTAAATTTGATGAGGATGAATGGTAACTATAAGAGATTGGTATTTATTAATCTTATTTCTGTATCTCATCATTCATATTACAAAAGCATATTACTTTTTGCAATTAGAATTTATTATTGATTTGTAATTGTATTTTTCAACTTTCTATTTCTAGATTTAAAATAGCATAATAAAAAAAAACCATAATGTGTTTATTGATACAATGATGTTTATTGTTTATTTATACATGTTTGAGTCTCAAATATGTGTGATACATTTCAGAACCATATGATACAATTCATTCAATAGTAATACACATGTCAAAAACTTAGATTTTCATTAATTCTTTCAAAATATATAGCCATATGATACAATTCATTCAATAGTAATACACCAATCTGTGTGATTCTCCATGCCAATTGCAAAAGTGAATACAAAGTTTCAGAACCCTTTGCAAATGACCCTGAATTCCCTTTTATAGAAACAAGAGAGCAACAACAACTCCTATGTGATTCTCCAATGTCCATGCAAAAGTGAATACAAAGTTTTAGAACCCTTTGCAAAATTGCAAATGACCCTGAATTCCCTTTTATAGAAACAAGGGATCAACAACAGCTTCAGGTCGAATTGCAAGTTTGCAACATGTGAACACTGAACATCAAAATCACAAACTCAGCACATATTTATATGGCCATCACAGGCTGTATTAGCAATTTAACATTTGGTACATGTTTGATGTCTCCTGTTCAAAAAATAGAGTTCAAAATTAAATATTAATTCACACCATGACAAATCAAACATAGATAATAGCAGTGCCTAAAACCTACTAATCAGAAATAGAGAAATGCATAAATGGTAAATCAAGGGAGAATTTGAGAATACAAATTTACTGGCTGAAGTTTTGCACTGTGCATCATAGATTCATAGGTTGGGCCGCTGGATTAGCAAAATAGTAATAGCGAGTGCTGTTTTTTTCCTATTCATAAAATAGATTCATAAGCTGGATTAGCAAAATAGCAATAGCGAGTGCATCATAGATTCATAGGCTGGATTAGCAAAATAGCAAACAGAAAAAACATAAAACCTTGAAATTAAGAATAAAAGAAGAAAATTGTGCAATACATACTATGATTCTTAAGAATTATGTGCCAGTTTTTGTACGGTGCTCCACTCTTCGTCTGATGACAGGTCAATATTCTGTAAACTATGCAAAGTCAACTCCAACTTCATCAAAATAAAAAATAGTACATCAAAATTATAATCTTTAGTTAAAACAAAGATATACAATCCTTTATTAAAGCCATTGAAGTCTAGTTAAAAAATCTGTACAATCACAGCTAAATATATAAATACATATTGATCAACACAAAATCAAATAATATTAAAATTGATCTAAGTTACATAGCATTGGCTTCACTCCAACCTGAAAACGAGTGGCTTGGATTCGCAGAAATGAACAGAGGTGGTAATGAGCAACCCAGCGAATTTGAAGCTTTGAACGTGATCTAGAGAATTTGCAGCTTTGAAGGTGATCCGCTTCTTTCTTTCTTTTAGTAATAAAATTGGTTTTATAGATTTTTAACACTTAACTACATGCAAAGAATGCATGCAAGGTCAGAATTAACAGGCATTGATTTGGGGAACTGGGATAATGAAACTTTCATTGAAATAGATAATCTCTTCCATTCAGAAGTACATGCATAGAATGAATTGCAGCCAGAAGCACAAACAAGTTCCAGCCGATTTCATCAAAGCTTGTTAAAAATATAAACAAAGAGGAAATTCACAATTTACGGTAGTGAAAAAGAAAGAGTAAAAGAGTAAAATCGTAATTTACGGTAAGCCGCTTCCATTCAAAAGAACGATATGCACAAAAAGAAGTTCCAGCAAAACCTGCAATGATTTTTCTGAAGCCAGTAAAATAGAAAGTAAAGAAAATTCACAATTTACGGCAGCAAAAAAGAGTTAAATCGTAATTCACGGCAATGATAGCCAGTTCCATTTAAAAGGACGACATGCACAGAACGAAGTTCTAGCTGATTTCACCATAACCTGCAATGATTTTTCTCAGAAAGCAGTAAACAATAGAAAGAAAGATAGAATTCACAATTTATGCAGCTAAAAAGAAAAGAGAAAAATAAAAATCATAATTTATGGCAATTAAAATTTGAAAATACAAGTTTTAAGGGAGTTAGCCTAACTGAAGTCTTCCCGATTTTACATCACTGAAGTCTCGACTCGAAGTTTTAATGGAGTTAACTGAAGTCTTTTAGATTTTACTATCACTAATTTTGTGCTTAATTTTGCGCTCGAATTATGTATGATATCCATCATCAGGCATGATGGATGATGGATGATGGGTCCAATTTTGGGTGCTGGATAGCTTTTTCCCTAAGTAATTGCTCTGATTTATCCGTCATCGATTTTCTCCACAACATCTTCATAATATTTTTATCCATATTATATTTTTTAATCAACTATTGCTTAGATTGTTTCAAACTGTTTTGGGTTCATCTCACTTCTTGAGAGATTTATCAGTTTGGTTAACATAATCCGTTGATAGGGTTCACCTATTTCCGGCTTAGTCAGAGTTTAAAGCAAATAATTATAGATAGAGATATAGATATAGAGTAGAATAAAGAAAATAGCTGGTATAGTATTCTCCCAGCCAAGCTAAAAACTCTACGTATGTTAAGGCATTATATATTCTCATACTCTTTACATATTAATTAATATATTTATCGATCTTTAATTAGTAAGAGGCAGTTGAAATAGTTAATTTATTGATTAAATTTAAGGTTTTATTTTTTTAATAAGATTATAGTTTAATGTTTAAATTGTTTTAGAAAGTATTATAGTTGGAATGTTAGAAGATTATGGTTGAAAAATTTATATATATATGTGAATATTATATATTTTAATTTAAGTTTAATTATAATTGTAAAAAAAATTGTGTATAATTTTAATAATAGTTTTATATTCTATTTTATTATAGTCATCTTGGAGGAAGAGGAAAGGAAAGAAATAAATATCTTCAAGACATTGATTTGAAAAGTGATAATTGGATAGAGGATGAATCATCTAATTTTTTAATTCATTTACTTCGATATTTTTTTATTAGGATATTATTGTTGATGTGAGGAAGGATGAGTTATCATCATGAGGATCCTTGTGATTTCATTTGTGCAACCCACTTGAATAATTTTCTTAAAATATACATCTTTTATGAGGATTGGGCTGATAAATTTTAGATCTTAATCAATTTGATAATTATATATTATTTTAGAGATCTCTTGAATTGAAAAAAATAATATAATTCTAAAATTATGGATAATGCTAGCACTAATAATATTAGTGTTATAATAGATTATGTTGTGTTTAATATCCCTTTCCATTGAGATAATTTTTTTAGATAATATAATTATTAAGAATGTGGTATTAACTATTTGATGTAAGCATGTATAGAATTGCTAACCATTATGGTTCTTATATGCTATAGAGTAAATTATTTTATTCAAATTATGGCTGAAATTTACATGTGTTTTATATTTAGTAACAAAGGATTCATTCATGTCTTTGGAGATATGAGTTTAATTATTTTTTAACTAGCATTGATATCTATATTTTCAAAGAAATATGTTGCAATTTATCATATAACATAAAGTTAATATAGGTATGTTTTAATCCATGACTTAAAGCCATAAGTTTAGTGTCATCTTGTATGTTAAGTGGTAGTGATTCTTTTCTCTTAGGTCTATACCCCAATTTTATTATGGGATCTTGCTCTAACAATGATAGGTGTGTTGGCAACAAGGCAGAAAACTGAGAGGGGGAGGGGGTGTGGGGCTGAATCAGTTTTTTCAAAATCTCTTCTTAACTCAAACATAATTTCAAATTTGATAATTAACAATTTAAGCATAAATCAACACCACACCAATAACAGACATAATGTTACCAATATTTTGATATGGAAAACCTGATCAAGGGAAAAACCACGGTGGGAACCTACCCACAATATAATGATACCCTGTTAGAGGTATATGAAATATTACAATAGGGAATGCACATGCATTCAGGCACACTTCCTAGAGCTCACTGCTCAAAACACATAACAAGGAGGGCTACAACTGATCATGAACTGAGAAAATAGCATCTCCATTGCTTCATTGCTTCTGAAAGATCAAAGCATTATTCACACACACAGATCACACTCTCACATGAGTATTACATTTATTTATACATATCATTAACATATCTTTCAAGGTCAACTCAATACACATCACAAATTACAAATCTATAACCATACATGTTACAAAATTACATGCAAACCAAAACAATGTTAGCTAAGGCATAGTATGAACCTAAATCAACATCTCAAACATGAAACACCTCCAATAATTATGCCTCAAACATCCACAATAGACTACAACCATTATGTCAGCTAAGAACGTGAAGAACACCACCAGATTATGGAAATTCCTCCATAACACATACTACGATCAATGCAGACCACCAACATGGATAGGACACAATTTAGAAACATCCACAAGCATCATGAATTACCACATAAACAATTGCACCAATACCACTTACTAGAATCTTCATTACCATTATATTGAACTTCAAGAACACTAATTGAACTGACTGTCAAATCAAAAGATTCACTTGCAGACCTCCAAATCATGAACCATATGAATTAAGGATACACTAGAATGTCCCAAACACTTTGCCAAATCTGCAAACCAAGATATTGCAACATAGAGGAAAATCCAGAACACTGATCAACATCGAACAACTGATAAAGCAACCACAATACTGGATCGCATAACTCCATCAAATATCCTTACGAACCACTGAAACTATAGCTAAATCGACTAGATACACTTATCTCAAAACCCTTTAATCTGCAACACATTGTCCAAACCAACTCACTTAATTTGACTACAACATTAGGAATATGTTGACATCATTGACAACAGATCACTCAGTCAATCCAAAAACATATTTTTGTTAGAATTAACCGAATGAAAATTGAGAGGGGGGGGGGGGGGGGGTAATCATTTTTCCACATGTTAAACAATTATTGTAGATTATAAACCTTCTACTAGAGAAAAATGAGAATAGCACTATGAAAGATAAAGCATGAGAGTACACAACACACAACACAAATATTTTAATATGGAAAACCAGGTGAAGGGAGAAACCATGATGGAAACCCCTACCCACAATCAATTAATACTTCTGTAGCAATATGTGAAAATATTACAATGGGGATTGCACTTGCAATCAAGACAACGACCTAGAGGACACTCCTCAACAGAAAAGGGAAGTCTCATTGACTTACATAGTCATCAGACTACAATCCAGAGGAAATGAACTATGGAATAGTATCTCCTAATGCTTGGTTACAGTTCTGGTTAAGCATATTGTCTGTAACACAACCAAAGGACTAAATCCTTATACAACTTGATCAACAACCTCTATCAACCTTGCATACCTTATTTCACATCTACATATATTCATTAATCACTCATCTATGCATCCAATCCATCCATCCATCATGATCTATAATGAGATCTTACAATCATATTTATACGTTACATAGACCTAAAGAAGTAGGTTGGCCACCCTAATATAAATTTATCATTACAATGCATAAAACAATAATTGGATCACAAGCCATGTTGACTAGGGACCCAAATAATATCCTCAAATCATCAAACACTTTAAAAGAGGATTATGGATCAACTGCAACACATTACACTAGTCGAAAAAAACCCTCAGTGTCAATAACACTAAATATCCTACCGGACCCAAATAGGATCACCAAATCTTCACATTAGCCAATGAAAAGTCACCAAACAATTGGGACATGATCAAGAACACCTTTAGCATGTTAAGAACCATTTCTAGAAGCCACATTAAAACCACTTAACCATTTCATCAAATATCACCAACCGGGACCAAGAACATCAACCGACAGTCTAAAACATAATCAATAGCTTTCGGAGAACCAAATCATGAACCAATTGATTATGACATACATATAATCATCATGAATATCCTTCCAAAATCAAATCCAACAATCTGGACATACCAGAGAAGAATATCTGATATCCTCTGCCAAAACCATGTCCAATTGGAGCAGGTCAACAACCAACCGAAGCTGTGTTGACATCAATGACAACACATAATCAATTCCCACATATTGCCAACAATCTCCCCCTTTGGCATTGATGACAACACTGAATGTGAAAAAAATCCAAGTGCCAAGGAATGACAACAATCTCTAAGAAACTTTCTCACAAAAATCAAGAAATGTTAGCAATCAAAATCAAACTCTCAAACAGTCTTCCCCATGGAAGCCAAGTAAATTTCTCTCCCAAGATAATAACAAAAGAACTGACTGATCTTTGACTGATTTGATATATCTGGTTCTCACTTTTCGCAATATCTCTCCCCCATACTGGAATATGTTTTTCTATTTTTCACATGGATATCTCTACCCCTTTGACATCAATGTTGAAGGGTTGATGCCAAGGTATTGAGCCAATCAGCTAACTACTCTCCCTAAGTGGTAGCACCATCTCATCAACCTAGATCAGAAGATATTTCTGATAAGCTCGCTGGATTGATGCATCTCTACATTTCTAAGTCTCTTCCGGAGGGGTGGTGACCCCCAATTGATTTTTGAGATATTCAAAAGTATCTTTAGGCAATGGATTTGTTAGAATATCTACAAGTTGTTCCTGAGTGGGTACATATACCAATTTGACTTCCTTTTCTTCAACCTTTTCTTTCAAGAAATTATATCTTATAGATATGTATTTTTCTTTGGAATGAAATACCAGATTATTTGACATATCAATAGCAACTGTATTATCACAGTGAATAGGAATATTCTCATCATAAATTATCCTTATATCCCTTAACATTTGCTTCATCCATATGATCTAAGTACAATTTGTTGCAACAACTACATATTCAACTTCAACAATAGATAATGAAGTGCATCATTATTTTTTGCTAAGCCATGAGACTAATTTATTCCCAAAAAAGAATGCACCACTTGTAGTGCTCTTCCAGTCATCAACATCTCCTATCCAATCTGAGTCTGTATACACACATAATATGAAATCATCATCCTTTGGATACCATAACCCATAATTTGTTGTTCCTTTCAAATATCTGAATATCCTTTTAATAGAAATTTCATGATTTTCTCTTGGATCAAATTGAAATCTAGAAGCAATGAAGACATCATTCATTATATCCGATCTAGTCTGAGTTAAGTACAGTAGTCCACCAATCATTGATTTATATCTAGTTGATTTTGTTGTAGGAGATTCATCTTTCTTTGACACTTTGCAATCGGTTATCATAGGGGTTCCAACTAGTTTTGAGTTTTCAAGTCCAAGTTTCTTTAGCAATTCTTTCATATATTTTGTTCGACAAATGAAAATACCTTTATCGATCTGAGTGATCTGCAGACCTAAGAAAAAATTCATCTCACCAATCATAGACATTTCAAATTCATTCTTCATGTCATCGACAAATGTCATGTATAGATTTTCTTTTCCTCCAAAAATGATATCATCAACAAAGACTTCAATGATCAATATGTCATCATTCTCAATCTTATAATATAAGTTTCTATTAGCATTACCTTAAATCCAAGCTTCAAAAGATGTTTATCCAATCTAGCATACCAGGCTCTAGGGGCTTGTTTCAATCCATATAAGGCTTTCCTCAATCTACAAACTGTGTCCTTGTCCTTTGATAGTAAAAATCCATCGGGATGCTCAATGTAGACTTCTTCTTCAAGATATCCATTTAGGAATGCACATTTGACATGCATCTGATATACCTTGTAGTTCTTGTATGCAACATAGGCAAGAAATAGTTGTACTACTTCAATCCTTGCAACCAAAGTATAAGTTTCATCATAATCAATTCCTTCTTGTTGTGAGTATCCCTTACAAACCAATCTAGCTTTGTTTCTTACAACCTATCCTTCTTCATTTATATTGTTTTCGAATACCCATTTAGTTGTAATAACATTTTTATCTTTAGGCCTAGGAAATAATTCCCATGTGTTATTCTTTTCTACCTGATTTAATTCCTCTTCTATTGCTTTCATCCAATTCACATCTTTGCATGCTTCAATAATTGATTTTAGTTCAATTTGAGAGATTAAACATACCTCTTTAGTAGCTAACCTTCTTCTTGTCATCACACCTTTTCTCTTATCTCCAATGATTTGATCTTCAGAATGATTCAACTTTACATACCTCGGAGTCTTTGGATTATCTTGACTTTTTGACTCTTTATACTTTTCAACAGTTACTATGGAATTTTTTGATGTTACCAGAGCAACTAGATCAATGCTTTGATTTGCTTCTTGCATTACTGGTTCTGATCTGACAATCTCATCTTCTGGTCCATGGTCATATGATTTGATTTGATTGTTGCTTTGCTCATCCCCTCTGACATTTGTGCTTTCCACTATCCTTTTCAATGTTTTGTTAAAGCATCTATATGCTTTTCTCTTAGTAGAATAACCCAAGAATATTCCTTCATCATATCTAGGATCAAATTTCTCTATTCCACCATCTCTTATGATATAGCATTTACTTCTGAAAATTTAGAAATAATTGATAGTAGGAGTATGATTGAACCATAATTCATAAGGAGTCTTACCGATATCACCTTTTTTGTTTATTCTATTGAAAGTGTAGACTGCAATACTAATAGTTTCTCTCCAATAAATATGAGGCAATTTGTCTTCCATCATCATTGACCTTGCAACATCTAAGATAGTTTTGTTCTTTCTTTCCAGTACTCCATTCTGTCATGGAGTTCTAGGTGTAGATAATTGTCTTCTGATTCCATATTTCTCACAAAAAATGTTGAATTCACCAGATCTAAATTCACCACCTTGATCTGATCTTAAGCATTTTATCTTCAATCCTATTTCTGTCTCAACCATAGCTTTGAATATTTTGAATTTGTCAAGGGCTTCTGATTTTTCTTTCAAAAATACAACCCACATCATTCTAGAGTAATCATCAATAAGCAACATAAAGTATCTATCTCCTTGAAAGCTTTTTGCCCTTGTTGGACAACATAGATTAGTATTAATAAGATCAAGAATTTTATTAGATCTTTCATAAATGCTTTTGAAATAATTTCTGAATTGCTTACCCATTTGACATTCTCTACATACCAGATTATGAGACTTGATGATTTTGGGCAAATCACTGAAAACCTTGGTTGAACTAATCTTTACTATGCAATCAAAATTCACATGTCACATCCTTTTATGTCATAACCAATTTTCATCAATATGAGAAATCAAGCAAGTCTTCTCACTAGAGTTCAAATGAAAGATATTTCCTTTGGTCTGAGTTCCAAATGCAATTTCCAATCTAGATCTATTGATAATCTTGCATTTTCCATATTTGAATTGTAAATAAAATCCTCTATCCACCGTCTATTCTACACTCAAGAGATTATGCTTAAAACATTCAACATAAAAAACATTGTCAGTATTGTTCTTACCATCCAAGGATATTGTTCCTTTTCCTTTGATCTTTCATGCCTTGTTGTCTCCAAATCTGTCTAGTCCACCATCAAATTCTTGCAGGGTTAGGAATTTCCTCTTATCATTGGTCATGTGGTGTGAGCAACCACTATCTATAACCCATTCATATTTCTCTTCAATTTTAGTATCTAGGGATTTCTCCTCAGTATAAGTTATATCATTGACAGGTTCCAGAGATTCATCCTTGATAGCAATAAAGACCCAATGTTTTTCACTACCCGAGCTTACAATAATAAATCCACTTATAGGTTCAACATCATCAGAATCATCAGTAATACCAAAATCATCATCACCAGCATAGTAAGATGATTTGTCTTATTCTTTCTATATTTAGGTTTGATCTGATATTCTGGATTAGGTTATAATTCCTCAAAAATCTTTCATGATTCCTTGTAGCTCTTTGAGGACATCTATTGGTATTATGGATATGTTGCACTGGCTTTGTCATTGATGTCAACACTTATTAACACTTATCCTTCTGGAGATCTTTGGTTATGTTCACTGACAAGTTTAGTGACTTATGCATAGTCGTCAGTATTTGGATCACCAACAGGTTATATTGTTCACTATCACTGAGGATGACTCGTTATCATTTGGAGATCACTTGGTTATGTCAAAGACATGGTTTGGTCACTTGGTTTTGCTGATTTGGTTATTGTTCTAATTAGGTTGACATATTTTCTATTACCGACAAACTAGTCTAGGTTATGGATCGACATGCGTTATCTATTCCATATTAGCATGACATGTTATGGAGATGGTTTAATCAATTGGTATTGTTGTTGAGCCGACATGATGCATCACATCTTGACTTACTTGTTGTAATTGATTTTACTGTAATATTCTTAGTGAGCTGACCTACACATTTGGTCTTAGGTTTTGGTATATATGTAAGATCTCATTTGTGAGATGATGTAAGTGAGAGAATAAATAGAAGGTATATGGTTATGGTATTGTAACATGGTATGTGCGAATATTGAAGATCATATGAGAAAACCATAGATAAGGTGATAGTTAGAGCTTAATTAGTACTGAATCCAACATTGGAGATGCTACTTTAAGTAGTACATTATCATTGGATTTAATCATCCAATTGTAGTAAGTGTGACTCCTATTTTGTGATTGAGCAGTGAGCTCTAGGCGGTTGGCCTTTCTGCATGTGCATACCCCATTTGTACATACATACTATTTGCAGTAGTAACATCTGATTGTGGGTAAGGTTTCCCACTGTGGTTTTTCCCCTTATAGGGTTTCCAAGTATAAATCTCTGTGTTATTTACCATGGATGTTGTTTCTCTTTCTATTTCATGTATTAAGTTTCAGTGGTATTGATATTAACTGTTAATCTATTAACCGACATTAAGTTTGGTTTACCGGTATTATGTATCAAGTTTGATTAAGTTATAATTGGGTTGAAATTATTAGACAGAAGATTCACCCCCCCCTCTCAGTTGCCTCTGGGTCCTAACAATTGGTATCAGAGCCAAGTCCTCTTTTTACAAAAGTTTAACTACTTGAGGAGATTCTATGGCAACTAACTATTTCAGGAAGGACAGTCTGAAACTTGATGGAACTAACTATGGTATATGGAAGATCAGAATGGAGACACATCTAAATTGCATTGGAAACATTGAATGAAGGTGATACCGCTATCAAAATTTCAAAACTGGAATGCTTCTGGGTCAGGTATGAAAATTTGAAAATGGAAGAAGATGAAAGAATTTTTGCTTTTATGGAAAGGGTTAATGAAATTGTTTTGGGAATACAATATTGTGGAGGTTCCTTAAGTGAAGATGAAATTGTTTCTAAAGTCTTAAGAGAATTTCCACTGGCATATAAAATGAAAGTAACTACTATTAATAAGTTGAGAACAATGCCTAATACATCAGTATCTAGAGATACCTTGGTTGGAAAACTTTCAGCATTTGAGCTTGAGGAATTTGGTCTTGTTGCTGCAATTAAGACAGATTTAGCCTTCAAAGCATCATCATCATCATCATCATCTCATAAATCTGATTGGAAAGCACTTTATGCAATAGAACTTGAAGACATCAGGAGGGAAAATGAAGAACTAGAAGAACTTGAAGCACTATTTGCAAGGAAAATGCCTAAGGGTCCTATTGGAAGTAAGTATGAAGGTAAAGCACCCTTTAAATGTTTTAATTGCAATAAAATTGGTCATATGGCATCTAGATGTCCTGACAGACATGCAATATTGAGAGAAGAAGCTAAAAGAACATATAAGCCTAACCCTGAATATCAGAGATACAGATTTAAGAAGAATAGAGACAAATCATGTTACTATGTTGATGAAGGAGTTATTGATGATTCTGATGAAGAATTGGTAGACAATGGATGGAATTTTGTTGCAATAAAAAAATATCAACTGATACGTACTATTCCATCGATAGAGCAAGCCTTGGCAGCTAAAATTGAAGAAAAAGATGAATGGATTATAGATTCAAAATGTTCACATCATATGACTGGTGATAAAAGTAAATTCTTATCTTTTCAAGAATACAATGGAGGTCTAGTAATATTTGGAGATGACAAATCTTGTTTGATCAGAGGAAAAGGCACTATATCTTTTGATGGTAAGCACAATACTGACAATGTTTATTATGTTGAAGGTTTGAAGCATAATCTTTTGAGTGTTGGTCATTAGTTGAAAAAGGATTTCAGCTACAATTCAAGAATGGTAAATGCGAAATCATGAATAGAACTGGCTTAGAAATTGCAACTGATAATCAGACCAGAGGTAATATTTTTCATTTGAATAACAATGAAAAGACATGCTTGATTGCACATATTGATGAAAGTTGGCTATCGCATAAAAGACTCTGTCATGTGAATTTTGATTGCATTGTAAAGATTAGTTCATCTAAAGCAATAAGGGATTTACCCAAGATTGTAAAACCTCATAATATGCTATGTAAGGAATGTCAAATGGGAAAGCAAGTTAGAATAACTTTCAAGAGTATTTCTAAGAAATCCAATGATGTTCTTGATTTAATTCATACTGACTTACGTGGTCTAGAAATAACAAGAAGTCTACAGGGTGATAGATACTTTATGCTAATCATTGATGATTATTCTAGAATGTGTTGGGTTACCTTTCTCAGGGAAAAATCAGAAGCTTTTGGGAAATTCAAGTTGTTTAAGGCACTTGTAGAGAATGAAACTGGTAAGAAAATCAAATGTTTAAGATCAGATCAAGGAGATGAATTTACATCTAAAGAGTTCAATACATTTTGTGAAGCGAATGGAATTAGAAGACAAATATCAACACCCTAGACACCTTAGCAAACTGGAGCTGTGGAAAGGAAGAACATAACTATTCTGGATGCGACTAGAAGCATGATATCAAAATAAAATCTACCTCATATGTATTGGAGAGAAGTAGTGAATACAACGGTTTACACTTTCAATAGAGTTCACATCAAAGGTGAAACTGGTAAGACACCCTATGAATTATGGTTTGGTAATATTCAGGCTCTTAAGTACTTCAGAATATTTGGAAACAAATGTTATATTAGGAGAGATGAGTATATTGACAAATTTGATCCTAGAAGTGATGAAGGAATATTTCTTGATTATTCATCTAAGAGAAAAGCATATAGATGTTTTAATAAAAGATTGCAAAAAATCATTGAGAGTGAAAATGTGAAGATAGATGAACACTTTAGAGGAAATTCAAGGTCTATGGATTCTGAACCGGTAGTTGAAATAATCACAAATGAACCTATATAGAGTGCACCGGTACAGAATGTTGATCCAGTCACACTGGCATCATCAAAGAATTCCATAGTTACTGAAGAACAACAGCAAGTGAACACACCTAGGTATGTAAGACTGAATCACTTTGAAAGTCAAATAATTGGGAATAAGTATCAAGGAGTTGTGACAAGAGGAACACTGGTAAATTAAGAGGTATGTTTAATTTCTCAAATTGAACCAACATCTGTCATTGAGGCATGTGAAGATAAACATTGGATTAAAGCTATGGAAGATGAACTGGAACATATTGAAAAGAACAATACATGGACATTAGTTTCCCGGCCTAAAAATAAAAATGTAATTGGAACTAAATGGGTATTTAGAAACAAACTTAATGAAGATGGTAAGGTAATCAGAAACAAAGCAAGATTAGTGTGTAAAGGCTATTCACAGAAAGAGGGAATTGATTACAATGAAACCTTTGCACTGGTAGCTAGAATTGAGGCAATCAGATTATTTCTTGCATTTGCAGCACACAAGAACTATAAAGTATATCAAATGGATGTTAAATGTGCATTTCTGAATGGTGATCTTGAAGAGGAAGTTTACATTGAACAACCTGATGGATTTTCATTGACAAATGATAAAGATATGGTTTACAGATTAAGGAAAGCTTTATATGAATTGAAGCAAGCTCCTAGAGCTTGGTATGCTAGATTGGACAAGTATCTTTTGAAGCTTGGTTGCACTAAAGGTAATCTTGACAACAACTTATATTTCAAAGTGACTAATGAAGACATTTTTATTATTGAAGTTTTTGTTGATGACATCATTTTTGGAGGAGAAGATGGATTGTGTAAAGACTTTTCTAATAAGATGCAAAAAGAATTTGAAATGTCTATGATTGGGGAGATAAAATTCTTTTTAGGATTGCAAATTTCACAGAATGATAAAGGTACATTCTTATGTCAATCAAAGTACTTGAAGGAATTACTGAAGAAATTTGGTATGGAAAACTCTAAACCGGTAAGTACTCCTATGACTATAATTGATAAACTATCACTGAATTATGATTCAACTCCTGTTAATCCAAAAAGATACATATCTATGATTGGAGGTTTACTATATTTGACACAAACAAGACCTGATATAATGAATGCAGTGTGTATTGTTTCAAGATTTCAGAGTAATCCTAGAGAAAATCATGAATCGACAGTAAAAAGGATTTTCTAGTATTTACAAGGCACAACAAATCTTGGTTTATGGTATCCTAAAGATGAAAATTTTGATTTTATGTGCATACACCAATGCTAATTGGGTAGGAGATGTAGATGATAGGAAGAGCACCACCGGTGGGGCATTCTTTCTTGGTAGTAGATTGATTTCATGGTTAAGCAAGAAACAAAGTTGTACATCATTATCAACAGCAGAATCAGAATATGTTGTAGCAGCAACTAATTGTACTTTGTTATTATGGATAAGAAAATGTTGAAGGATATAAAAGTAAAATGCAAAGAACCTATAATCATCTATTGTGACAATTCAGTAGCAATTGATATATCTAATAATCCAGTATTTCACTCTAAAACTAAACATGTTTCTATCAAATATAATTTTTTGAAAGAGAATGTTGAAGCAAAAGAAGTAAGATTGGTTTATGTGAATACTAAAGAGAAGATTATAGACATCTTTACTAAGCCTTTGCATAGGGAAACTTTTGAATATCTCAGAGAGCAGCTTGGGTTTATACCCTCACCAGTAGAGACGTAGACAGTTGATGCTTGGCATCAAACCGACAGAATTTACAAAAAAATATTTTTCTGGCTTTGATGAAGGAGAGATACTTCTCAAGGGGAGTAGTTAGTATTTGTATTTGGTTCTATGAACTGGTTGTATCTGGTATTTGTATTGCTTTTGCATTTGATGTCAAAGGGGAGATATATCTATGTAAAAACAAACATTTTCCTTTGGGGAGAGATATCTATGAAAAAACAAACATTTTCTTTTGGGGAGAGATTATTCATTGGGGGAGAGATTTTTACTCTCTGCATTTGTACTTTGATTTATGGTATTGATCTATTCTGGAGATTGTTGGTTTTTGGTTTTTTGTATTTTTGCCTTGGTACTTAGATGGTTTTTCCATCTTGTGTTGTCATCAATGCCAAAGGGGGAGATTATTGGTATTATGGATATGTTGCACTGGTTTTGTCATTGATGTCAACACTTATCAACACTTATCCTTCTAAAGATCTTTGGTTATGTTCACTGGCAAGTTCAGTGACTTATGCACAATCACCGGTATTTGGTTCACCGACAGGTTATATTGTTCATTGGCACTGAGGATGACTTGTTATCATCTGGAGATCACTTGGTTATGTTGAAGACATGGTTTGGTCACTTGGTTTTGGTGATTTGGTTATTGGTCTAATCAGGTTGACATATTTGTTGTTACTGACAAATTGGTCTAGGTTATGGACCGGCATGCGTTATCTATTCTAGATCAGCACAAAATGTTATGGAGATGGTTTAATCAATTGGTATTGTTGTTGAGCCGACATGGTGCATCGCATCTTGACTTACTTGTGGTAATTGGTTTTATTGTAATATTCTTAGTGAGATGACCTACACATTTGGTCTTAGTTTTTGGTATATATGTAAGATCTCATTTGTGAGATGATGTAAGTGAGAGAATAAATAGAAGGTATATGGTTATGGTATTGTAACATGGTATGTGTGAATATTGAAGATCATAAGAGAAGACCATAGAGAAGGAGATAATCAAAGCTTAACCAGTATTGAATCCAACATTGGAGATGCTACTTAAGTAGTACATTATCATTGGATTTAATCATCCAATTGTAGTAAGTGTGACTCCTATTTTGTGATTGAGTAGTGAGCTCTAGGTGGTTGGCCTTTTTGCATGTGCAAACCCCATTTGTACACACATACTATCTGCAGTAGTATCATCTACTTATGGGTAAGGTTTCCCATCATGGCTTTTTCCCTTATAGGGTTTACACATACAAATCTTTGTGTTATGTGTTGTGGATATTGTTTCTCTTTCTATTTCATGTATTAAGTTTCTTCGGTATTGATATTAATTGTTAATCTGTTAACCAACATTAAGTTTGGTTTATTGGTATTATGTATCAAGTTCAATTAATTTATAATTGGGTTGAAATTATTAGACAACAGATTCATTCCCCCCCCCTCTCAGTTGCCTCTGGGTCCTAACAATAGCTACAAGAAAAGTGACCAATCTTATTGCATGAAAAACATTTAAATAAAAATTTTCCTTCATACTTACTTCCAAGTGGTCCTTTAGGGATTCTTTTGGCAATTAGAGCTTCCAATTCTTCAAGTTCTCTGTTCTCTCTTTCAATGTCTTCCATCTCTTTAACATATAACTCTTTCCAATCTATCTTCTTCTTACTGAAGGAAGAAACTTTAAATGCGGTTTCTATTTTCATAGAATTCTAATCTCCAAGCTCTTGAAGTTCAAAAGAAGTAAATTTTCCAAGTAATGTATCTCTGGTAACAGGGGTATTTGACATTGTCTGGAGTTCATTTATTGCAACAACTTTCATTTTGTAAGCTGGATGTAAAACTCTTAGAAAATTGTTTAAACGATCTCATCCTCATTAACTATTCCATCACAACATTTTATTCCCATGACAATATCATTCACTTTATCCATGAAAGAACTTATCTTTTCATCTTCTTCCATCCTCAAATTTTTATATCTCACTCAGTAACCTTCAATTTTTGCAATCTTTACTACTTGGTCCCCTTCATATAGAGTTTCAAGATTCAACCAGATCTACTTTGCATTTTCTAGCTCTATGACATTCAACAATTTTTCATCTGATAGGGCACTTAACAATGCTTCTTTTTCACTTACATCATTATCAGTATTCTTCTATTCATCAGCAAGTGTCGGATTTCTTAGGATCATGAGGTGTATAACCTTTTTCTGTTATCTCCCATATTGCAGCTCTAAGATATCTCTAATGAATCCTCATTCTCTCCTTCCATAATTTAAAATTTGTACCATCAAATCTAGGACTCTCCTTCTGGTAGAAATTAGATGAAGAACTTGATGCCATCAAATCTTCTCAAGCGGTTAGGCTTCTGCAAAGAGGACCTTTCTCTGATACCAATTGTTAGAATGAATTGGAGGAAAAATGAGAGGGGGAGTGAATCATTTTTCCACAATTTAAACAATTATTGCAAATTATAAACCTTCTAATGCTACAAAATGAGAAAAACACTGTGAAAGATAAATCATGAGAGTGCACAACACACAAAACCAATATTTTGACATGGAAAACCCAATGAAGGGAAAAACCATGGTGGGAAATCCTACCCACAATCAGATAATACTTTTGCAACACTATGTGAAAATATTACAATGGGGATTGCACTTGCAATCAGACCAACTGCCTAGAGGACACTCCTCAACACAAAAGGGATGTCTCACTGACTTACATAATCATCAGACTACAATCTAGAGGAAATGAACTATGGAAATAACATCTCCTAATGCTTAGTTATAGTTCCAATTAAGAACATTGTCTGTAACACAACTGAAGGACTAAATCCTCATACAACTTGATCAACAACCTCTATCAACCTTGCAGACCTTATTTTGCATCTATACATATTTGTTAATCCCTCATCTATGCATCCAATCCATCCATCCATCATGATCTACAATGAGATCTTACAATCATATTTATATGTTACATATACCTAAACAAGTATGTCGGCCACCCTAATATAAATTTATCATTACAATGCATAAAACAATAATTGGATCACAACCTATGTTGGCTAGGAACCCAAATAACATCCTCAAATCATCAAACACTTATGGAGAGGATTCTGGTTAAACTGCAACCTGTTACACCAACGAGTAAAAGTCACCAAACAATTGGGACACGATCAAGAACACCTTTAGCATGTTAAGAACTATTTCTAGAAGCCACATCAAAACCACTTAACCATTTAATCAAATATCACCAATCGGGACCAAGAACATCAACCAATATTCTAGAACATAATCAATAGCTTCCAGAGCACCAAATCATGAACCAACTAAATATGACATACATATAATCATCATGAATATCCTTCCAAAACAGAATCCAACAATTTGAACATACCAGAGAAAAATCTTGGATATCCTCTACCAAAACCATGTCCAATCAGAGTAGGTCAACAACCAACTGGAGCTATGTTAACATCAATGAAAACACTTAATCAATTCCTGCATATTGCCAACAATTTTCCCATTATCTCAACAATCTCCACATACATCAAACAATCTCCCCCTTTGGCATTGATGGCATCATATGACGTGAAAAACAATCAATGACAAAGAAAGGACAACTCTCAACAATCTTCCCCACAATACAAATATTCTCTCCCCCTTAGATATGACAAAGAAAGGACAACTCTTAATAATCTTCCCTGTAATAGAAATATTCTCTCCCCCTTAGATCATTACATAATTTTTCACATGATTCTATCCCCCTTTGACATCAATGCTAAAGGTACATATTTGCAATCATGATTCTCTCCCCCTTGAACTAACTCACAAAACTAAACATTTTAACCACAACACTGACTACTCCCCCTAAGTGGAAGCCACCACTCATCAATCTGGATCACAAGATAGGACTATAAAATCCACTAGATTGATAAAAATCCATGCATCTTAGTTCTTGTCAGGAGGGGCAATCACCCCTATCTTCTTTCTGAGATACTCAAAAGTATTCTTAGACAAAGGCTTCATGAAGATATCTATAATTTGTTCCTTTGTAGATACATACTCCAACCTGATTTTCTTCTCATTCACCTTTTCTCTCAAGAAATGAAGCATGATTGATATATGCTTAGTCTTTGAATGCAACACCATATTTTTAGAAATTTTGATAGCACTTGAATTATCACATTATATAGTAGTAGGCGCATCACAAACAACTCTAATATCCTTTAACATATTCTTCATCCATACCACCTAAGTACAATTTCTAGCAGCAACAATATACTCAGCCTCTATAGTAGATAAATAAATAACATTCTATTTCATAATCATCCAAGAAACCGATCTCTTTCCCAAGGAAAATGCACCACCACTAGTACATTTTTTGTCATCCACATCTCCGACCCAATCAACATCAGTAAAATAACTCAATGTAAAATCATCTTCATTAAGATACCACAAACCAAAATCAACTATCACTTTCAAATATCTAAAAATCCTTTTCACACTTGTACAACATGATATTCCTTAGGATCATCTTGAAATCTAGCAACAAGATATACAACATTCATAATATCTAGTCTAGTCTGAGTGAAATATAACAATCCACCAATCATAGATCTATATCTAGTCTAATTTTTTTCGAGAATCATCATTCTTTGTCAACTTACATCTAGTCACCATAGGGGTACCAACTAGCTTTGAATCATCTAAACCAAACTTGGATAACAATTCCTTCACATACTTGGATTGAGATATAAAAATGCCTTTATATCCAACTAATTAATTTATAATTCCCAAAAAAATTTCATCTCACCAATCATAGACATCTCAAATTCATTTTGTGTTTCATCAACAAACTTCTTGCACAAACTATCATTCCTCCAAAAATAATATCATCAACAAAAACTTCAACAATCAAAATGTTATCATGATCAATCTTGAAATATAGATTACAATGAGCAGTACCTTTATTGAATCCAAGCTTCAAGAAATACTTATCCAATCTAGCATACCAAGCTCTTGGGGCTTGCTTCAATCCATACAGTGCTTTCTTCAATCTGCATACCATATCTCCTTGATCTATCAATTGAAATCCATATGATTTCTTAATATAAACTTCCTCTTTCAACTCACCATTAAGAAAGGCTAACTTGACATCCATCTAACAAACATTGAAATCTTTGTAAGTATCATAAGAAAGAAATAATCTAACTGCTTCAATCCTTGCCACCGAAGAAAAATTCTCCTCAAAGTTAATTCCTTCCATTTGAGAATATCCCTTACAAACAAGTCTTTCTTTATTCCTAACAACTTCACCTTGTTCATCCAATTTATTTCAAAAGACCCATTTAGTTCCAATTACATTTTTATCTTTGGGTCTAAGAACAAGAATCCATGTATCATCATTTTCAATCTAGTTCAGTTCTTCTTTCATTTATTTATCCCCAGTTTTCATCTTTGCATGCTTCATTAACATATTTAGGTTCAATCTTATAAATCAAGCAAAATTCTTTAGCAATTCTTCTTCTAGTCATCGCACCTCTATTCTTATCTCCTATGATCTGATTTTCTGAATGATTCAACCTCACATACCTGAGAGTCTTAGGATTTTCTTGATTTTTTAGACTCTTGAGTTCTTTCTTCTACACTAGCACTAGTCTCTCCTTGACTTTCTAGTTTTTTTGGAACAATCTAAATTAGATTATGGGTCTTCACTTGCTTTCCTTTATCAAAGCTAACAATCTGATCATCTGAATCATATCTAGAACATATAGGCTAATACTCATTACCTTCAACAACTTTCACATTAGCTCTTTCAAATATCTTTCTCAATCTCTTATTATAACATTGGTAGGCCTTGCTATTCATAGAATAACCAAGAAAAAATCCTTCATCACATCTAGCATCAAACTTCCCTAGATCTTCATTTATTTTGATATATCATTTACTTCCAAAAATTCTGAAATACCTAACTATAGAAACATGACCAAACCATAACTCATAAGGATTCTTACCCATATCACCTTTGATATGCACTCGATTAAGAGTATATACAACAATACTTACAACTTCGATCCAATAGATATGGAAAACATTTCCTTCCAACATCATGGTTCTGGCAACTTCTTAAATTGTTCTATTCTTCCTTTCCACAACACCATTCTGTTGAAGAGTTCTAGGTGCAGATAACTATCTTTTTACTCCAAGCTCTTCATAAAATGCATTGAACTCACCGAAAGTGAATTCGCCACCTCTGTTAGATCTCAAACACTTTAGCTTCAATCCAGTCTTTGTCTTAACCATGGCTTTGAAAATCTTGAACTTCTCCTTTAAGAAAGTAACCCAAATCATTCTTGAATAGTCATCAATCAACAACATAAAATACATATCTCCCTACAAGCTTCTCACTATAGAAGGACCACACATATTAGTATGCACAAGATCCTATAATCCATTAGAACTATACTATTTTCTTTTAAACATAACTCTAGTTTGCTTCCCTAATTGGCATTCCTTACATATTGGATCAATAGGCTTTACCAACTTAGGAAGATCTCTCACTGCTTGAATAGAACTTATCTTAACCACGCAATCAAAATTCACATGATAGATCCTTCTATGCCATAACCAACATTCATTAGTCTGAGCAATGAAACAACTTTTACCACTAGCATTCAAGTGAAAGATATTACCTTTAGTCTTTGTTCCTGATGTAGTCTCAATTTTGGAACTACTTAAGATTCTACACTTGCCATTCTTGAATTACAAATCATTTCCCTTGTAAACCATCTATTCAACACTGAAAATATTATGCTTGATACCTTCTACATACAAGATGATGGACAAAATTGTGGATCAAGACTTGAGATTAAATTGCTATAAAAGTTTTACATTAACTTCCTCGGTTTGTTCCTAAAATATCAATTCGAGGATTGTAGACTTGTGAAAGGTATTGTGGCTATCTATCGAAGGGATGAATAAAGTGAGTTGAGTGGGGATGAAATGTAGCTAAGAAAACACACAAAAAAATATATTAATAAAAATTTAATTTAATTCTTCTATTCTAATTCTACAATAAGAATTATGATAGTAACAACATCATATTAATAAAAATGAAAACACACCTCACCAAATTAAACATTAATGAAAATTATGAACCAAAATTAAATTACAAAATCTCTTGTCAAACTAAACTTTAGTGAAAATAATAAAATATAAATTACACTACATTCAAATCTTAAAAGCTATCATAATTAAATCAGATTAAAAAGAAATAACATACACAAAAATAATAAACATCACACTACCTTTTAATTTGAAAGTCTATTATAATTAAATAAAATTTAGAAAAGAAATAACACACACAAAAATAATAAGCATGACCAAGCTTCCCAAACGAGTGGGCCCTTGCTCCTGGTTTGGATGACATAAGAAATAGAATATTTTCTACACTGGTTTGATCATATGAAATAATAGTATTTTATTATAAAAAAATGATACAAGTTGTCTCCCCCTTTCCTTCATGATATTGCTTTTATATAATGAAGGCATATAACAAATTCTAAACTAATTCTATTCTCACGTTGCCTTAATTTTTTAAATTATTCATATGGTTTTCTCCAACACCTATTTTCTAGCATTTGCTCTTATTTTCATGCCTCTTTTCTATTATTTTGTGGTTCACATTTAGTTGGTTTATTTGTTGGAAAAAAATCTCCCTAAAATAAATTAGATATTAATTATTTATACTAAATCATATGCAACATAAAATGGCAAAATGGTGTGGAATGAAATAGAAATGGAATATTAGAATGGGATTGAAGGCATATGAAAATGGCTAAAATGTGGCATACAATGAGACATGGATGGCTCTCATCATTCTCCCCAACTTAAGATGGTGCACGTTCTCATGCAATCATTATGATCAAGAAGTCTTTGATTTGAACTAGTAGCCTTTTGGATTCATATCTTTGGCCTTCTTTGTCACCCCTGGCTATTATAACTCATGCATAATCATAATGCATATTCATACCTCCTTCAAATTATTATTATTTTTTTTTATCATTTCCCTTTTCTCATTTTTTCAATTTGGTTATTTCTCATAGCATTATTGCTAGAAATGCTATCTCGAGGAGGAATCATAATTTTTTATCTCAAATTGAATGAGCTAACTAAAAAGGGTGAAATGATATGCAATAAGAGGGATAGAATGATATAAGGAATTTGAAGGGTGAAAGGATAAGCAATATGAAATGAGTATGTAAAGTTGAAAATTATATTGGATGGAGTGATAAAGGATAAAGGGAAATAAAGGGTGAAAAGATATGTAATAGGGATGGTATACCTCCCCTCAACTTAAAGGGTTCATCGTCCTTGACAAACAAGGAGGGGATAGGTAGGGATGTTGCATATATGATCAATATAATAAGAAATATTAATAAAGTTAAGAGATAAAACAATGAAAAAATAAAATTGATTATTTTACCAACTTGCATGTCTAGTTATACCAACATAGAACAACGAGAAAAGAAGGAACCCAAAATTTGGTCGTAGATTGCAATACCAGGGAAGACCTCGATCTGAATGAAGCATCATAAAACATGTGGTGACTAGTTGATCTTACTTGGTGTAACACCTCAACTAAATGTGGAGCACTTCCTATAGTGATCAAAGAAATGTTTATCACAACATCTGAGATTAGAAATACATAAATGAGTGACAGGAGGTGTTGAAGGCACTCAAATTGAGTGAAACAAGCATAGAAGCATCTGAGTGTACTAGAAAATTGATGAGTCCATAGGAAGAAAAATTATTGTATTTGAGTGTTTTTTTTTAAATTTAAATTTGTTTAATTTTTATTTTTATTTTGTTTTGTTTTTCATTTTTTATAACGACAAGTGACTGTTGGCAAGCCAGTTTTTAGTCACTCACCACTTAGTGCATTGTGAAAATAGTTTTCACCACTAAGAATTTATTTCAAATACAACCTGCCAAAAACTAGTTTTCAAATTGTAGTTGTCTAACAACGTTCGAAGGTTTTCATTGTTAGAAATTATTGAATTTTTCCCTTTTTTTGTTGTTTATTTTTTCTCTTTTTTTTTCATTTTTTCATTTCTTTTGAAAAGCTGCATATAAGGACCATAGAATATGAAACTCTTATATGAATGATGAAAATGATATCATCCAAAGCATAGAGTTTCATCAGAATCCCTTCAATGAATGTCATTGCTAAAACTGGTTGCATGTTGAACATGAAAGGATGACCAATGGCCACAAGAAATATACCTCATGAAGAGTGACCATGCATATGTGTATAATAGGATTGCATAATATGATCCTATTTAGTGCATGCCACCATATCTAAAATCTGACTATAGAAGTTTGGAATACATGACCAAGAACATGATGGAAAGAATTACTCACAAGAGAAGCAATTTTCCAAAGAGAAGGAACACTTATACATTTGGCCTAAAATTCCGATGGAGAAGGTATATTGTGACCAAAAATGAAATTTCTTTGAAAAAATACCCGAATTCATCGGAATTCTAATGAGAATTTCACATTTAGTTTCGATGGAGAAGGTATTACTAATGAAATTTGATTTTTTTTGAAAAAAAGTGCTCACGTCCGTCGAAATTCTGATGAACACGAACATTACTTACAGAAAACAAAATAAAACCACAATTCATTTTAACCCAAAGCAATCCCATGCAAGCTTGATGTCAACCTCTAGCCCTGATCAACCCAGAGCAACCCTATGTGCGATCTCCTATGTCAAGTTAGGCATTTTGTGCAAAACAACTAAAAGTTTAGGCTCTACTCAAAAATCAAGAGGAAATGAGAAATTCGAGTTTATGGTGGGTATCCTTTTCTATCAGGTGTGGTGTTTCATGTCTATTAATGAGTAAGGACATCCATCATAGCATAATCAAAGGGGATTTTTGTTAGATATTATTGTTAGAAATGCCTATCAATATAAGTTAATGTAACCGAAGATTCTCCAAACGGGCATTTCTTTACATCAATTTCTTGCAGTTCCTGATTTTCTATTTTGGGCTATTTTTGTTGTGTATGAAATCACTAACAATATAATCTAAACCCATCATTATAATAGTACAATACTATTTAATGCTTATAGAATACTTCCTTTGTGACTATTTTCACCAGTATTGCAGCTCAAACTAGGAAGAGTTTTTCCCTTTTGCATTAACTCACAAGCAAAACTACTAAGAATTTCCCATTTGACAAAAATATAAATCACTACATCTTTTGGACATTGGATTTTTCTCTTTGTACCTAGATAACTGATTTTGATCTCTAAAAATGATTTCCATGACTATATTTTTGTTAAATCCCTATTTTATTACTGAGATAACTAAATTTTTAGAAGGAGATTCCAGACTTCATAGGGAATTAAATCACTATGTTCAATCATGAATTTTTTGTCCCCTTTGAAAACATAATTCTCCTCATTGAGATGATATCTTGGAGGAATTGTCATTCTATGCAACTTTGTTTTCTTAAGCATGGTTCCATCTCATCCATGTATTTCACTATTTTGCAATGAATGCCTTTAATAAGATGGATAATTTCTTATTTTAGTCTTTAACCTTCATTCTTTCTATCAAAACTACTAGCTCCTTACTGAGATTCATGGTAAAAAATTTTCTCTATTTGCTACCTCACTGTACCTTTTGAATGCATACTATAGTTTCTCTATGCACTATCATCTCTGTCATATTCATATTTTCTTATGCAAACTTTATAACCTTTGGATCTCAAACTTAGAACTCTACCTTGACTGATGATAACTACTACTGACTCGGCCTCTTTCTGACTGAAGTATGTTATAATCCTTATAGCAATAATTATTTAAAAGTATGATATAACCCTTGTAAGCTATTCTACTATACATTATCAAATTTGTGGGACCTTCTCAACAATAGTGTGTTTATCTATTGATTTGTGTTTGCTAAATTAGCCTCATGTAGGCCTAAAACAATCATTTTAAATATTAGCAGTGGGAAAAATGCAATCCTTGGTAGTTTGGCTCTTTGTCTTTCTATGGAGAAGGACAATTTAGTATTCTCTAAGTTTTGAGACCCTCTCTGATCTGAGGGTATATAGCTTTGTTTCTTCTTAATTCTATCCATTTTGAATTTTCTCATTATTTGCAACCAACTTTCGGTCATTAGACCGTACCCTAATTTTTATTTTTTTTAACCATTGTTATTCCTAACTTTCAATCATTATATATGTAAGATGTGACACTATAGTCACATATAGTCATCTACAACTCAAAACCCTACCAAGTATGATAGAGAAGAAGGCTAAAATGACAAATAAGAGACTCAAAGCATGAAATCACTTATATAGAGGATTCAATTTTCTTGATAGTTATAGTAAGGTTAGATACAAGGAAAAGATAATGAAAAAACACCTTATCATTGTTTTAAAAGTGATTGAACAATCCAAAGTCTTAGCTCTTCATTTAAGGGAAGAACATAATAAGGTTAGTGCATAGTATTTTTTATGTTTCCTTTACTTGATACCATTGAGGACAACATTAGAGTGACTAACAATTTCATAAGGAATGACTCATTATGTGACTCAACCCAATCCAACATGGTATTTACACACTTGGAGACTTTTTGTACACTCCCATAAGTCCCAAGGAATGCTTGGCTCTTGGGTTAATAGTAGTCTAAAGGATGGTATTAGGAAGGTTTTAAACTCTACTCTACAAAGCTAGTGAGACAAAAAAAAAAAAAAAGATTTCCTTCTACTCCTAGTAACTTTGAAAAGTGTCAAGTGGTTCTATGCTTCAAGGAAATCCTAACTCTATTTGACCACCATTACCATCCTCCCAAAGTAACACAAAATTCTAGAGGGAATACTTAATAGGAAACTTGAGCTAGGCTATCTTTAAACTATGTATAAGCCTAAGATACCAAGCAAATGGTCTTCATCAATGGTCCAACTGAGAAGTTACTTCAAGAGGTGTTGAAGTAGACTCTAACTCTCTCTTCCCATGCTAGGATAACTCAATCCCAAAAGAAGATTACACTTAGCAAGGTGTTTTGGCCAATCAAGGGTAATCTGCCCTTTAGACTGTCTTATGATTGCATTAAACATGAAACAAGATTTTCCCTCTCTTCTTATCTATACTGACCATTTAGAAGTGTTTTGTGTTGGTTCTAAACTTCATTTATACTTTGTATTCCATCTTAAGATTGCACACAAGTTGCTAAATCTATCTTTGAGGTAAAACCTCACCAAAACCAATAATTCTTAGCCTTAAGCACTGTATTCTGTCTATAGTCTAGTTGGACAGTCAACAAAAGGTCTATATTCATGGATGGGATGGTTTTTAGAGTGTATTGAAGTTGTGATACAACTTCCCCCTTCAAGCCTTGCTTCTCAAAATGTTGGCATGCAACCACACACTGAGTATGAGAGTTTTACAAGGGTTTAAGCAGTGTAATAAAGACTCTGAACTAAGTATTATTCTTCAACTAAGAAAAACACTTGTCAGGAATGACAAGCACATATCCATCACATGTTTTAAACATAAAATAGATTTCCTTTGGAGGAATATCACAAAGTTTAGTTGACTGTTGCTATCAATAACAGAGATTTTGTCAAGAATGGCATGGGTTCACTATGTAAAGTAGTGTAAATAGCCTAAATAACCATGAAATAGAAAGGGATTTCAATGAGTTGAGTATCAAAAGTATCCCATGACACCTCCCAACCATTTACTTCATCCACCATTCTCCCATACACCATGCAATTACAAAATTACTTCATGCATGGACTGATACATGTTGATATCAGTCCTTTATCTGCCTCAAAACCATGTCAAACCTTCTTGCAAGAAGTTGTACTTGTGGAGTAAGAAAGAAGGCATAGAAACAACGTACATATCTAAATCCTAGCCCAATCCACCATGGGATTGCTAAGTTTTACATTTTTCATGCACCATTTTATCTTTTCCTGCGAATGATTTCTTGAATACAATAGTACCCTTATTCATTATTTGGGACTGTGAAAGACAATGATCAAATTATATGAACCTTATTATCTCCCTTGAAGACTTCTCTAGCTTTGAAGGCCAAACAAATTCTTATCTTCTCCAAGATTTATTATATTTGTCCTTAACTACTATGGCTTGGTATGCATATTGTTTTTTTGAGGTATCATGATCTAGTTCCTAGATGGGTTGGTCCCAAAATTGATGCCTTAGTGATGCAGAGATAGGAGTAATACTCAACTCTTCATGATAGGGTAGTATTTAATAATAACAAGATAAGACAATTCCGGTGACTCCAATCCTTGATTCAACCAAAGACAACATTAGGAGGTTTGATATTTTGATAAGGGATGACCCCAAGTGTCTTTCATCACATACATAGGTAGGCATAAGGGTGAGATTAGGCCTCTACCTCTCCTTGACTAACTTGAACCAATGAATTTCATAAATACTCAACTCCAATGGCTTGGTGGAACATCACCCAATTAGACTCAAGACATGACTATGATAGGTCTTGATTAGTACTAATATGGACAGTGTTTGCAAGGATAAAAGTTTTTACAACAAAGGGATAAGAGTGTAATGAAACAATGACCTCATACCACCTTACTCTTGGGAAGTTTTAATCCACCAATTTGATATTAAACCATATTGACACACAAGGTTAAAACCTACCTTGAACAAGTTTACCCACCATAGTACAATCTACTATCCTTAGGACTGTGAGAGCATTCCTTGAGAGTGGAGGCTTGAGGTTATAAGTTTAAAGGGTCTTCTTTCAATTTTGGTGTTCCACAAAACTTCCAAGTGCCAATTTAGACATTAACCTCCAAATACATCATGCATGGTGTTCATGCTTTGTTTACAAGTTTTATAAGAAGTGTCACCCTCTCTACCCTTTTGACTGTATGTATTGGGGATAGTCATACATATAACTTCCTTTAGTTTTAAAAGTCACAAAATGCTTGCTTGGATGATGGTTTGTAGTGTTCTTAACACCTCCCAAGCATGAGTAACCAATATAATATATGTAGACTACACTTTGGATGTTCTATTGTTGTGAACACTACTATACTGCCCTTCTTGAGTGTGATTTTTGGGGGTAGTCAACATAGACTTTCTTTCAAGCATGATAGAACATAGTGACATATTTAGAAATGTATTTCAAAAGCCACACAATAAATCCCTCCATGATTTTTTGGCATGCAACTCAAAATACAACATAATAGGGGTTTAAGAAGGGTTTTTGGATTGAGAAACTTAGACTATGATTTTGGTTTCAATCTGCAATATCAATACCCCATTTTGTCCATGCAATAACCATTTCATGCACGTACCACAACAAGGTTTTAAGAGTCTTTAGAGGTGTTTGACAAAACTAGCAAAGAGGGAAAAAATGACTGTCATAAAAACTGGGATTGAGACCCACTAAGACCCCACAGGTTTTGTAGGGTTTAAGGCTTGGGAAGTATTTAAAATTTAATGTTTGTTGACATAGCATGAAATTTATGTCCTATGCAAGATGTTTATTCTTACTACATGCATTTTGTAACTTCCAACCATCCCTCCTTATGCATACACTTCAAATCTGCTCTTCCTTGGGTTGATACATGAAAATATCAACCCCTTTATTGGCTCAAACTCACAAAAAACTCCTCCAACCAGCCCTACACATTTGAAGAAGGAAAAAATGAATAAAAGCATTACATTCCCACTTGGTTTGGGAGATTGATAACAAAAAAAAGGAAAGATTTATATTTTCTTTTGCCCCTGTTTACCCTAAGAGGGTTTTGGGCAGATTTGAGAAAAAGTACAATAACTAATGCTACACTTGACCAAATGAACTCAAATCAAAACTAAGATGCAGGATATTAGTTCCTCTACCATCCTCAATCAAACAAACCTCTTGAGAATGAAGATTTTTTATTGGAAACACCAAATACTCAAAATGTGGTTTGAAAAACTTAATAAAAATCTTTTTGTTCAAACTCCAAAACTTCAATAATGCAAATAACTGCATTTTTTCATTTTAATTCCTCATTCAACTGAATGGGATGAGGCTATGTTTAAGTACTAGAGTGGGTCCGCAATAATTCCTTGAGAACTACTATTAGGATAAGGTGACTAGAGAAGGTGTGCCCTCACATAGAGTGATTGAGACTTGTCTAGAGAGATATGCTCACACATGTAGCAATTGGACTTGCAAGATAACCATTCTTGTCCATATGTGAGAAATCTTTCTTTTGTGTGTTGCATCCTCATGAGCACACATGATGGCACTCCCTATGTTAGCACTCTAGTATCTAGGTCTTGATAGTTGAGTAGAACCCTATGGTTTTACTCTTGCTTGATATCTTAGTCATCTCATTTTGATATTATGTCAGATGACAATTTGGTATTTCTCTTGTGGGTGCCTCTTGTCCTTATTGTTCATAACTAAGGATGCTTCCTCATTTTGTAAATGTTTTTCTTATTGTTGATGTGACTGATGCATTGCTATCCTTTTCATCTTGTTGTGGCTTAATGAATTTTGTTGGGTTGATATGTTTATGTTGAGCATTTTCTCCATTTTTGGCTCTTGTGTAAGCCTATTGCTTCCCTTGTATACTTGTGTGACTTGGACTATGTGACTATCTCCATGAGCACAGTGGGGTGGAAATGACGACACTACATGGTCGAGTGGCATTGCTAACAACCGTTGGGAATTGGAGGACTTGGTTCATGATTGGCTAGATAGATTTTACCTCATTCCTTACCACTAGATATTTCTCATTTTCTTATTTTCTTGTATGATGTAATCATTTGTACAATGAGATATATTGTATCATCTAACTTGTATGTATGCAATCTTTATCTAGTCATATCGTAGTGGGTCATGCGTTATTGATGCAATATTGAATGCATTGCTAAGGTAGCAACATTAGGGATACCTTATAGGTAACTTGAGTTATCTCAAATGGAGTTCTAAGAGTTTTCTCTTCCACATGTTCATAGTTGGTAAACTTATAGGTTACAACCTTATTTGAGGTTGAGCATTATATTTGTATATGTAATGCATCATGGCACTGAATTACCTTTAAAAATATATATTTCCATGCATTCCTTGTATAGTTTTCTCTTATCATTTAGGGTTCCTTGGTGAGGTGTTACATATAGAGTGATTATGATAGGCATTATACCTAGTTCCAACACCAGAATATGAGCTTCATAGTCTAGCAATTTTGTGACAATCCACTAGTGAGTGTAGTTGATGTAGACCCAAAACCATAAAAATTTCTTTAATATCAATGGCACAATATTATTATATAGTTTCCTAATAAATGGGTATGCATATATCCATATAGATCATCAAAATGGTATCTATCATATATATATCATTAAAAAGTGTCATTTTACATGATCATCAATATCCACCCAGGTTTCAAGCCTTGGGAGATAGCATAGCCTAGCAGAATTTCCTACACTCATGATAGTAATGGATGGATGAGGCTCACACCTTCAAGTAATACTTTTTCATATTAGTTGAGTTATGGAGGACAAGAGGACAATGTTTTCCTTGGGATGGAGCATACTGTCATATCCATACCATGATATATATATATATATATAGTCCAATATGTGTATTATGAGATACAAAATTCAATGACTTATATGCTTCTTTAGGTGTCAAAATTAAATCTCTAAGGAGTCCATGATAGTTTTCCAATTTACCATATTGGCAAGTTATACTTAATAATGTCATAAATAGCTATGGTTGGAATCTAGGACAATAATTAGATTGTGCTAGACAACTATAGAGATTTCACATCCACTCACTAAACTACAAACAAGTTGATTGCAGTATTTATGTATCAAAGGGGGAATTTTCTATTTGTGTTGACATTGGAATTTATTGTTTAGCAATTGCTCTGTACCCTACCATGATTTCTCCATCGTTAAAATATATGTGCAAATCCTATTGATAGGTTGCAATCTCTAAAAATCAACATCATTCTTTTTTTTAAAATAATTTGAATGTCGTCAGAATTCCGATGGGAAATATTGACACATCCGATGGGCATGATATATGCCTAATGACATTGGCACGTCGGATGGGTGGCAGAAGACTATCAAAATTCTGATGGTAAATACTAACACATCTGACAGTTGTGCTATATGCCCGATGGCATTGTCTCATCGGATGGGTGGCCTAATACCATCAAAATTTTGATAGGAAAGTCTAACACATCCGATGGGCATGCTATATGCTTGATGATATTGGCTCATCGGAATGGCGGTCACGTTCATCATCGGAGGTGTCCTAGTGTCCCTCAGAATTTTGATGGCCTCGAGTAATGTTGAAAAATATGACGATAAGTTTTTGATGACATTTTTTGTTGGTTTCTTGACGAAATGCAGTAAAAAATCGAACAAATTACCATCGAAATTCAACCCCAAATGTACTAGTGGAAATGTCGGGAAAGATCAATGGAGTCTCTCAACTTATCTATATAGCTTTAGATAGGTGAATGAACCAATCCTGTTGATGAAGTGCATTGATCTATAGTACAATATGCTCAAGCCTCTTGTAGGACCTCCATATGTCTTCAAGTTTTCTATGGATGTGTGGCTTGTGAAAAATTAGTCAATGAATATAGTACTGTAGGATTCATTGTTACACCAATTAGCATGTGTCCTCCAAATGGTCTTAGCAACAAGGATGGTGAAAAAGAGAATGTATGTCCATTAATGTTGAAGACTTGGTATAAAAATCCTTTTGTGAAATCCAAGAGTGAAGCATAAAAGAAACTTGTGTGTCACCATCTACTTAGAAAGGCTAAGAAAGTGTGTCTTGCATACCCATGTGGAGAAGCATAGTGAACTGCTAATGGTGTAAAGGTGTCATCATAAAAAAACTTGTAACCATGTTCTCAAGACCAAGAATATCAAGTATAGTAAAGAAATATCATCCATCCAGTGACTCCACCATTATAATAAATTTATATATGAGAAAATGAATGGTAGGGTTATATGTATGAATAAATACTCAATAATAATAAAATGAATGAATTACAATAAATGCTTGTGTAAACATGATATAAATTCAATTCAAACTAACACAAGAATACATACCTTGATTTGGTCCAAATCTCACACACGTGGTTTTATTAGAAGCACCAATGAAACAAATAATGAAGATGTTATCAAGAATCAACCAACGATTTCCAAAATTCAATGGATTTCTCCCCAGCTTAATTTCATACTACAAAAACATGAGGGAATTGGGACTATCCAAAGAATTCATAATGATGTAATAACACCTCGAGACTTATTCAATGAATGGCCATCTTAAGATAATCCAAATAATTAAGAAATACAATGATATAATATGTTGAGTTTTTTTCAATGAATGTTCATCTTAAGATAAAGAATCAAGAATGACAAAGATACAAATATTAATTCCTTGATCCTTGTCAGTGAACAATATTGTGTATTAGTATATAATTATATAATTATATCCTCATCAATGTTGGATATGCTCACTAATGCATTCAAACCAATCTTAATTGTGTTCAATAATCAAATCAATTATTGGTGGGATTAAATCAATGAGTATGTGAGAAATACGCATTTTTACCCTAGGCCTCCAAAGATCTATATAGTTGAGCATAAAAATATGAAAAGATAGATCTTGTAGGTTTGCATTTGTTATCTCACACAATGCTTGAATGACCAATGCATGTGATTGAACATGATTAATTTCAACACACACATTTATGAATTCTATAATTAAACTAAACTCATTTTGAAGTATTTCCTTTTTTTTGAACACCCTCTAAAGGTTGTGATTTGTTAATAAAGTAAGAACTATGTTGAATATCATTCAATTGATCATATTATTCTTCTAATTCAAGAAAATTTAAATCAGATCCCATAATTGCATCAATATACTTCAAATGACTAATTTCAAGCACATTATCAAAATGTAAAGGGATCCATGAATTTATACTATTATATGCAATTTCAACCACCTTATTATGTAATGTTTTATGAGGCATCATGGTCACCTTTGGTGGATATAGTGAAGTGGTTGAATGTGATAATGAAAATGATAAGAATTGTTGTGGATATATGGTGGGTGGGAGTAAGTAGGAGGGGTATAGTTAAGATGGTAATATTGGATATTGTGGTTGTTGTGAGCATGCATTTTTCCATTCACTATACATAGTAGGTGAATAAGTATTTTGTGAAGAAACATATTGTCTTTTTAATCCAGTAGAATGATAGAACATGTTAGCATCATTAACCATACCTTGATCTTCCCAATTTGATGTGTAAAGTTGCCCTTTAATTACAAAGAATGCTTGTGCACTTGCACCTTTGTCATGTTCAGGGTCAATGTCAGCTGGTATCTCTATCACCACATCCTCTTGATAAGCTTGGCATGCGAACACAACTTCTTTCTTGCAACAATCAAAATGTCTAATGGTCAAATTTTCATTCTCACAATTCCATTGTTCGAAAAATTCATTAATTATATGTTCTTTCTCATCTATATATATATTAAATTTGTAGATTCTTGTGATAATAGTAATTTAAGATCAAGATAATTTATGTTATATTTAATAGGAAGAGTAGGTGTAAAATCATCACCTTGTTTTGGCAAAATTACCCCAATAGTTTCTTCTTTTGTTTTTAAATTTAAAAGCATGGGTTTGGGGGCAGCAACCCCTAGTGGGGTCAAGGGGCAAAGCCCCTTGCAAGGTCCTAGGGCAGTGCCCATGACCCACTCCTTGTTGTAGTATAGGGTGGGGTCCAGGGGTAGAACCCCCACCACCAAGCAGATTTTCCCTCTTGCGTGGCCTTTGGATTCTTTATTTTTGAAGCATTTTTCTACCAAAAATTGGCATGTCTCTTCTACCTTGAAAATGCAACTTCTTGGACATTTTTGTGTTATTTCTTCAATATTACATTTTTCTTAGCAATGACTCACAACAACTAGTGATAATATATAAATGGTAATATATCCTCTAAGGTATACCTGCAAAATCTAACAGTTCATCTATATGACTTAAAACAAATCAAACCAAGTTTAATCATCTAAACAAGGTCGATAATTGCATAGATTTTCACTAAGGCACAATGGTCCTCACTTAGCCCACTATGATTTCAAGCCTTTAACACCTCTCTGCATAAACAATGCCATAATGATGGACAAAAACGTGGATCGAGAGTTGAGATTAAATTTCTATAAAAGTTTTACATTAACTTCCTCAATTTCTTCCTAGAATGTCAATCTGGGGATCATAGACTTGTGAAAGTTATTATGGCTATCTAGCGAAGGGATGAATATGGTGACTTGAGTGGGGATGAAATATAGCTAAGAAAACACACACAAAAATATATTAGTAAAAACATAATTTAATTCTTCTATTCTAATTCTACAATAAGAATTATGATAGTAACAACAATAACATATTAATGAAAATGAAAACATACCTCACCAAATTAAACATTAATGAAAATTACAAACCAAAATTAAATTACAAAATCTCCTATCAAATTAAACTTTAGTGAAAATGCTAAAATATAAATTATACTACATTCAAATCTTAAAAGTTGTCATAATTAAATCAAATTAAAAAGAAATAACATACAAGAAATAATAAACATCACACTACCTTTAAATTTTAAAGTCTATTATAATTAAATAAAATTTAAAAAAGAAATAACACACAAAAATAATAAGCATCACCAAGCTTCCCAAAGGAGTGGGTCCTTACTCCTAGTATGCACAAGAGAAGAAAAAGAAGCTTTTCTACGCTGGTTTGATTCTAAACTAATTCTATTCTCACGTTGCCTTCATTTTTTAACACTATTCATATGGTTTTCTCTAGCACCTATTTTCTATCATTTTCTATTATTTTGTGGTTCATATTTAGCTAGTTTATTTGTTGGAAACAAATCACCCTAAATGAAGGAAAAAATAAAGGATCCTAAAATAGAGGAACCTGAAATGGTGGAGAAAATTTGTAGGATTCTACAATAAAGAACAAAATAAAATAGAATATTAGTGTTAAACTAAGGAGATATCCTCCACCAAATTAAAATTAAATATTAATTGGTTATAACTATATAACCAAAATATTTTATGAACAAATAAAGTTTCATGAAATTAATGTGTTGCAAAATGCTCCTACGCTGGCAACATGAAGTTGTTGCATGATATATTTTCTCAACATAATAGAAGTGAATATTAGTAAATACAATCTAATTTTTATTATTCATATATTTTATCTAAAAACTAAATTAGATATTACTTATTTACATTAAATCATATGCAACATAAAATGGTGAAATGGTATGGAATGAAATAGAAATGGAATATTAGAATGGGATTCAAGGCATATGAAAATAGCTAAAATGTGGCATAAAATGAGACGTGGATGACTCTCATCACAAGACATCATCAGTATTGTGCTTACCATCAAGAGAAATGAAACCTCTACCATGGATTATACTAGGTTTGTCATCACCAAATCTGACTACACCACCATCATACTTTTCCATACTCACAAAAATACTCTTATCACCTATCATATGACGAGAGAAGCCACTGCCAATAAACCATTCATCTTTCTCTTCAACTTTAGCAGCCAAAGCTTTCTCGTCATTAATACAACTACCAAAATTAGTAGGTACTAGATCATCTTCCTTGATAGCAATAAATACCAATTCATCATCACCTAAATTTCCTTTCTCAAATTCATCATCTATCACACCTTCATCAATAACATAATAACATTTCTTTTGACATTTAAACTCGTATTTCTTCCTAGGAACTCTTTCCATCTCCTTAATCTCCTTCTCACATCTAGATACCCTTCTAGAAGAGCTTTCTCCTAGATTATATCTCTCCTTTTTGAAAATAGTAGGTTTGAATGCAGATTTTGTCTTAGGAAGACAGTCACCAAACTCACTCAATTCAAAGGTAGAAATTTTGCCAATCAGCATGTCTCTAGTCATGTTAGTGACAATCTAGATCTCCTCACTAGTAGCATCCTTGTCCTTGTAGGCAGGTGACAAGGATCTCAACACTTTAACAACAATCTCTGATTCTTCCAATACTCCACCAACAGATATGATATTGCACACAAGCTCATTCAATTTATGCATAAAAGAAGTAATGTTCTCATCTTCGCCCATCTTCAACAACTCATACTTTCCCTTCAAGTATATATATATATATATATATATATAATATATATATATATATATATATATATATTATATATATATATATATATATATATATATACACACACACACACACACACACACACACACACACACACACACACACACACATATATATATGTATATATATCTATGTATGTATTTATGTATATATATGTATGTATATATGTATGTATATATGTATATATATATGTATGTATATATACATGTACATACATACATACATACATATATATATTTATGTACATATATATGTATGTATATATGTATCTGTATATGTATATCCATATGTATACATACATACATACATATATACGTACATATATATATATATACACATATATGTACATATATATATATATATACATATATATGATACATATATATGTACATAAATATATATGTATGTATATATGCATGTATGTATATATGTATGTATATGTATATGTATACATATATATATGTATGTATACATCTTCCCTCTACCTCCCTACATACATCCCCTCTCCCTCTCTACCTCTACTTCTCTACATACCTCCCTCTCTCTCTCTCTTTGTCCCACCCTCCCATGCTCTATCGTTACTTCCCTATCTCCTCTCTCCCTCTCTCCACATACCTTTTCTTCCCTTCCTCCCTAGCTGTATTCATCTTCATAAATATTTCTCTCTACTTTTATCTTTCTCACTTCCTCCCTCCCTCCTTCCCCATCTATTTTTTTTTCATCTCACACTCTTTATCTCCCCTCTACTTCTCTACCTACCTCTCTTTTCATCCCTCACTACTTTTAACTCCCCTAACTCTCTACCTCCTTCCCTTAATACTATTTTCTCTCTCTCTCTAAATGCCTCTCTATATCTCTCTCCTGGTCTTTGCACCTCTCTCTCTCTATCTAGGTATTTAGATAAATAGTTCATGGGGGAGTGCAAAAAGGTAGGTAGATATTGATAAGTAGATAAAATTGAAAAGAGAGATAGAGGTAGAGATATAGGCAGGGAGGGAAAGAGATGTAGGTTGAGAAAAAGGAAATAGAAAGAGAGTGGGGAGAGAGTGAGAATGATAGAAGTAGTAAGGGAAGGTTTGGGAGAAAGAAGAAAAGACAGAAATAGAGGTCTTGTAGGGAGGGAGATATATATATAGAAAGAGAGAGAGGAAGATGGGAGATAGTGATAAGTTGAGATGGGGAAAATAGACAGAGAGAGATGGAGAGGGAAGGAGATAGATAAAGATAGCTGATATATATAAAAGTTGAGGGGAGACATGGAGTGAGGGAGAGAATGAGATTTACTTAAATAGAGGAAATGTAGATAGAGATAAGTAGCTAGAGAGAGAGACTATGAAGATGGAAGGAGGGAGGGAGAGAGATAAAGGGAGAACTCAAGAGAGAGTTAGGTGAGATAAATAGTAGAATGGAGGGAAGGAGGTGGACAATTAGGGGAGATCAAAGTAGATAGGAATGGAAAGAGAGGTAGGTAGAGAGAGGGAGAGAGGAGATAAAGAGAGTGGGAGGGAAGATAGATTCCCATATAGAGAGAAAGATAAATACATAAAGGGAGAGAAGAGATAGAGAGTATAGATAGATGAGTACTTGATTGAGAGGTCGAGTAAAGAGGACCTCTCCTTCCCTCCCTCTCTTTGAATACCTCTCCTTCTCTCCCTCACTCAAAATCTCTCCTTCATTTTTGTATATCTCACTTGTCTTTATCTCCTTCCCTCTTCACCTCTCTTTATCTATTTCCCCCCTCTCAACTTATCAATATCTCCCCTCTTCCTCTCTCTCTTCCTCTTTCTCTATTCATACATCCTTCCCTCCTTCACTAGACCTCTCTACTTACCCCTTAGGACACAATATTATCCATTTTACCATCCTAGTACTTGACATGATCCCTCAAGATAACATATGACCCTTTAGGACAATATGATGTCCTAAGGGGTCATATGGTGTTCTCACACGTGTGTGGCCCCTTAGTTCCTCATATGACCCACCTTGCAGGACACCATATGACCCTTTTAAATGTCCTAGTATGTACAACATGACCCCTTAGAACAATAACATGTCCTAAGGGGTCATATGGTGTTATAGCACATTTTTGGCCCCTTAAGACCCCATATGACCCTTTTTAACATCTCGGTATGTACAAAATGACCCCTTATGACACCATATGGCTCCTAAGGATACCATATGACCCTTAAGGACACCATATGACATCCTAAAGGGTCATATGGTGTCCTAAGGGGTCATATGATGTTCTAACACATGTGTAGCTCCTTAGGACCCCATATGACACAGAACGACACTATATGACCCCTTAGGAGCATATGATGTCCTAATGGGTCATATGGTTTCTTAAGGGGTCATATGGTGTTCTAAAACATGGTCCCCCTTAGGACCCCATATGACCCCAAATGACACCATATGACCCCTAACGATACCATATGACCCATTTTAACATCCTAGTACACAAAATGACCACTTTAGACACCATATGACCCCTTTAGACACCATATGACCCTTTAGGACAATATGATGTCCTAAGGGATCATATGGTGTCTAAAGGGGTCATATGGTGTTCTAACACATGGGTGGCCCCTTAGGAGCCCATATGACCCCTAACGGCACCATATGACCCCTTAGGACCCCATATGACCCCTAATGACACCATATGACCCCTTAGGACCCCATATGACCCCTAATGACACCATATGACCCCTTAGGACCCCATATGAACCCTAAGGACACCATATGACCCCTTAGGACACCATATGACCCCTCAAGACACCATATGACCCCTTTTAACATCCTTGTATAGGACATGACCCCTTATGATGCGGTCACTGATTAGGAAGGACGTCAAAGAGATCAGTCTAGGTTGGTCACCAAGAGTAAACACAACAAAAACACAAGGATATGATGGAGGCAATGCAGAAAAGATTAAATTATATCATAAGAATTGATTACAAGCAACCAGTAACAACCGAGTTACAAAAACTAGCTCATAGGTTAGCTAAAACACACTCAAAATATAGAATACGTCACAACCGAGACCTCAAACTTAATATTTATCTTCTATTTTCTCTGAAAGTCCTTTGATACATTCTAATGCTGTATTAAAATTATTTATACAATCCAAGGGGATCCGGTCGGCCCAAGAAGGGATCAAAACTTGAAGAACAAGACCTAACATGTAAAACCAACAAGGTAAGCCTTCGCCAAAGAAATTCCTCCAGAAATTCCAAAGGATGAAGTGAGAATCAAAGGGAAGGTCAGACAAACACCAAGAAGAAATGGAATCATTTCTTAGGGCTTCGTAAGCTACTGAAAGGATCCAGTAGATCACCAATGCAAATAGGTCCAGGCAACTAGTAACAAAAAACTATCTCAGAAACTGTTAGCGATAACTTGCTAGAAAATGATCCAAATGCTTTGTGGTTTGGGAATAAGGAAGATGATCAAATCTTCAAGAAAAATCCAACTCCATAGGTTTTGGTGGGCCAAATCCGAGAAATATAGAAAGAAATGCTGAAACTGCAAATAGAAAAAAAAATAGAACAAATATTCTTTTTTTGGTTGATGAAAGATCGTCAAGAACTGAGGATGATCCTACATCAGACATCCAAGGTTGATAAATATATTGAGTCTCTCACTTTGTTGGGGTTAGAGGAAAACCAAGGCATTCTACCTCTTCTTGAGAAATCCAAGATGACTCTTCAACAGGTCTACTTTTCCACTTCACAAGATACTCCTTATAATGACTGCTCCGGGTACTATGCCCAATCCTACTATCCAAAATGTCTTCAATTTGATCTAGTTCCTTTTGGGGGAACTATTTCTCCAAGTCTACAATATTGTTCTTACTGAATTCTGGGTCATGATACTGATGTAGATTAGCAATATTGAATATAGGTGAAATACTCAAATCACTCGGTAACTCCACTTTATATGCATTTCTAGAAATGAATTTCCTCAATACCTTACAAGGTCCAAACTTCCTCATCTGCAACTTGTTATAGGTTCCAACTAGGAATCTCTCTTTCCTCAACTACATCATCAATTTATCACCAACTTCAAATTCCTTATGTTTTCTCTTCTCATCTTCTTTCTCCTTATACTTGTTGTTCATGTCCTCCAAATGTTGCTTAACTTGAATATGCAAGGCTGCTATGTGATCAACAAAGTCTTATGATTATGTACTTCTCTAATCCTCACTGCTTATATCTCTTAACTTTGATATACCTCTAGGGTGTGCTCCGATAACTATCTCAAAGGGTGTTCTTCTAGTACTCATGTTCACCGAATTATTGTAAGCGGAATCTACTTGTGCAAGAATCAAATCCCAACTTCCGGTCTTGTCACCAACAAAACATCTCAGTAAATTTCCCAAGATCTGGTAAACTACCTCTATCTGTCCATTAGTCTGGGTGAAAAGTAGAACTAAATTCTAAATCTAGCTTCATCTTCTTCCAAAGTGTTCTCCAAAAATAACAAACAAACTTAGTATCTCTATTTGAAACTATGCTTTTAGGTAATCCATGCAATCTCACCACTTCTTTGAAAAATAGGTCAAGTACATGTACTACATCCGATGTCTTTTTACAAGGTATGAAATGAGCCATCTTTGAGAATCTATCCACTAGCACAAATATAGAATCATTTCCTCTCTATGTTTTAGGTAATCCAAGTATGAAATCCATACGTATATCCTCCCAAGGTCTTACCGGTACTATCAAAGGTTTGTATAGTCCCACATTATGACTACTCCCTTTTGCAACTTGACAAATTCTACAATTATGCACAAATTTCCTAACATCCTTATGAATCTGGGGCAAAGAGTAGTTCTCACTCACCAATGCTACTATTTTGTCAGCACCAAAGTGTTTGACTAATCCTTCACTATGTTTCTCCTTTATCAAATTTCCCCTCATAGAACTCCTAGGTATACACAACTGAACTCCTCTAAATAGCATCGCATCCTAAATGAAATAATCTAACCACTTACTCCTATATATCATAATCGGTTCTCTACATGCTTTCAAAGGTTTTGCAAGATCCGTGTCATCATCATACTGCAAGGTCTTCAACTCCTCAAATCCTAATGCTATCACTCTCATCTCTGTCAGCAAATTCCTTCTTCTACTTAATGCATCAACAACTTTGTTAGATTCCCCACTTTTATGCTTCAACACAAAGGTGTAACTCCACAAAAATTCTACCCATCTCATATGTCTTTGATTCAACTTACTTTGACTATTCAAATACTATAAGGCTTGATGATCTGTATACAACACAAATTCATTAGGCAACAAGTAATGTCTCCACTTCTTCAAGGCTTGAACTATGGCATAGAATTCCTGATCATACATTGAATATCTCCTTCAGGCATCTTTCAACTTCTCACTAAAATAAGCTATCGCTCCAATTGTTGTTCCCCTTGCATCACAATCAACTTGAAATACTTTGTTGAAATCCAGTAAAGCTAACCAAGGCTACTCAGTCACTTTCTATTTCAATAGTTCAAAACTTTTTTTTGCTTCGGTGGTCCACTTGAATTCCTTTGTATCCCCTCTCATTGTCTCAATCATAGGGCTACAAACAGAACTGAAATTTTTAATAAACTTCCAATAGAAACTAGCCAATCCATGAAATGATCTTACCCCTCCAATCCTTTTTGATGTAGGTCATTCAACAATTTCTTTCACCTTCTCAGGGTCCATCTTTTGTCCATTAGCAGATATCACAAATCCCAAATAGACTAACTCATCTTTCATGAAAGTGTACTTCTTCATGTTTATCAATAACTTCTCTTCTCTCAACCTCTGTAGAACTTGTCTCAAATGCAACAAATTCTCTTCTTTTGTCTTACTGAAAATTAGAATGTCATCCAAATAAACAATAATAAATTTACCAAGAATTTCTTCAATGCCTCATTCATTAATCTCATGAAAGTACTCGATGCATTGGTTAACCCAAAAGGCATCACCAACCATTCATACAGTCCTTCATTTGTCTTGAATCCTATCTTCCACTCATCTCCTTCTCTGATCTTGATTTGATGATATCCACTCTTCAAACTATCTTTGTAAAGTATTTGGCTCCACTCAAACAGTCCATTATGTCATCCATCCTAGGCAAGGGAAATTGGTATTTTACTGTGATCTTGTTTATTGCTCTGGAATTGTTACACATCCTCCATTCTCCATTCTTATTAGGTGCCAACACTGCTGGTACTGTACAAGGGCTTAGACTTTCTCTGATTAAACCTTTCTTCAGAAACTCCTGCACTTGTCTATTCAACTCTTCATTCTCTATTAGTGTCATCCGACGTGCAGCTTTGTTAGTAAAACTAGCTCCAGGAATCAGGTCCATACAATGTCTGATACTTCTTACCAGTGGTAATCCATCAGGAACATTCTCTGAAATGATGTCTTTATATTCTGTTAGTAACTTCTCTATCTCTTCCAGTTGTTCTTATTCATGTTTTGGATTCTCAGTCTTCTTAGGAACTAAGGCAAAACATACATTCTTATGTCTCATTCCATCTAGGAATTTCCTTCCATCCACCAAGTAGATCCTAGAATTCATATAGACTTCACTCTTCAAAGGCTCCTCTGAGTAACAAGATTTGATTCATCCCATTTGCCACAATAGTGTACATGTTCATCCTCCCATCATGTATTTCTTGCCTATCAAACTGCCAAGGTCTACACAACAAAAGGTGACAAATATCCATTGGCATAATATCACACAAGACTTCATCATAATAATTCCCAATTTTTAATTTTACCAAACTTTGCTCACTTACTAACAACTTATGTTCATCCTGAATCCATGCTATTTGGTAAGGCTTAGGGTGTTTCAATCTTTCCAAATTCAACTTAGTCATAATCTCTTTTGAAACAAGGTATCCTGAACTACCACTATCAATAACAACTTTACAACACTTACTAGATACCTTACATCTAGTCTCGAACAAGTTTCTGCTCTGTAAGGGATCCTCATCTTCTCTGGTATGACACAGAATTCTCCACATCATCAACAGTTCTCCATCTTTCATCTTGTTAGATAATCTGGTGGGGATTTCTTCCACCAAGGCTATTCTCCTAGTATTCTCAGTCTTCTTACATTTGAAAACATGATATCCTTCTCCCCCACACTTAAAGAAAGTTCCTCTAAACACTCTCTTGTCTTGTCTTCTATCATCTTTTCCAAAATTCTCATTCCGGTAACCATTAGGTTCTCTTCTCCGGTAGAAATTTCTATCATCCTTCTCATATGAACTACCATCTTTTCTTACTTCTTTATCCTTATTCTGATTTGTACAAGTACCTCTTCCTCCGGTTGATCCTCTTCTCCTTGAAATCTTCCTCCTGTAAACCTTCCACCTCTACCTCTTTGTCTTTGCTCATGTCTTTTGTTCAACTTCTCTTCTGCTTTTAGGGCATACTAGTAAGATTCTTTAACATTTTGCAACTTGATCAAACTGAGTTTGTCTTGTATAGACATCCACAATCGATTCAAATATTTGGCAACTTGTTCAACTTTGTCATCAACATGTCCTGATATGATATTCAACTTGTCGAATTCTTCAGTATACTCATTCACACTAGATTCCTTCTGCTTCAAATTATGCAACTTCCAGAACAGACTCACTTGATAATCAACTAGCATAAACTTTGATTTTAACTTCGCAACCATCTGATCCCATGTTTTGATCTTCTCTTTACCTCTTCATTGTCTATCAACTTGCAAATGTTCCCACCAAAAAGATGCATGATCTTTCAACCGGGTACAAGCATACTTCAACTTCCTTTCCTCTGTGGTGTTCCCAAAATAAAAATATTTATTCATCTCTGAGATCCAATCCATCAGTTCATCTGAATCCAACTTCCCATCATATACTAGGTGGGAAAAATATGGTTTAGTATTCACCCTACTCAAAACCCTCAAGAAACTTTCTTCGTTCGGATAGATCACCAGTGGGTTTAATTTTTTTCCAGGGCTTCTTCTCCTTCATATTCACTTATATATTCAATATGGCAGCCTCTTCTTTGTGTTGTCTCAATGGCTTCCAACTGGGCTGCAATTCCTCGCAACATTTCCATCACAATAGGGTCTACATTCCCACATGCTCCACCATTCCTATTTTCTCTTCACGCCATCTTCACGCTAGTCCTTCAGAGCTGCAAGTAGGATCTGCAATCCCCACCCCACAACAAAATTTCTCAGGACAACGTAATCTTTGGAATGAAACGTAGCTCTCATACCACTTGATGTAGTCACCAGTTAGGAGGGATATCAAAGAGATTAGTCTGGGTCGGTCAACAAGAGTAAACACAAGGATATGATGGAGGAAATGTATAAAATATTGAATTATATCATGAGAATTGATTAAAACCAACCGATAACAACCAGGTTATAGAAACTAGCTCACAGGCCTGCTAAAACACACTCAAAATAAAGAACAGGTCACAATCGAGACCTCAAACTTAAGATTTAGCTTGTATGTTTCATCCAACTCCTTCGATACATTATAATGCTCTATTACAATGGTTTATACAATCCAAGGGGATCCAGTTGGCCTTAAAAGGGATCAAAACCTGAAGAACAAGACCTAACATGTAAAACCAACAAGGTCAGCCTCTGCCAAAGAAATTCCTTTGGAAAATCCAAAGGACAAAGTTAGAATCAAAGGGAAGGTCGGCCACATGCCAAGGAACAACAAAATCAGCACTCAGAGCTCCGCAAGCTACGGAAAGGATCTGGTAGATCACCAATGCAAATAGGTCCAAGCAACCAATAATAGAAAACCATCTTGGAAACTGATAGAGATAACTTTCCAAAAAATGATCCAAATAGTCCGTGGTTTAGGAATAAAGAAGATAATCAAGTATTCAAGAAAAATCCAACTCCACAGGTTCCAATGAGACAAATCTAGGAAATACAGAAAGAAATGCTGAAACTGCAAACAGAAAAGAAAACAAAAGAAATATATATTTTTTGGTTGATGCAAGATTGCCAAGAACTAGGGATGCTCTCGTGTCACCTTAGGACACCATATGACCCCTTAAAACACCATATCAACCCTTAAAATAATATAATGTCCTAAGGGGTCATATAGTGTTCTAACACATGTGTGCCCCCTTAAGACACCATATGACACCTTAGGACACTATATGACCCCCCAGGATACCATATGACCCTTTAGGACAATATATGACTCCTTAGGACACCATATGATACCTTTATCAATTCTAATTTAGTAAGGGTGGAGCTTTTTGCATTAATTTGGATAATCAGTGAGGCAGATTTTGAGCACATGACCAATAGTTGTTGTTTAGATTGATGGATACGTCGATCCATTTTACATATGTGGAAAGATATATGGCCTTCCTTGGAGAGATTGGCGACAAGTAGTTAAAGGTCATTTTGTGGTATAATCATCTACTAGTTCTCCATGTCATGAGGGCTATTCGAGATGATGATTTCTTAACTATCGACCACAAACATAGGATAAATTCTAACAATTCTTCCATGTCTCTCGCAATTGCATTAGATTTGGGTTTTAACAAAGTGAAAGGAAAATTGCTCTGTGTGAGACTTTTTAAAGGGCAGATCCTAGGGGGAATTGATGATGTGTTGTTGAATATAGATATATTTAAATTAGTTCCAATTTCTAAGGACTTCTATAAGAAGTATTTGAATGTCCCTAAATTCCACCTTATTTTTTTATGATGAGGAAGAATATCAAGACAATAGGCATGTGGCTACAAGGGGTTTGTAATTTCTTCTGAACTGGATGAAGATGGAGATCAATAAAGACCTAGCTTGAATTAAAAACTACATTTATTTTGAGGGGCTTGAATGGACTATTCAGGTCAAGGATGTTGTTATAGAGGTGATGGTAGAAGAAAAATAAGGACTACTCCTTGGTTCAGCTAGTGGTGAATTAGTATTTTTGTTGTCTATATTTTATCTGTGGTTGGCTTTTTGAGTTTGATCTATATATGAAATGGTTTAGGCTACTTATTGATCCATTTTTTGCTACGTTGGATCCTTTTGGCTTGACATGCCTCTCTCTTTGATCTTTTGAGTCTGCTATATTCTGGGAATTCTTTTATATCTCATTGTTTTGTCAAACTTCTTGGACTCTATTAAAATTTTATACTTTTATTCAGTATAATGGGTGTTCGACCTTGTAGCTATTTAATTACCCAAAAAAAAAGTTTGTTGATTTTAATAAATTTAAGTTGGTAAATATATCAATTAAAGTTTTTTTTTAAATAAATATAAATTAATTAGAAGTTGCAATTACTTTTAATGATATATATTATCAATAATGTCATTACCTAGATAGAAACTCTAACCCGTAATATTTGTTTTCAATCTTTATAAGTAGGTAACATTTAGTCAAAATTTGAATTTAATTTTTTATAAATTAACTACTAAATTCATTATGTTGGCTTTGCATACATAAAAAGTATCAAAGACATTAAAATTCTTGGACAAAGATAAAAAAATGTCAGAGTTATGACAAGATTTTAGGCTAGCTATTTGAGTCAACCAAGTGTGTGCAGGAGTTCATCCTCCTTCGAGAACTCCTGCACAACAAGAATAACAAGAATGAATATATAGGATAATTATATTTTATCTAGGGTTAGGTGAGTAAATAGGCATAATTTTAATGCATAACAAGAATGAATATGTCAGATAATTATATTTTATCTAAGAACCCAAGGCTAAACAATATATTTATTTGGTGTTTATAATATTGAAATTAAATTATATTCGCTAAGTGAAATTATCATTTTATTTTGTACTCATTACACTCATACACTCTTTGTCATTTTATTTTTCTCCACTATTAATATTTGTTTATATATATTATATGACTATATAATTAATGGTTATTATATTCTAGGGGTTCATCATGTAGTGTGATGCTTAAAAGGTTGCATTGTTAATGGTACAACCAAGGTTCATATTCTCACTAGGCTCACATGATGCTCATGTCGGATCTAGGGTATCAATGTGGAGGTGATTCTTGTGTTGGTGTTACTAGTGGTAGAAATAATGTTGGTGGTGGATGTTTGTGTTGGTGGTAGTGGTGGACGAGAAAATGCTAGTGATGGTGGTCTAGGAGGCAGCACTAGTGTTGGTAGTAGAGGAGGATGTGATTGAGGAGGAGGAAGAGGAGGATGTGATAAAAGAGAAGAAGGAGGAGGATTTGATAGAGGAGGAGGAGGAGATGTGTTAATGTTGAGGATGAGGCCCCCTATTTGTGATCTCACCTCGAGCTAGGGCCAAGCTAAAAATCCTAGCACTTCACTAATGAAAAAAATAAGTTAATATATTCTAACCTTCATCTATAATTGAATAAATTATACTAATCATAAAATGTATATTTTTTCCATTTTCCATATTCATTGCATTTAACAACTTCTACCTAAATACCTATATTTAACTTAGGTTATCTTATATAATGTTATAGATCGATGAAGATCCTTAGAACTTTCAACAATTACAATAGGTGTAAAAAATTAAAAAAATAAAAACATATAAAAAGCCAATTAACTCAAACAATGCCATTTCTTTCATCATGAGAAAGGAGGCTTTAGACTCAACAAAACCCAAGTGATTGAGTGAACATGTGTGCATTTTAGGAACAATAAAGAATAAACATGTGGCTTGCATAACAAAATATCTTGAGGTATTTATTATTTTAGAATATAATTGATCGTAAGATATGCATAGCCTAAAATTTGGTAGAAAAGTAGCAAATTCCTATGGTATAAGAAATACAAAACAATTGAATAATGTATAGTTTTTCAAAGATAATTTCTAGGCATGTATTTATTGCAAGACATGAACAAAATGGATTTGTTGAAAAGAACATTTGATTTTTTTCTCAACACAATGGCATGTGCAAAACGTAGAATTCTAAATCATTACTATAAGTTTCCTTGCCTATGCTAAAATAGGACTTTTGGAATAAGATATAGATATCCATCAAATTATATAATATACATAAATTTACAAAATCTAATAAATGTGACCACTTTAGTAGTTATGCATGAAAAATGTGAAAGCACATGTAGCTCAAAGAATGCTATAATTGTAAAATATGTTAGCAATAAAATAGTAATATTTTGTGTTCATTCAACATTTCGCTTCCTTAATTTTCATCATTTTAAAATGTCTTTAATATTTTGAAAATTGAATTCAATATAATATTATTTTTTAATCACCTCTTAAAATTTTGAGCAAAAACATCATGAATTAATCATCCAGTTTTTGTTTTAGATAATTTTACAAAATCAAATCATAACTTTTGACTCCTTTTTTATTCCCCGTATTAATGAATCTATACCATTAGAATTTAATATTATCACTCCACTTTGGTTATCTTGACAAATTTGTGAGAAACATGACCAAAATTAGATGTAAATTTTGAACATTTTTAAATGTCTATATCCAACATCTTCCACATAAATTTTTTGCATACACTTAGTTTCTCAATATAATTTTATTTCTAATTTTAAATAGATACCTTGTGAGAAAAAATATTTTAAGATGAAAAAAATCATGTATAGTTCTATTTTGGGTTTTTAAAATTTTTTTAACAAAAACTTTTAATACATTGATTAGAAGAAAAACCATTTGAATAAAAATTCAAGTTGACACCCTAGATGTAGTTTCATGTGCACTTGTTAGAAGATTGAATTAAGAATAAATGGAGTTTATACGATTATCCAAGAACTATGGATGTAGATTGAGTACTATCAATAGGAAACAAATTCAATTCAATGATAACCACTTATAGCAAGTAATTAAAGCTGCAATGGATTCAATTTTTATTACTAAGAAACAAAAGTAAATATCTTCACCTATTTACTTGTGAAGAGTGAAAAAATGATCTAGTGGGATAAAACCTCTAAATTATGTGAAAAGTAGAAAAAAAACGGCTCAATATTTTTCAAAAAGAAGAATGGGGTGTTTAATGTAAGGAAAAACACTATGGATCCAATTTTGTACATTTATAAATATCCTCTAACTCCATTCTAATGGATAATACAATATGGTTTAATGATTATCATTTTTTTGTAATATTGATAGTAGGGATGATGATACAATGTCAATTTTGTGGTGAGAGTGATTAATAATGACTTAAAGATGGATGAAAATCTAGAAGGTAGATTTTTGTGAGAAAAACTTTCATGAAATTCTAGGTCACATATGAGATTTCAATCATATCGTGACATTAGAGATTAAGTACTTGCAAAGATGGATGAACTATTATTAGCATAAGAGTCAACAAACACTACATCATGGTTACAAAACACAATGGTGTAAGTGCAATCATATGGTGAGATTGGAGATTAATGAGTTAGAAGGTGGACTACTATAAATATAGGTATCATGAAACATTATATTATGGTTAGCAAGGATGAAGATGAAATGTCAATTCTGTAGTAAGATTGAAGATTAAAATTTTATAAAGATGAATCTGTAATGCATGGATCATGTTATGAAAATAAGTATCACATCATAAGTAGTACAAGTTAATTTTATAATAAGATTGGAGATTAATAATTTACAAAGATGAATGAAACTATATAAAGTGGATCATAATAAATATAAGTAAATTATAAGTGTCACATCATAAACAATAAAGATGATAATGGTATTTAAATTTTATAATAAGATTGAAGATTAGAAACTTTTAAACATAGACGAATATGTACAAGGTGGAAAACTAGAGGCCAAGAACTTATAAAAATGGGTGAATATGTACAAGGTCCACCACTAAGAGTGAGTCATTAAAACCTACACATTAGGGATGAAATTTCTCACTACACATCATAGTCAGGGATGAAATTTCAATCTCGTGGTAAGACTGGAGACTAAGGACTAGATTGTTATAAATACCCCATCCTCCATCCAATGGCAATACTGAAGAATTAAAACTTACAAATATGGTTGAATATGCACAAAGTAGACAGCTTTGAATATAAGTATGATGAAACATCACATCATGCAAAGGAAGAATGAAGATGAAATTTCTATTCAATGGTAAAACTAGAGGCCAAGAACTTATAAAGATGGGTGAATATGTACAAGGTCCACCACTAAGAGCGGGTCATTAAAGCCTACACATCAGGGATGAAATTTCTCACTACACATCACAGTCAGGGATGAAATTTCAATCTCGTGGTAAGACTGGAGACCAAGGACTTACAAAGAAAGATGAATCTAGACTAGACTGTTATGAGGAAAATGTACAAGGTGGAAAACTAGAGGCCAAGAACTTATAAAGATGGGTGAATATGTACAAGGTCCACCACTAAGAGCAAGTCATTAAAACCAACACATCAGGGATGAAATTTCTCACTACACATCACAGTCAGGGATGAAATTTCAATCTCGTGGTAAGACTGGAGACCAAGGACTTACAAAGAAAGATGAATCTAGACTAGACTGCTATGAGGAAAATGTATTAGGTGGAAAACTAGAGGCCAAGAACTTATAAAGATGGGTGAATATGTACAAGGTCCACCACTAAGAGTGAGTCATTAAAACCTACACATCAAGGATGAAATTTCTCACTACACATCACAGTCAGGGATGAAATTTCAATCTCGTGGTAAGACTGGAGACCAAGGACTTACAAAGAAAGATGAATCTAGACTAGACTGCTATGAGGAAAATGTACAAGATGGAAAACTAGAGGCCAAGAACTTATAAAGATGGGTGAATATATACAAGATCCACCACTAAGAATGAGTCATTAAAACCTACACATCAGAGTCAAGGATGAAATTTCTCACTACACATCAGAGTCAAGGATGAAATTTCAATCTCGTGGTAAGACTGGAGACTAAGGACTAGACTAATATAAGGAAAAAGTCAAAAAAGCAGTAAGCAGCAAGCAAGAGGATGAAAGCGACGAACGTGTCGACTTGCAACCTACCACGAAGGAGAAGTTTTTGTGCATCTATATGGGCCATTCTAAAACTATACAGCTGGCTCTCTGCTGAAAAGCGACGAAAGCTAATTTCTATTCAATTGTAAAACTAGAGACCAAAAAGTCAAAAAAAGCAGTAAGACACAGTTAGCAGGCACGAGGATGAAAGCGACGAATGTGTCGACTTGCAACCTACCAAGAAGGAGAAGTTTCTAACTATATCGGCCATTCTAAAACTATACAACTGGCTCTGTGCTGAAAAGCGACGAAAGGAGGAAAATGAGAAGGATTTTAATAGACTGGTATAAGGAAAATGTCAAAAAAGCAGTAAGTCACAGTTAGCAAGCACGAGGATGAAAGCGATGAAATTTCAAGCAAGAAGGAGAAGTTTCTGTGCACCTATACAACTATACAACTGGCTCTGTGCTGAAAAGCGACGAAAGGGGGGAGGTGGGAGGTCAAAATAGAGAATATCTATATCGGCCATTCTAAAACTATACAGCTGAAAAGGGACGAAAGCTAATTCTCTGGCCTGTTGTTTCCAATAATATCTATATAAATTATTACAAATAGTTAAGAAAATAGATAAGAGATATTTTTATATTTATGTAATTTTTTAATTACTAATATAAAATTCAACATTATTGTTGTCTTATTTTATTTTTCAATTTCAATTTAATGTTGAAATTAGTAGAACTTTTATATGTATATATATTTTTTGGGAGGTGGGGGTGGGGGTTCATTTGATTGTTAGTAAAGGTAGACTTTTGAAAGGGCTCAAATCATTATACAAAAATGGGTCAAACACTAAGTGACCTAATATGAAATAGATAAACAATGTGTCAAAAATATGCAAAGTTGATAAGATAGGACATAAAAAAAATTGTCTCCAAAACAAATATGAAGCATAGTCTATACTATACTCTCTGATTCAAATCTAAAATTTTACTCCCTAAAACTCCTAGAAGGAGAACATTAAATACAAAGTAGAGATAATTTATTCCTCCTCTAAACAACACTCTAAGAGACCACAATACACTTGACAGTAGTGTTAGGATCTAAAAGGGTATGGACAATAGCCTCTTCTCTTAAATAATTGACAAAACTAGAGAACGTCTTGGAGGACAAATGAGGAAAATGGTTGTCTACATTAGAACCACATGCTTAAATAGGGGTGAAATTTAAAAAAAAAATAATACATAATAATTATAGTATCGTAAATTGTACTCCCTTTTTCACTTTCCTTAGCACTTGCTTTAGTTTCCACTCCCCTAGACAATATTAGGACCATTTCTAGCATTGAATTTAACCCTCAACTTAAGATTTAAACATAAATAATCTTATTTGGCATTTAATTGTCATGAAAACTAAATGTTAAGATTGGATCTAATATCACATGCACAAAATCTTGCATCCCACTTTCAAATAGTCTATTTTGGTGGAGCTATGTTGAATTACATAGTAGTCGAACCAAAGTCTTTCAATTTTTGAAAATTTTAAGTGTCAGCATTGAAATTATGGAATTTGGTCTTGTTTATTCTTTATGATCATTTTATATTGGCCTTTTATCAAAATTCAACCATGTGGCTCATATAAAAGGTTTATTGATAACTAGGCTAGTTGTATAGACCCAATTATCCCTCCAATTGGTTATCAATTATTTAGGAAATGCTTTTATAAAGTGAAGAAAAAGGTGATATACAACTATATTCAATCTATATGATAAAAATTTTCTACCAAATTGATCACACAAGAGTCTATTTTGAAATCATTGGCACATTGTTAGTGTTATTATGAGGATCTGATTATTACTGAGAGAAGGGGTGAATCAATAATTAAACAAATCTGTATTGGTAACTACTCAAACAATCTTCTTAAGCTGATTTAGCAAACTATTCACTCAAGTGTTCATTAGTATGCAAACAAAATAGAGATATCAAATGCACAAATCAACAATGCATCCACCACATGAACACACAGATTTTAAATGTGGAAACCCAACTAGGAAAACCACGGTGGGAATTAGAACTATGTTGCATCCCACTTTCAAATAGTCTATTTTGGTGGAGCTATGTTGAATTACATAGTAGTCGAACCAAAGTCTTTCAAATTTTTGAAAATTTGAAGTGTTGGCCTTGAAATTATGGAATTTGGTCTTGTTTATTCTTTATAATCATTTTATATTGGCCTTTTATCAAAATTCAACCATTTGGCTCATATAAAAGGTTTATTGATAACCAGGCTAGTTGTAAAGACCCAATTATCCCTCAAATTGGTTATCAATTATTGAGGAAATGGTTTGATAAAGTGAATAAAAAGGTGATATACAACAATATTCAATCTATATGATAAAAATGTTCAACCAAATTGATCATATGAGAGTCTATTTTGAAATCATTGGCACATTGTTAGAATCCACATTTTGCTAGATAATGTTGTTATCCTTGCTTACAAGCCTCCTACCCAAAGATAAAACTAAAAGAAAGGACATTTGTAGGGGAAGAGCAACATGTTGAAGAGGCAACTATCTATCAACCAATGTAACTAGTTGAAAGTCTACTAATGTTAGTGGCCTCTTCTCAATCACAAAAGAAAAAGAAAAAGGTTGTTTAACCCTTACTTGTATATTCTATTGATTATAAAAAAATAGAGGTGAGTGGAAATATTGTGGATGGGGAAGAATTCATTCAAATGATGCCTTCTCCTCAATTAGTTAAAATTGTTATTGTGTCTTAAGATAAGATTTTCCATCAGCCTCAACTATATTGGACAAGCCATAAATGATGTTAAAGCCTTGATACCATAAATGATGTTAAAGCCTTGATATAAACATAATTTATGTTAGATGATCAATTTGTGAAAATTAAATAGTTTAAGGCTTTCGTGGTTAAAAACAAAATGACATAATTCTTAAAGAGAGTGAACAAGGTGAAAGAGGAGTCTACTCCTAAAGAAATGATGGAAGTAACAAGGGGGTATTGGAAGAGGTTGAATTTTATGTCAATATAATCACTTCTAAATAAGGTGGATTGACTATACAAGAAAGTGAGTTGTTGCTATTACTCACATGGGCTTCACTAGTGAGGAAATATTATATCACTTGCATTCATATTGGGGGGTTTAATATCCTAAAAGTGAGGCTACAATATATTGCCTATCAGTGAAAATAGGGGGCTTTTTAATTTGGGCTATGAAAAAATTCAATATTTGGTGAAAATAGGGGGGCTTATAATTCCAACTATGTATTAGGAGGGGGTGACAAAAAAATGAGTTTAGGACAACATTTTTTGAAAATAGAGAGATTCTTTAGTATGCCATGAATCTGCACATGCTATAACCCTGGTTCACTAAGTGAAGCCCTCGTGCTATTATTTGGTTCAAACATTGCCTCATCAGTTTCCCTTGACATAAATAGGAGATGAGATGATGTTGAATATTCCTTCTTGAAAGAGGAACATGAAAATAATGTACAATATAGCTCAAGGTTCAATGTAAAATTTGAAACCCTTGTAATTTAAGCAATTTTCCTTAATAAAAAATAAGCCAAAAGTGGTAGCAAATATTAAGGATCTAACTAGAAATATCATTGTTAAAGGCTTATTGACACCACAACCCCTCATCAAATTTAGTAGCAAAAACAACATTGTTTAATAAGGTTTTAGCCAAAAAATTGAGGAATATTTTGATAAGCTATAAAAGTACCATATCAAGTTACTAGATGAGCACAATAAGGTCTAATCACTACTCCCACCTCTACAAAGTATTAATGTATTATCAGACACTAATCAAACAAGCTCATTAGATGCATCATTGAAAGATAATGAAACCCTTTCATTAAGAATTAAGGACCCAAAAGAGAAACAAAGAAAAGACAACGAGGAGGAAAATGAGAAGGCTTTTAATATGATTGATTACTTTATTAGCCACAAAATATCTTGTATTATTCATAGATTGGATGACTCTTGGGGTGGATACAAATGTTTGAGGATACTATATATCCAATACATGCAATGTCAGTAGATCTTGAAATAAATTTTTAGTACTTAAACCCTCAAAGTATCAACCATATGTGAAATACATAAATAGGCTAAGTATGACCCCAATGTTCCAAAAGTGTTAGAAAATACTAGTAAAGTTGTAGGCTAGTCAAGCAAAATTTCAAGCTATGAATCTAAATCAAAGTTTCATTTAAATGATAAATTAAAATCATTCAAATATTTTAAGGAATACTACCAAAAATATTGTTTGGTAATGGGATTATTAGAACCATTGATCAAGGAAATGGTGAATTTTGTACTATTGTACCCTTATGTACATTTATATGTGCTAGTGGAGATCTTAAATTTTTATTTCTAAATAATGGATTGGATGAGTTAATAAAGTTGGTGTTAATCTTGAAAATGTTCAACAATGAGGCCAAAATGGTATTGGATGCTTAATATGCGATGCCCACATTTGAAAAACTGCAAGCATTGAATTTTCAATGGCCTTTAGAGGAGACTTACACTTCTTGGTTAAAGAAGTATAATAAGTAGTTGTCAAAATGGATTTTAGTTTTTCATTAGATTTCTTCCACACTAACATCTTAATTGTAGCAATATCCAATTTTTTAGTATCAACTTGTCTTCATTGGCCTACTCAACTTCAAATTTATCCCGCTAATTATCTCAAAATTCTTTTAGTTCTAAAAGAAAAAAAGAGAATATTTCCTTTTGTATATGGTGAAAAGTGGATAATGGGAATAACAATATTGAAAGCCTAACAAGGATTCAACCATAAAACCCTAGCCTAACAATGAAAACAATTTACCATACACAATGAAGGTACCTAAGATCATGTAAATCAACAAAAATAAAGCAATATTACCATTCACATGTCTAGTAGGGTTTCAATCTCCCTTTCTTCCTATCTCCATTGATCTTGCTTGATATGTTTGCTATAAGATTTTATGTGTGTGCAAGATCTCAACAAAGAACGTAAATATGGTTGATAGAAGGCTTGATTGCATAAGATTGATTAGACAATTAGAATGCTCATTAGGGTTGATAATGAAGGAAAGTATTGTCTTATATAGAGAACATTGTAGGAAATGGAGGGATAAGATTAAGAGGTGTAAATATAAATAGTCAGCTAGAATTAAAGGGTAGGTAGAGGAAATAATTAAATGATAAAGGGGGTAGGTAAGAGAAGAATGTCATGTGTCATGGGTAGAAAAGGCTAATGAATTAATTAAATAAATAAAGATTTATTTAATTAATATTGGAAGTGGGATCAATTAAATAAATAAAAGTATTTATTTAATTTAGGAAAAAGATTATTTAAATAAATAAAAGTATTTATTTAAATGAGGAAAGGCTTAGAAAAGGATTAATGAATTAATTAAATAAATACAGATTTATGTAATTAATAGAAGACTTAGAATAAAATAATTAAAAAAATAAAAATATTTATTTAATTAGACAGGATGATTTTAGGTGTCTACATTTTGCCCCTCTTTGAGACAATGCAGTTTGTCGTGTTGGCTCAAAGAAGATAATATAAACTAATACAAAGTTGCCCCATGATGGGAATGATATGCCCCCTTGAGAGATTGGATGAAAATATTTTAAAAGATCGTAGACAATCTCTCGATAAGAAAGAAAGGCTAGAAAGGAATGACAAGGTCATGCCAAAAGAAAACTGACTTGGGGAGGAAAATAAATAGAAGGACAAGGATTGGGTAGCCTATAAGATAGGGCCACAAGGAAAACATCCTCATTTGGATCCACAAACCTTAGAGTTCAGAGTGCAGAGAGAGCTTAGAGCAGTTAGAGTAGTCAGTGACAATGGACAAAGTTCACAGGTTTGACTGGGTCCAACGATATTAGAGGCTAGACGACATGGGTGAGCCAGTAAGTACCTCGAAGCCATGTTGTACATTATTGTATTATTATTGTCATTAATTTATTTTAGAGTAGGTAAACAAAAATGTAGAACTGGTGTTGGCTGTAAAAGCACATCTAGGTAGGTTATAGACACGTCTAAGATAGAAAGCCACGTCTAGGCCAGGTATGAACACATCTATAATTATGATCATGTCTATGTTGTGTAGAGATGCGTCCAGGTTAGGAAAATGTGTTTAGGCCACAAAGATGCATTTAAGTTGAGCAGTGGCACATATGTGTTGGGAAGGCCCATCTAGGGCAAAAAGGTAGGTTTAGGTGGATTAAACCACATCTGTGCTGTAAAAATGCTTTTATGTCTTATGGGGTACAAGTTGATAGTTCTGTGATGAACATATGCTGTCATTTGAATAAACTGTTGAGAGGAATCACTCAACAGGTGCCCTAGGGAAGACAAAACTGAGAGATAGGCTAGAATTGACAATTTTTTGATAAACATACATTACCAATTGGATAAGTTGTTGAGAGGATTCACTCCAGCAAGGCCTCTAAATAGGATTAAGTGCAATGTGATAAACATACACACTAGGATGCAGTGCTATGTGATAAACATGAGCACGAATATAGAAGATTGATAAGTAGCACCATGTGATAGACATGAGTACCACTAGGATTGTCATGATTGGTTTGATTGGATGTAGGAGTACTTGCCCATGATTGAGACTAGAGAGCGATTCCCTGTGACACAAAGGTTGCGGCCAGAGCTGACCTTTGAGGAGCGAGTAGTGGTGGAGGGAATTAGTTTGAGACATATCATGTATCTTCCTGAGATTCAGGCAAATAGGGGACTGTTGACTACTCTAGTAGAGAGATGGCACTCTTAGACATGTTCATTCCATTTTCTAACTAGGGAGATGTCACTCATGTTAGAGGATGTTTACAGGATACTGAGGATACCTATTCATGGTGTGCTAGTGCCATATGACAAAGAGGCAGACATGGATGCATTGAGACAAGTCTTTGGAGACCCTAAGCTAGAGATAAGATCAAGTCACATCAGTTAGGAGGTGATGCTAGCTACTGGACAGAGACTACCAATAGTGGTTGGAGGAGTGATCAACAAGTACCTTTGTCCAGATAGGGCAACGCGAGGCATGTATATCGGTTGGGGATAGACACTAGAGACATTGGTGACAAAGCATACCAAATATGCATGGGGTCCATGTATCTTGGAACATTTGTATCATGAGTTGCACCAGTTCATGTATCTCGATGGGTGCAGGTTAGGATGCGGGGTGACACTATTATAGGTGTGGTCTTATGAGCACATTGCAGTGATGAGGCCTGTGCATTTCAAAGGGAGAGGACATGGACACTGTTTTTCTCACTTGTACAACATGATTACATTGCAACCATGGATTGGGAAGGTGAATTGCTGGAGATGGGTGATTGATGACATATATAGTGTCATATGGAGACCCTATCTGAATTGCGAGGAGTTGGAGGAGGATAAGATAGAGCTACCTTATGTATTGAGGAGCAAGTACTTGATGAGGCAAATGCCATATATCCTAGATAGGCCTCTGATTGACAAGGTGTGTAGGTAGTTTGGACAGGAGTAGAGGATGCCTCGAGGATCAAGGAAGTTTTCTTGGACAGTACGAGAGCAGGTTCACTAGGGGACCATTTTGTCTTATGATGTTGTAGTGACACAGTTTGAGCTAATGGTTCCGATGTTGTGGCATCTATGCAGGGGCATTGTTGATGAAGGTAAAGATGCAAAGTATGATACATATTTTGCAGCACATCCAGTATCGAGATTGACAGATCCTGATGAGCTTATGGGAGTAAAGGATGATGATGATGATGATGATGATGATGATGATGATGATGATGATGATGATGATGATGATGATGATGATGATGATGATGGTGATGATGATGATGATGATGATGATGATGATGATGATGATGATGATGATGATGATGCTAATGATGATGATGATGATGATGATGATGATGATGATGATGATGATGATGATGATGATGATGATGATGATGATGATGATGACGACATGGGTGGAGGGAGATGAAGGAGATGAAGGAGAGGAGTAACCAAGAGGGTGGTGAGGGGAAGAGGTGAACAAAGGGAGGCTGGGGAGAGAGGTGGGGAGAAATAAGAGCTAGAGGTAAGGAAGCTACCAAGACCACCTAGGGGTAAAGGAGGATGGGTGTTATAGGTTGGTGCCTAGGGACAGGGACATGAGGGAAAGAGACAGGAGGGTGCACAGGGCCATGCTAGAGAAGAGGGTGCACAGGGTGGAGATGAGTTGTTACCACTACAAGAGATTGCAGTAGGATAGGCTGATGAGATTGAGGATCTCGAGAGAGATGTGACTCAATTGAGGTGACAACTAGAAGAGATGCAGAGGGAGGGGGATCAGGCCATCCAACAATACACTGAGGCTAAGGAGGCACTGAGGGAAGGCAGGAGAGAAATAGATGATGCAAGAGCCCGTTATTCATATATCCTGCGATAAGGGGAGGATATAGCCTATTGGAGAGACCTATATTATGCAGTTATACATCTAGAGTTGAGGGCTAGGAGTTTTAGGAGAGCATCATAGACTACTACTTCAGAAGGATGGGATAGACAATGGGCATCCAGCGGTGGAGTTATAGGTCCACCTGCACCACTAGAGAGGAGAGATAGAGGGGGTGATCCTGGAGCAAGACCGTCGAGGGCTCAGACTCCTTCGAGACTAGCTGGCTCCGAGGAATGGTCTTCATCATAGCTCTCTTGGCTCCATTTTGTATCAGTCTTTGTACTATGACATAGACACCTTTGGGTGATTTTATAGCCATATATGGTATTGAGATCATTGTATCATGACACTAATTATTTTTTGATATATATGAGATGATTCATCCTTGCGGCAGCTATATGCATGGGTATTATGTGATGCTTCTATATGCTTTATGAGGATTTTATGATGCTTATAATGATGTTATGATGTTAATGCTATGGATGTACTATGTACATGATGAGATGCAATATATTTTTGTTCTTTTCTGTATTTATAATGAGGATGCAAATATGGATGTACTAAATGTTGATGAATATTGTGATAATGATATGAGAAGAATTCATGTTAATGGTATAATATGATTATTTACATAATGAAAATCCATGAGTTTATATGATATACTAATCAGTGGTGTGTGCAGCATGTGTTGGAATTATGAGATCTATATGAGTGTATGAAATGAGATATGCTAACATGTGGTGATGCAGGTGCAATCTATATGAAATGCACCTATTTTGGTGTGTCATTATACTCAGTCATGTGATAGTGGGCTACATGGACTCAGGGAAGGATGATGGAGGTCAATCACAAAAGGGGGATGGAAGGTAGAAGATATGGAAGTGAAAGAGCTTCTTGTGCTTTATCATCATTGAGCTTTATTATGGAAAATAGGTTATAACAATCGAGGTATAGTTTCAACCTAGAAAGTCATTGTACCCATTTGCATGGAGATCAAACAGTCACAAACAAGGAATGAACCAATTCATACTAGACTCACAGTGTCCTCATATCCTTGGACAAGTCATATCATTACTAAGAGACAATCCACAAACAACAAAACAATAGGTGAACATATCTCATCCTTTCCTTTCTAGTCAAAGACATTCTGGAAAAGCTAAAAGACATGTCACCAAAAGATAAAATTAAAAGAAAACCAAGACTTGACACCAACACACAATGAAATCTTCAAGTTATTTGTGTTTCTTGCCACATATGTTAACATGTTTGATTTGGTCACAATGTTGTCATCCTGATAAAGGACAAATCATGTTGAAAACCATGTTGTTGCTAAAGTCTATTGAAAGATTTGATTTGTTGAAAGCCCACTGCTACTTGTGTCTCATCTAAAACTGATTGAATCCATGAAACTGATGCTTTATTGCAAAGAAGAATGGAACTTTATTGCGGATTGGTGATGAAAATGAATTTTTATTGTGAATTGTGCGGGAAAAGGAGGAATGAAAAGATGATGCTCCTCAAAACATGTGATGCTCTGGGTACCACTTCCATCACTAGATTTAGGATTTTGCCCCAGTTATAGATTGGACCTAATTTATTATGGAAGGAAAGGGGTGAAAAGGGAAGATTTATTATGAATGGCTAACCAATCTTAGGTAGATCAATAACAAGCCATGATGGGAATGGGTAAGTTTATTATGGATGGATAGGATGTGAGTGTGTGCAAAGTGAAAGGATGAGATTGAATCTTGAAGGAGGGAGGAGCAATGTCTCTGCACAAGGTGCCAATAACCCGCTTTTCACCATGGTACTTGCCCAGGGCACCACCAAAGTGGTTTTCACTGTTGGACGAATTTATTTCTCTTTACCTTTTTTGATTTTTCATTTTTTTGTGTCACAAGGCGACCATTAGCTAGGTTTTTACCAAGTAACAATTTTTTTATTTTTTATAATTTTTTTGTATATTTGATATTTTTCTTATTTTTTTGTATTTTTTATATTTTTCTGATTTTTTTGTATTTTTAATATTTTTTTGATTTTTTTGTATTTTTGATATTAGGATATTTTGAAGAGCTATGTGTAAAACCTGCGAAGGTGCATGTTGTTGATAGGATCTGCCAAAGGTTCTCCTTCTGGTGTCGAAAGTTGATATGCACTTGATCCATAGACTATTGTGATGACATAGGGACCAAGCCAATTGGGCTCAAAATTTCCTTTCTTTTCTCAATCCTACTGATTCTTGGGGTTCTCTCTCAGCACTAGATCACCCACCTCAAATGTATGAGGCCTAACCTTATGATTGTAACTACAACTCATTCTTTATTCATAAGCCTTAAGATGATTAAAAATAGTTTGTCGTCGTTCATCCAATAGTTCTAGTTCCTATAAGTGAGAGACCCTGTAGTCTTCATCACTGATGATGTTGTGCAAGAAACTCATAAAGATGGTAACTTGACCTCAATAGGAAAGATAGCTTCGACACCATAGACAAGTGAATAAGGTGTATCTCCTGTAGGTGTGCAAACACTTATGTGATAGGCCCAAAGTGCGGGATTAAGTTGGATGTGCCAGTTTCGACCAGCGTCATCGACGATTTTTTTGAGAATTTTGAGAATGGTTTAATTAGATGCCTCAGCTTGACCATTACCTTAGGGGTAGTATGGAGTGAAGAAGTAATGGTTAATGCGGAAGTTCTCACAAAGTTCACAAACATCCTAGTTCTTGAAGGGACGCAGATTATTTGTGATGATGGAAAGAGGGACACCGTAGCGATAGATAATGTGATTAAGAATAAATGTAGCAATCTATTTTCCACTGACTTGGGTGAGAGGAATGACTTCAATCCATTTTGTAAAATATTCAGTGGTGGTGATAATGAATTTATGGCCATTGGAAGAAGGAGGTTGAATCTTTCCTATGAGATCAAGTCCCCATTGACAAAAAGGCCAAGGTGTTGCAATCCGTTGTAGTTCTTAGGCTGGTGCATGAATAAGGTCTCCATGAATTTGACATTTCTTACATTTCTTTAGAAACTAATATGAATAATTTTCCATATTTGGCTAGTAGTATCCAGTTTTGATGAGTTTCATGGCTAAGGTCAGATCACTAGAATGGGAACCACATATACCTTCATGAACTTCTCATAACGCAATATGAGCTTTGTCCCTTTCTAAACATCTAATAAGAGTTCCATATAGACCTCGACAATAAAAGGGTATCGGCTAAAATGATAGATCGGGAAGATTGGGAGATGAAAGTACGACGTTGTTTGTTGGATAGGTCAAGAGGAAGGGTACTGTTGTGAAGGTATGTAAAAATGGGACTGTACCAAAGGGAATTGAGACACATATATCATCTTAGCAGGCATAATCTCATATGAGGGGACCAAAAGGTTGTCCACCAAGAACTCATAATGGGTTTCATTTTGCAGTAGATCAATTAATGAAGCAATAGTAGCCATGGCGTCTACAGCTTGATTGTTTTCTCTTGGTATCTACTCAAAGATTATCCTTGTGAAGTATTGTTTGAAATCATCTACCATTTTCTTGTAGGGTAGTAATTTTTCATCTTTTGTTTGGTAGTCATCATTTACCTGAAAAATTACAAGTTGAGAGTCCCCAAAAACATGAAGTTCTTGGATCTTCCACTGAACCGCAATTCTTAATCTTGTTGTTAATACTTCATACTTTGCTATGTTATTAGTGCAAGGAAATGACAATCCATATGATTTAGGAATGGAATACCCTTGAGGTGTGATACCTTCAGAATGGATTCATCTAGAAACTCTGAAGTTATAGGAGTATCATCAACCATGGGTGCAACAACCAACTGATTTGCAATAGCCTATCCTTTGATTTCTTTTTTGTCTAGATTTTCAATGTCGAATTCACTTAGGATCATAACCCATTTAGCTAGTCTACCACTGAGTGTTGCCTTATTGAGAAGGTATTTTGGTGGATCTATCCTTGCAATAAGCTTAGTTCTATGAGTTAGCATGTAATGGCGTAATTTCTGTGAGGCAAAAACCACAACAAGAAATGCACACCCAATCAGTGTGTACTTAAGCTCATAGCCCACCAAAGTGTGACTAATGTAATATACTACCCTTTCTTTACCTTCATTGTCTTGTTGTGCCAAGAGTGCCCCCAATGCTGTTTGCATAGCTAATATGTAAAGTAACAAGGGTTTTCCTGCAATTGGCGACATCAAGATCGATGGATTTAGAAGATAATCTTTGAGTGTCTAAAAAGCTTGCTAACAGTTATCATCCCATTTGAATTTGATGTTTTTGTGTAGTAAATATTGAAATGGATGGCATTTATCCGTAAGTTGTGCTATGAATCTTCGTATGGACAAGAGTCTTCCCTATAGAGACCAAAGTTGACTGGTGTTCTTTGGTGGTGGTATTTCTAATATAGCTCTAAATTTAGCTGGATCGGCTTCAATTCCCTTTTTTGAGATAATGTATCCAAGGACCTTCATGGAGGTTACTCCAAAGACACATTTCTTGGGATTTAATCATACTTTGTATTTTTCTAACCGATCAAATACCACTAAAAAAATGTCCAAATGTGTCTCTCTATCTAATGATTTTCCCAAGAGTTCATCAACATAATCTTCCACAGTTACATACATAAGATCGTGAAAGATAGTAGTCATAGCTCTTTGGTATGTGGCAGGTCCGCGTTCTTTAGTAGGGCATGAAATTCTAGTAGAAAGTTCCCCAGGGACAAGTAAATGTTGTTTTGTGTTGGTCCTCAAGGGTGACTTTTATTTGGTTATAGCCAAAATATCCATCCATCAAAGATAACATTGCATGACCAGTTGTAAGATCCACTATCAAGTCTATATTTGGCAACAGAAAGCCATCTCTAGGACAAGCTTTGTTAATGTCTCTGAAATCTATACATATTCTGATGTTGTGATCTATCTTACTGACTAGTACTAGATTGGAGATCCATTTGGGGTAATCAATTGGTCTTATGAATCCGGCATCCAACAATTTCTCAAGTTCTATTTTTACTAATAATGCCACTTGTTGATGCATTTTCCTTGATTTTTGTTTCACTGGCTTTTTTCCTAGTTTAACTGTCAAATGGTACATTACTAGATCAGTGTCTAGTCCAAGCATATTAGCATATGATCATGCAAAATTGATTTTTCATTCCATGAAGAAACTTATAAACATTGGTCTTTCTCTTTCTGTCAGGGATTGTACTAGGAATATGTTATGTAGAATCTCCTTTGTACCAATGTTTGTTTTGATAGTCTCCTCTACCAACATAGATTATTTTTCTTCATATGATGCTGGGAGAATGTTGAGCCTTCCATCTTCAGGCACCTCAAAGAGGTTTTCACCCTTAGATATGTCCTTTCTTTTTACTTTTTTAGAGTCTAATAGCGCCACAGTGTGGTTTTCACCATAAGACCCATGATTTGTTTTTATTTTAATATTTTTGTGACTAGAAGGCCCAACACCCTCACCGAAGTATGCCATGCTATTGAGTTCTATAATGTATCCTTCCTTATGGTCCCCAAGAAGAAGATCATCTTGTATGCCCAAGTAGTCTATAAAAGCCTCATCTTCAGGTATATCAAGGTAATTGTCGAGGTCATCACTAGCACTCTCCTCATCTATCTCGATTATGATCAAGTCCAAATTGGCATCACTGGAAGTACATTCAGCAACGAGAGTCCTCACTCTTTGTGATTTCAACCTAGAACCTAGAAACAAAGATTGTTTGGGATCCCCAAGGGTTTTTCCTTTATTATCCTCCTTTTGAGCTATAGATTCTGAAGTAGTTTGACCAACTCTAAATTTTCTATATAATTCCTCTTCTTTTGCAGGTTCTCTGGGTTCCTTGAATGTTTCAGTGAGCTCATAATCACTAGATGATTTGTCTGACCCCATTCCCATTCATTGGAGTTTCTGGAATAGCATTTTTCCTGTTGATCATTGGGGTCTCTGATTTGCAATGCTTCTTCATATTTTTGAGTGTTTAATCTAAAAGGTATGAAACCAAGTCCTTTTGAGTGTCAATTCTTGAATGTCAATTATGGTTGCAAAGGTTGAGTGATACCTTCTTTTCTTAGGCCAAGAGGACTTTTTCCATCGTACCCAAATTTTTGTAGGATTTTGAATCCCTTGCCATATTTTTTCGCATGATATCTTGATGTAATGTTGTGTATCTTCTTTAGGTTCTTTGTAAAGAATTTTGTATGTCTTCTTCTTCCATCTCACCCCACTTTTGGAATATGGTAGGATCCCATTTTAATGTAACGATAGATACCCTTTTGGAAGGATGTGGTTGTCCATATGATTTTGGACAATCCACAACTTGTCTCAAGTACATGGTTTGATTTAGAGTGTACTCACCCATGCCTTTATGTCGATATCTCCCTTTAAGTTCACATTGTTTTGATGTTGAAGGCTTTAGTGACTTAGGATCAATATATGCAAATGATGGAGTTACCTCTCTATTGATTGGTATTATTGTTTTTTACTTTGACCATAGGTTATTGCAATATATGAATGGGTTGGGATCACCATTAATGATCACTTCAACTCCATTGTGTGGAAACTTGATACACTAATGATATGTTGAAGGAATAGCCCTCTTCTCATGAGTCCATGGACATCCCAAGAGTAAATTATATGTGAGCTCTAAGTCAAGGACTTGACATATGACATCCTTTGTAACTAGCCCTACTCTGAGAGGTAAGGTGATTGTGCCCTTAGATGAACACTGTTTGTCATCATATGCCTTGATGGTGATAGCATGTGTATAATTCAAAACCTTTTCAGAATATCCCAATTGTTTGATAGTGCTCAATGTACAAATGTTCAGACCTTCTCCTCCATCTATCAAGACTCATTTGATGCAATTTTTATAAATAAAGGCTTCAATATATAGAGGTACATTATGAGGTTGGGTGACAGATGCTTCATCGGCTTCTGTAAATGTGAGGGTATGTTGAATGAAAAGGTATCCCACCATGGCTAGAAACTAGTCCATGTTCAAATCGCTTGGTACAAAGATCTCTCTCAAAGTATTATCAAGGATGGTCTTATGTGTGGGGGATATGCGTAAAGGCTCAAGGATAGAGATGAGGGTGGGTGTCTTTCCTAGTTGATCTACAAGGTCATACTCATTTTTTATGGATGAAGAGGTTGTGGGCTTGGATGGAATGCCTTGCAAGGTGACTTTACCTTGACAGGTTGTGACATTACATTTAGAGGTTTCATCTTTGGAAGATGAAGAAGATGGTGCAATGCCTTTCAAAATAACTTTACTCCTTTGGGTAGGACCTTTAGGATTTTTTTCCTTTATAATGATAGTAGAAACACAATTGTCCATTAAGGTATGATTAATAGTGAAATCATAGTCATATGGCATCTTAGTATAATTAGCTTGATTATCGATAGTTTTAACTTTTCCCTTGTCATGTTTAGGAAATGGGTCCTTGAACATCGCATGCTCTTCATTGGAGGTATGACCATCCACCTCTATGTCACCTCTGTCAATATGATCCTGAATGATATTCTTCAATATGTGACAATTTCTAGTTAAATGCCCTTTATTCTTGTGATATACATAATATTCATCATCATTCCACCAATTTGGTTTTACTTTTGGCTCATATGGTGGATTATCTAGTAGTGTTATGAGCTTGTTTTCCACTAACTTTTTGAATGCAGTTTCAATTGGTTCTCCCAATGGGGTGTATTTTATTTGAGGTTTTGATTGTGTTTGATTGTTCACTTGATTATTTGAGTTATAGGAACTTGCACCAAGGAAAGTTATCTTAGGTTTCACAACATTTGCATCTTCTACCCCATCATTGACTATGTTCTTATTCTTGTTCCAAAAGCATGGTTCATCTTTCCATTTGATTCCTCTTTGTTCTCTTTGAATATGTTGATGATACCTTGCTCAATAAGGACTTTTTCTATCACCATTCCTTTCTCAATGACCTCTTTGAAGGTAGACAAACATGCTTTTCTTAGCTCATATCTGATATCCTTGTTGACATTTTGAGTGAACATTTCTACCATTTGTTTTTGTGGTATATCACAAGAGCATCAACAAGAAAGACCTCTCCATCATTGTAAAAATGAAGAGAAAGATTCCTCATGTTTTTGCTTAGTAGTACATAAGGTGGCTACTGACACATCTATTTCAAATTTGTATGAGAAATGTTGTATGAAAGCCTCTGTTAGATCACCCCATGACTTAATTCTAGGTGGAAGTTGGGAGAACCATTCCATAGCTTGTTCTCCTAAGCTTTGTGGAAATAATATCATCAAGTATGTTTCTTCTGCTGCTACCTCAATGCAAGCTGTGAAAAATTGTCTTATGTGTGCCTTAAGATCCCCTTTGCCTTTGTATTTATCAAACTTTTGTGTTACAAAATGTGGAGGGAATGGAGGCATTGGAATGCTTCTATCAAATGGGTAAGGACATATATCACTCATTGTATATTGTTTCTTTGGTGTATTCATGTCTTCCATTTGCCTTTGTAAGTCCTTTATCTGATGTTGCAAGTCATTATTGGGTGGTGTCTTTTCTCTTTGAGCTAGTCCCATGCTTGAGCCACTAGGCGAAGGAGGAGGGATATAATGCACATATGGATAGTATTGATCATAGATGTGTTCATATGGAGGAGGGATATAATTATAGCTTGGATATGGACCACTTGGTATGGAATTGTACTGAGGAGCATTGGGTCTAGGTCGATACATGTCATGACCATGGGGATAGGAGGTGTCATAAGAATGATCTTAGATATTCCCCTCAAATCTAACATGGGTTCTCCTCATATCATGATTTTGAATGTTTGATTAAGTGTAATTGTATGCATTGGTATTATCTTGGGTATCATCATGGTCATGCATGGTAGTAGTTCTTCTCCATGGGAAAGGATGACTCCGGGGTTGTTCATAATTAGGATGAGAATGAGTGTATGTGTTTGGAATTTTGGGTTTTTGAAATAGGGATGAAGGTGACTCAAACAAGAGACACTCTTTCTTACCACAACTATTGGGCCTCTTGTGTCTTGTGTTAACTTGATTTGCTTGATTTGGATCATCCTCCAAAATCCATGACATATCAAATCTATGAGGTATTCTCATTCCACTTTGTGCCATGACTAGTTGTAGGAAATATTGTCTATCCCTTTTCATGATTTCTTGAACCAATCTGTTAAAATGGGGATCCATGATAGTTTCCTCAACTTCTACAGAATCCACAGATGCATTGTCATTATCATTATCATTTATATTGTTATTGTCATTGTTGTCATTGTTTGGTATATTACTACGGTGTTCAAATGGATTGTAGAATTTGTCTCCATCAAACTCATAAGTACTCATGTTTAAAGATCTTAAAGCTTCTTCGGCTTCCCCTCTAGACCTTTGTGAATGAGTTTCAACCAAGGACTAAAGTCTTGAACCAAAAATGAAAGGTAGGATGAAAATGCAAAGACTATGGAAGACCAAGAGGTGTATGAAATGTAGATGAATCTAGGGTAAACTTGTAATATCCTAGAGTGTAATACCAAAGTATATATATTTGAGAGTAAGGTGTGGCTTCCAAAGAGATGATGGATCTCTTGATGAGGTAAGTTTGTCTTGACTCGAGAAGACCAAATGAGACCCTAAGATAATGGATCTTGATGCAGGACTCACCTAGTGTTGTGTTATAGTATGTTTGAAAAGTTTGATGAGGACAAGCAAGGTAACCTTTTGACTCAAATTTGGAAAATATATATGAGGGAAATGAAAGTGAAGGAAAATGATTGACTGTGTGTGACCAAGACAGGTTGATTGAAAAATGAAGCCCTATTGGAAGCAACCTTAGAAGCTCTTTAGATTTGAAAACTTAAGCCCTTATCATTCTTCAAGAGTTTCTTGTAATCTTTAAACTGTGAACATAGACGTAGTTTTTCTGACCCAGACATGATTACTGATAAAAAGCATAGTTTTAATGAGCACAAACGTGGTTGTCTGATGACAATTACTATTTTATTCTTGAAAATAAAAAATGTAGTTCTGCCCTGCACAGAAACATTTTCTAGACATAGACGCAGTTTCAACAGACACGAACATGATTCTCTTGAATGTGATAAGTTTTCTCATTGATAGTTTGTTGTAGGACACATACGTGATTGTGAACTACACAGATGCAATTTTTTAATCAAAAACACAGTTTTAGCAGACACAAACACAGTTTCTGATTCTTTGCACAGTTCTGTCCAATTTTTAAGATGTTTAATGTGACCAAATATCAATGTTTTGACTCTTTTCATGGCAAGAAGACACAATAACAGTGAAGACTCAGTGTTTGAAAGTGTTGTCTAGAATATCAACAATGTTTCCAAATGTGAAGTGTGATGTGAAATGTTTTGGCATACACTTGAAAACACAGAAGGCACAATGTTTGTTTGTTTTGTTTGAAAATGTTGAAGTGTTTTGATCATGAAAGTACAAATAATAGGGCTAGCCAGGACAATAGCTATTGAATCTCATGTGGGGTTTCCCCCGAGCTACACAATTAAAAGAAGATACTTAGATGCTTGACCCCACTAGCTCCACCCTCAACACTCACTTCTCTGGGGCAGCCAAGCACTAGTCCCCATGAAAATTCCTTGTGGCAAACTTTGCATCTCTACTAAGAACCGTAAGAATGTGAGCCTCTTTAGAGGTCCAACCTCCTACACCAACAACTAGAAGGTTTTTGGCTTCTAACACAAAAGGTGTCTAGTAAGGGCATCCATTCAAGTGGATATAATCAGAAGCATGTTACTCTCCGTTAAATGGAAGGCCTCCCGGGCTATAGAGGTTGCGCTGTATAAGGTATATGGGGAGTCATAACATCGTTATAGTAGCATGTAACACCCATTGCTTGCAAATTTCATCACAAACACATTTGTTTATAGTGGCTTGGAAGACCTTGGCTTTAGATTGTTACCACTTGGGTTGTTCCCTCTCACTTGGTCTTATGGGATACTCGAGAGGTAGGCCCTTTAAAAGGAAACATAAAAGAGCCTATTGCTCAAGACACAAAAGACACTTGTTAATTTTAGAGCACCAATGGAAGTGTTTTGTAGACTAAAGAAGACAAAGCAAGAAATTATGAAATCAAATCTTTGCCAAGTATCCTACACCAAACTTGTTAGTAGTTTTGAGATAATACCCCTCCTGCAAGCACACAAGTTAGGTAAATTTTAAATCCAAAAGACTTTGTGAAATAGGGGCCTTCGACAAGATGTTTTTCTCTTTTAGATAGTTGTACCACTTCGTTAGTCAGATCAAAAGAGATTAGTGCTCAAAAATTAAATTGAAAAACTCTAATAAAGATAAAAATAGGAAAACTAAAAAAGAGAGACATAGCTATACCAGACGCAAATGCAAAAATAGACGTCAAATGTAGAAAGACAAGACACGGATGTGGTTTCCCAGATCTGAAACCTACAAATCAAATAGTAGAACAAAAATACAACAAAATCCTACACAAATGCAATTTTCCAACACATACACAATAATATAGATCATAGACATGATTCTAAAAACTACAAATGTAAATTTTTTATCCAAACCCTTGCAAAACAGAAACATGATTTTATGCAACCTAGACGTTATTTTAGAATAAAAACATAGTTTATCATGCACAAACACTGTTTCAGGACATAAAAATGGTTTGATCATGCACAAACATGATTTTAGGCTCAAGAACCTGCAAAAACAACAAAAAGTCAAAAACATGAAAATGGCAGTCGCAGGCACAGGAATAGAACAAAGACACAGTCAGATCTATCATGGATGTAGAAAAATGCAGAATCATCACAATGAAGAACTTGCAACTTTAAAAAACACCAAATCTGCAAACAAAAATATCAAAATAAAGGGACAAGAGTCCCACTGGGCATGCCAAAATGTATATGGTGAAAAGTGGATAATGGGAATAACAATATTGAAAGACTAATAAGGTTCAACTGCAAAACCCTAGCCTAACAATGAAAGAAATCCACCATACACAAATCAAGATACCTAAGATCATATAAATCAACAAAAATAAAGCAATATTACCATTCACATGTCTAGTAGGGTTTCAATCTCCATTTCTTCCTATCTCCATTGATCTTGCTTGATATGTTTGCTCTCATATTTTATGTGTCTACAAGAGCTCAACAAAGAACATAAATGTGGTTGATAGAAGACTCTAAGATTGATTAGACAATTAGAATGCTCATTAGGGTTGACAATGAAGAAAAGTATCCTCTTTTATAGAGAACACTGTAGGAAATGGAGGGATAAGATTAAGAGGTGCAAAGATAAATGGTCAGTTAGGATTAAAGGGTAGGTAGAGGAAATAATTAAATGATAAAGGGGGTAGGTAGAAAATAATTAAGAGATGAATGACATGTGTCATGGGTAGAAAAGGCTAATGAATTAATTAAATAAATAAAGATTTATTTAATTAATAGAGGAAGTGGGATCAATTAAATAAATAAAAGTATTTATTTAATTTAGGAAAAAGATTATTTAAATAATTAAAAATATTTATTTAAATGAAGAAAGGCTTAGAAGAGGATTAATAAATTAATTAAATAAATAAAGATTTATTTAATTAATAGAAAACTTAAGATAAAATAATTAAATAAATAAAAATATTTGTTTAATTAGACAAGACAATTTTAGGTGTCTACAACTTTTAATAGGTTGTTGTATTCATTTGTTGTAGCAAAAATTAAGGGTTTCAAATGTAACATGTGATGTATATTATCTGGTTCATGAGCATATGCGCTTTATTTATCTATTTAAAGGGATAGAAGCTCTTTTGTAAGAGATTATAAGTAATATATTTTGGGCATGCTTTTGGTCTATAATTGTTAAGGATGTCTTACCATATATAATAGGAAGTCCTATAAATGAGTTTCTCTATAATGACAATGTTAATTCAATTGAGTGAATGAAAAATGCTTCAACATAATTATCTCCAATTTCTAATACATCAAATCCTATTGAATGAAATAATCATATAGTTATATTGATCTTTCCAATGTAACTTTGTGCATTGAGTATTTTTTTAATCACTTATAATCAAGTAAAGTAATAACTTTTCATGAAACACTAAGAATAATTTATTACATAGAAATTATTGAGTATAACTGTATTCAATTCCATTCGTAGGATACATTTTTGTAATGCATTCATATTTTATTTTCAATTGGAATGTGTTTAATTTCCATGAGGAGAGCTTTGCATGACCACAAGACTCTATGGCCCTCAATAAGGACCGCTCTAATTGAATTTTTCTTTTTGAAGCCCCAAAACCAATTTAAAATGATAAATTTCAACTAATGATTAAATTATTTTAATTATTATGTTCTATCATGGATAAATCCAAAAGAATACAAGAAATTCATCTTATTTCTATGTTATATCCCTTAAATACTTTCTATAATATGTGAGAATGAATCTTCTATGACATTACTCAATTGAATTTGTTCACCTCCTTTTGATATTGTTATAGGGAAATTGGTAAATATGATGTATGATAAATCACCTTCCAGGTTACAAACTCCTTCATCTTTCCCTAATGATTCTCTACCAGAAAATGCATTCATGGAAGGAGATGAAGGAATAACTTTGTCAAATGAACTAAATGCACCATTAAAAAGGGGTAATCAATTAGAAATAAAAAGAATGGTTGGTTTAGAAAAACTTGTAACAGTTGCATAGTAGATGGCTTCTGCAAGTCAAATGAAAACTAGTATGAATTTACCAATGCCTCCATCACCTATGTGGCCGAGTTTATTGCTACAAATGCATCATTATATTCAAGGGGAGAGATAAGCCTGGAAGAAAGAGAAAGAAAAATTGCATAATGAGATTAATGGGAAGGATAAAGAAATTTTAAAATTAAAAGCCCATATGGGAGAAGTTATGGAATTGGTTCCTCAAATTGTTCAGTGCCGACCTCCACCCAACATATATTCTCTGCACTTAAAAGAATTATACCTTTCATATCAAGTGTCAAGAAAATTCTCTCATTTTTTATCTTCTCTTTTAAGTCCTAAGGAATTTCTATGTGCATACGAAACATAAAGCTATGTTGATAAGAATCTACTTTGTGAGCTATACTTACACAATTATGTTGTCCCTGTTGACACCCATTGGAATCCTCTCTTGTATATTAATGATGTTCAACTCAAGGCATTTATATCTTATATATAAAATCAAAACAATTGGGGACAATAGTTTAGGAAATATAGAGACCTAGAGTTAACCAGTCCATTGGAGTTGAGGGATGAGACATCTCATTCAAATAATGTTTTGTGTCAATGGAACCAGATTTTCTGTAAAGACAAATGCAGGGACACTATTATGGCATTAAGAGAACAAGTATATAAAGAAGATGGAAATATGGCCAATAATTCAGCCAAAACAATATTTGGATATCTTTCCCAATGGTGGAATGAATTACTAGATAAATTAAAGTAGCAAGAGCCACACTCCCTTTAGAATTATCATGCAATGTTAAGAAGAGCAGTGAGATATATTCAATTGTGTAGATAATTGTAGGAAAGATGGATTCCACTAACATTTCATTCTCCATTATTGTTGTGGCCTGTTCCATATTGGAAGGATCTCAAACCATATAATGAGGAAGTTGAACACTCTCGATGGAAGGAAATATAAGAAACACAAGATTTTTACTAGGATCGAGTTGTTCAAGCCACGGGAGAAACAAAAGTACTTGATCTCAGAATAGAGACCCTTGAGGAACATGCTAATGCTTGAGGACAAGAATTGGTTAGGTTAGGGGGAGTGATGAGTCACATTTTTGGTCCTTCTATATTAACTCTACATTGAATTAGGATTTTCATTTCATAGTTCAGACATTATGGTTGTGATAGATATAAGCCCTTTTTGTGTTTTACTTATGAACTTTATTATTTGCTAGAAAACCTTATAAATGATATAAGAAATCTATATTAATAATGTGGGAATGCTTGATTGAATGTTGTTTTAAGGTAATTGCTAACATTATTTTGAGGTTGTCTACGAGCGGTGGTTTTCTACCTTTTGGTGGCCCCACCTCTTTTTGTTCCTCCCTCTCGCATGCATCAGGCAAGACAGTTGTCAACTCGGCGAGGGTTTTGTTCACTCACTATTCCTTTTTTGTTTTTGCAGTAGCGCCGAGCTGCCATGTGGCACGGGTTCTCATGTAGTGCCATCTTGTCGGTGTCTCCGCCTACCATTTTTTATCGCGACTCTCTTGTCATAGGTTTGCAGAGCAGAGCATCATGGGACTAACAACTTTAGGAGTGGTTTGTCTGGCATGACATGCAAGCATGCCATGACATACAATGGAAAGGTGTTGAAGTCCAGGTTGTTAGGGAGCCTGAGGGTCTATTTTATTTAGTTTTTTCCCTATAGTGAGGGTTTAGAACTTTTGGGACCGAAAAATAATTAAGTTTCTAAGTAGTAATTTTAGCCTTTGAAGCTGTGACTGTGTTTCTGAAGAAGATCAATCAAACTATGCCTATGGATTTTGTGATGCTTCTCTCAGTATGCTTTGATAGTCTTATCTATGCTTTTTATTATAATTATGATAACTTTGGGAATATATATATATCTAAGACTTCACTGATTAAACTATGTTTTGAACTTGTTATCTGGTGAATGCATGATAAATATTTCTTTATGTTGCAAGGAAATTTGACCATATCTTGGTTGTGTTTCTGAATCAAAATTGTAGATGGTTGAATGGGCTCAAAAATCATATGAATTTGTGTTTTTGCTTGCTTATGTCTTCTTAAAATATGCTCTGGCATTTCGCCTCAGTAGTTTAGTTTTACTATCTTAAGTGATTCCTTCTTTCCCTTTCCTCAAAAAACCAAAGAAGAGTTGGCTTCTCAATCCAGAGGTCATTCAGTGAAACCTGTGCAATTAGTCCCCTGTCACTGAATTTCCCATAAGGCTGTTTGTTTCCAAGGTAAAATTTAGAGTCAACAGTTCTTTTTCTGGCATGGCTGGTGGGACATTAACTTCAAAATATTTTCTGAGCTGGTTTATGAGTCATAGGTCTATCACCAGGAGTTAGATAGCTTTAAATCCTCACCTTCTTTTTCCACCTCTGGTGACCGTTCATTCAACCACAGCTTTATCCTCACAGAGTTTTCCCATAATCATCCACACTGTGATGGCACAGGTTCCCTCGAGGAATCATGTGACCTGGATAACGGTAGCCCTCTCATTCTACCAACTCCACCTATGGTTTGGGGAGCCATCCCTATAGCTACGCTCAAAGCCGTACCCAAGTTCACAGGAGAATGTCAAAAAACTCTTGAGGAACATTTGCAAGATTTAGCCACTGTCTACACTGTCCATGGGATTATTGAGCCAAATGTGGCCTTAAGACTGCTCGTAGCTTCTTTTAAGAGAAAAGCTTTGGATTGGTTTAGGTCCTTAGGCCCCAACACCATAGGAGATTGGGACCAGTTGGGAGATCATTTCTTTCAGAGATTCTTGGATAAGGCCAACTTGTCATCTTTGATGCACCAAATGATCACAATAAAGAGAGCTCCAACGAAAGCAATAATTGATTTTAATCTGAGGTTTCAGTGAACCTAGCAGAGGATACCTTTGTCGGCTTGCCCTCTGGTGGATAGGGCCTTTGTATTTTTTTTGAAAGCTTTCAACTCTGATATGTCAGTGATGATTCAATCTTTAGGAGGCAATACTCTTCCATAAGCATTTGACATAGCAGTCCAAGTGGAGAATAACCTTATCGATGTCGGGATGTTAGCCCCTTGTCCCACAATGCCAGTATTCCCTAAAATATCCACTCAGATCTTAGAAGAGGCCACCCCTAGTACGTCCACCCCACAGTCCATGTATTCCTTTCCTGCTGCCCAAACCTCCTCTCTGGCTGCTGAAGTAAGTGATATGAAAAATCTCCTAAGGTCCTTCTCAAATGAGATTGTCAACCTAAAAAGAGCCCAGGTCTCGCCCACCAAGCCCCCTTTTCAGCAAAATTTCCAAAGCAACCAACCTCCATACCAACATACTAATCACCGAGTTGATAAGCCTCCTCAACCGAATGGCCAAATAGTTCCAGTTCTAAATCCATTGTAGGTTGTTTACCCAACCACTGGTAGGGAACTCACAGTGAGCCAAAATAACTTGGTGGATGATACCAACTCTTGGTATTTTCTGTGCAATAATGCTCATACTCCAAGAAATTGCCTGAGAGGAAATTTGCAGCAGAAGGTTGTAGAACAAAGAAATTCAGGCATAATGTTGGATGAGTCCACATATATATCTCTGGGTATGGATAATGCAACTTTTGTCACTTAGATGCAAGGGATGTCATTGCAACAAGAAGCAGAGATTGCCCTCGATCATGCACTTTTTTCATGGATGGAAGATGAGGATGTGGTGCTGACCAACGATGCAATCACCTCTAAAGATGGAGCCCCTCTTGCACACTCAGATTACAACCTCCACTCTAAAAGGCATTTAACCAAGGAAAGTGCCAGCAGTTCAAGAGAAATGCCCATGGACAAAACCTCTGTACAACCAGTCATTAACCCTACTTATCTGAGAAAAGATTTCATCCCTTATAAGCCAAAGGAGCCAAAGATTCTAACACCTCAAGGGTTAGATGTGGTGGAACAATTGAAGAAGGCCCTGACTCATATCTCTCTATGGTATCTCTTGAGCATTCCATAGAAAAAGAACAGACTAAGAGAAGCCCTATCTCATGGTAGAAAAGATAGAAGTATGGTAGCTCCACAATCTCTTCGGACCGATAGATCAGATCTCCAACCTATGGCTGGCAAAGCATGCTCTCTGACCATATTGAATAATGAAGACTCGCCCCTACTACCCATGGAGAAGGTAAGCCTAAGCCAAATCCTTTCTACCTCACCCTTATAGTTGGGGATAAACTATTGCATAACTCTATAATAGATTCCAAAGCTATAACCACCATCATGCCCAAGCAAATCCCTGAGGTATTAAACATCAGGTACGAGCCTTTGAATAAGGGAGTTATGTAGCTTGATGGGAACAAGGTTCAAATGGTAGGTCTTATTAAAAGCCTTCCCCTGACGTTGTTCGCATGTCCAAGCGTTATGGTATCTCAAGAAGTAGTGGTCATCGACATCCCGCCTGTCTTTGGGCTCTGTCTTTCCCGAGACTTCGCTGTTAAAATAGGAGGCTATATGTCCTTAGATTGGTCCCACCTCATCCTTCGTACCCAGCATGGTGCCAAGCTGAAGATTCTCTTAGAACCCCTCCATGCTGAACATATAGCTAATCAGGCCTTGATCAATTTTGAGCCTACACACACCTCCATATCAAATGATGAACGAAAAGTGATGAATTTTTTAGAAGATGAGGAAGTAACTGGGGAAATTTCACTTGAGCAAGAAATCTTCTTGAATGAGTTCATCGATTCAGACCCTTTTTCTAACTACCATGCCACCAGTCTTGGTACTTACTACATTTTTTATGAAGGTTGGGTTATCCCAAAACTAGTTAAACATCCCCCTACCAAGAAGGTCTATCCTCTGAACTCTGGACCCTACATTTTGATGGTGCAAGATGAAAAGTAAGCTCAGGCACTGGGATTTGTTTTACTTCACCTTCGGGCGAGCAGATCCTAAATTCTTTTTGCTTGCAGTTCGTGTATTCTAACAATGAAGTAGAATACAAAGGGCTGATTCAGGGCCTGTTATCGGTGGGGAAGATGGGTATAAAGAAATTGAAGGTTTTGGGTGACTCCAAACTTTTTGTTCATCAGATTCGGGGAATCTCTAGCACAAAACATGTCCATATGAGGCCTTACCACCACAAAGCTTGGGATCTGATCGAAAGCTTTGATGCTTTCAACATCCAAAGAATTCCCCTCAAGGCAAATGCATCCGTTGACCGAATGGTCACTATTGGGTCACATTTTGACCCTGCGGTAGATTTTCTAATCAACCCCCAAGTAATTGGTGTCATTGTACGACCAAGTGTCCTTGATAATGATACTCACTAGCAGGTTTTTGAGAGCGACGAGCATATTGCTCTATTCATTTAAAATTTAGGAGAATTTGTAGACCAATTACAGCCTAAGGTTAAAGAAGCTTATGGATATCAAATCATATAGTTGAGGTCAAATAAGCTCCCCAATGGGTTAATTACTTTAGAAAACCTTTTTGATCATGATGACACCAAAAGTGATAAGAAGAAGCTTACTACTAACAAAGGAGTCTATACCGACATGTTAGTAGGTCCTGGTAAGGTACTCAAAGTCAGAAAGGAGATTTCCACCCAAGACCAAAAGAAGTTGGCTCAATACTGTGATAAATATATAGGCGTGCTAGCATGTTCTTATGAGGATTTGAAGGGATACAATCTTGATATCATTTAGCATACTATCAAACTCATAGAAGGAGCCAAACCAGTTTGATAGAAGCAGAGACCTGTTAATCTGAAAGTTGAGTCACTCATGGCACAAGAGCTAAGGAAGCTTATAGAATCAAGAATCGTCTATCCCATCAAGCATAGTACGTGGGTATCCAATCTGGTCCCCGTGAGGAAAAAGAATGGAGATATCTAGATATGCATGGATTTTAGGGACTTAAACCAATCATCTTTAAAAGATCACTACCCTTTGTCATCAATGGAACAGTTGTTAAGCACAATGGCAGGATCAGAAATGTTCTCGATGTTGGATGGTTTCTCGGGTTATAATCAGGTTCTACTAAAAGGGGAAGACCAACATAAGACAACCTTTACAACCAAATGGGGAATTTTCACCTATCAAAAGATGTCATTTGGATTATCAAATTCCAGTGGAACTTTTCAAAGGGCAATGGACCTAGCTTTCAAGGAGCTCATTAAAAAAATCATCCTTATCTATCTAGATGACCTCACTGTTTTTCAAAGCGTAAAGAAGACCATTTTGATCATTTAGAACTAGTTTTCCAAAAGTGTTTAGAGTTTGGAATCTCTTTGAACCCGAAGAAATGTATTTTAGGTGTCCCACAAGGCAAATTGCTAGGGCATGTTGTATCCAAGGAAGGAGTCTCCATCGATCCTGATCGAGTCAAGGTGATAAAACAACTTCTGCTTCCTGTAAATAAGAAGGGAGTCCAATCTTTCCTAGGCAAGGTTAACTTTGTCAGCCGCTTTATTCTAGATTTTGTAGGAATGGTGAGGCCCATCACCTTGATGCTTAAGAAAGACATACATTTCAATTGGACTTCTGATGGAAAAGATGCCTTCGAGAAAATTAAAGAAGCTATTTGCTCAACTCTTGTACTATCCAACCCTGATATGGCTAAAGACTTCATTATGTATGTTTTCTCTAGCCCATACATCATTGCTGTGGTCCTAACCTAGAAAGAGGCAGGGACAGGGGGAGAGCACCCTATAGCTTTCCACTCCAAGACTCTAAAGTAATATGAGGCAAAGTACAACTTCATCGAAAAACAAGCTCTGGCTATAGTCAAGGGCCTCAAGAAATTTAGGCATTTCATCACCTGCAACAAGACCACAGTGTATGTCGCTCACCCTTCAGTCAAAGAGTATATCATGGAGGGCAACATCACTAAGAAGAGAGAAAATTGGATCACCAAAATCTTGGAGTATGACGTTGACGTCAGGCCTACCAAGACAGTCCATAGCAAAGGTTTGTGTGAGTACTTAGCCCAAGATCTCGATCCCCAGGATCCCGAGATAGCCACAAATGAATCTATCATGGTCGTTTCAGAGCCAAGGGAGGCATGTTGGTTAGAAGAGGAGAGACATTTCATGAAGACAAGAATTTTTCCTGAGGGTCTCCCCCCTGAAAAAGGAGGTTCTATAGGTTACATAATAGCAGTTTCTGATTGATAGTTGATGTCCTTTTTAAAAGAAATTTTGATGGAGTCTTGGTCTACTATGTGAATCGAAGCCAAGCTGACAAAATCTTACATGAATTTCATCACAATTCACCAGGAGGTCACTTCTCGGTGCTGACTACCATTATCAAAATCACACGTGCCGGATATTTCTAGCCATCTATGTTTAAAGAGGCTCACGCCATGGTGAGAACGTGCAAGGAATGGCAGTATTATACTGGCAGATGCAGGAAGGCAGTGATGCCACTTCAACCCATAGTGGTGGAGGAACCTTTTGCACAATGGGGACTCGACTTCATAGCGATGATCAACCCCCCAAGTTCGGCTGGACACAAGTGGACCTTGACCGCTACTGATTATTTCACCTGATGGTCTGAGGCCGTCCCTTTAAAAAATTCATCCGAGTCCAAAATCCTAGCTTTCCAGGGAGATCTAGTATGTTGTTATGGTTCCCCAAAGACCATAATTTTAGACAATGCACATGCATTTGTGGGCTCACAACTCACCCAGTTTTCCCTCAGCAAAGGTATTTATCTAAAGACCTCCTCAAACTATTATCTGCAAGGAAACGAACTCATGGAGTCTACCAACAAGAATCTTATCAGACTCATCAAGTGGATAGACTCAGAACACAAAAGGGATTGGCATCACCATTTGATGAGCGCACTATGGGCAGACCGGATAACACTAAAGAAGGTTTTAAAAACCTCCCCATATAAGCTAGTTTATGGGAAGGACACATTGTTCCCCATATCCCTGGAGATCCTAGCCTTGCAACTGCTTAAGTTTTTTGAGATAATAGAGAATGGCCCCATGGACGTGAGGTTGGCTGAAATTATGGAACTGGAGGAAGCAAGGGAAGTTGTGTTCGCCTCTCTCCAAATAGGTCAGCAAATCATAAAAAGGTGGTTTGACAACAAAAAAAGTTTTGCCCCATGATTCCAGTAGGGCGACTTGGTTCTAAAGTTCAATGAAAGGGCTACCAAACCTGGTCAGCATGCTAAATTCGATGGGCTATGTGTATAGTGAGTTGTAAAGGTTATAATGCTTTCAATCTTGAAGATATGCAGGGAGATCTTCTTGCGATCCCGATTAACAGGTTCTACTTAAAACCTTTTTATTAACTTAGTGCCTCTGATGTACATAATGTAATTAGTGCTCTCGTGTGTGCTTTTATTTTATTTCTTTCTCTTTAGTTTATTTGCCAACTCAAATATGCCATTATTAAAGAAAAGAAAAGATTATCATATTTCCAATTTGTCTACAGAGATTTACAAAGAATAGAGAAAGGCCTTCGGCCACATTTGTCAAAAAACAAAATAGAGAGAAGTTGAGGCTATCTCTAAGAAAGAAGTAGAGCAAGAAGAATGGAGGCTATGTTGCGGTAGAATCATCATTGTCTTCTTCCTCCCCCATGAGGAAGTCAGAGTTTTCAATATCGTCCTCTGTATCATCCCCTCCCGACCACTCCTAGTCTGAAGAAATGCCAGATTCTTCAGTCGTGATCATGAGGACCAAGTCAGGAAGAACGTCTAGTGTCAGAACCCATGGGAATATATAGTCCCTGAAGTTAGTATACCATTCAATCCTAGCTAGAACATTTCTGATTAGGTAGATGTGGAGGAGAAACTCAACAGCGAGCTCCATCCGAAAGTGATGAGAAGATAGAAACATGGTTTGAAGTCCACTGATGAGTGGATGCCAGGGCACCTCTTCCCTAGATGTGAGGAACCTCTGTAGGTCTGATGCCAGAGGTAAACCCAAAAAAGGAATGTAGTAGGCTACAACCTCCTCCAAACCTCTGAGATAATCTCCCAAGAAGAGAGTTCTTGTAAGCTCTGAGGCCTCGTATCCACCAACCCCAACATTGAGCAGAGAAGCCACAAAACATAAGCAAATGTCTGAGTTTACTCGGTAGTAGTTTGCATTATCTATGAAATCCTCACCAAGTACCCATTTGATGGCGGTGATGATCAAAGGATTCTTCCTCTTCTTCATCGTCCATAGCCTCTGATCAGAGATGTTGCCAATAAAAGCAACCTGCACCTTACTGCTGATGAGTCTAACAGGAGTATCCATCTCTGAGAAGCCTCATCATTGAAGCTGGTGATATAAATAGGAATGTTTGGAAAGACATATTTATAAAAAAATTTCAGATCTAGGTGATGATTGATGATGATGCCAGTACTCCTAATCTCCAACGCACCCGCCTTTCTGCATAAATTGGCACAAGTAAAAGGGTACCTACTAACAAGTCTTCATAAATGGAGAGCTACCAGACTGATACCTCAATTGAAATAAACATATACCTAAGTGCCATGCATTTTGTTAAAGGTACATCGCATTTAAAGCAAAATCCCCGCAAGACTGCCTCACCTTGTGCCAACCCGGTTGTCACGAGATTTTCTTAATTAGGGGATAAGTCCTTCATACAAGCAAATCATCTTAAGTGGCTTCGACTAATGGCGAGTAGCACAAGCATTCTCTTGGTAATCACAAATGATGGTGCTAGTCCTCCTCATAGGTATTCTCAACCCTAAAATGAGCTAGCATACGTGCAAAGTGGGCGTCCATTCCTAAGTACTTTTCTTTCACGGTGATCTAGGCATGCCATGCATTAAAGAGAAAGGTCTGCCAGATTTAATGTCATTCTATCAACTCACCCTTTAGTCATAGTTGGGCAGAGAATTCAGAAAATAGATTTTCACAAGTAAAAGATGGAAGCTGAAGCTACCCCTTCGGCCCCTACTCAGGGAGCATTATGGGTCGACATCTTTGGAGAACTTTCATACGCCTCTCATGCTCTTCCACCCAAGTCAGAATATCCAAGGACCAAAGCCAAATCAAAGACTGTTACCCGCAATACCGCAATAGTAATAGATCCATTCGAATACATCATGGAACCAAACCTCCGCAAGCAGCCTAAGAACCTAAGGGAGGCTGCATACAACAGGATGATTTACCATAGAGTGGATCCATTTTCCATAGCACCCATTTTTGGTAAAGTGGAGCTCCTTGATTTATAGTCTCAATGGTCCCGCACTACCCAAAGCTTGTGGCAGTGATTGCCAATGGTTTCGACCCCATTTCCTATTCTACCATTAGCTTTTCTTTGAGGGTGGTCATATCACTAGATGCCATAAGGGACAAGATGTGCTGTCCTATTTTTGAAGTGACGAAAGTCTTCTCAGATGCTATTATGGAGGCATATTGGAACTCAAGAAGAGATGTAATCTCTTTCCTGTAACAATGCCCTGAACCAGAGCCAGTCAGTAGGCCCCCCAAAACTACCATTGTCTTATAGTGACATAAGGCATGAAGACCTTAAATACATTTCATCCATTCTAGCCTGGTTGTGTGGTCATGAAAATGATTGAGAGATTATGGCTTCAATGATGGGTTTTCTATTTAAATGCAGAAAATAGAAAGAAACTTTCCACTTCGACTTCTCTGTCCTAATAGCCAGCGAAATGATGAAGCAATTATCTAATTTCCACTAGCTTCAGCATTTTAAGTTCTCCTCAGTCTTGGTTCACCTGCTCCTACATCAGAATGAAGCTTTCTTCAGCCACTTTATGAAACTAGCCAGCAGTGATGAAGCAGGAAATAGAACGTTAGTTTCAGACTGGATGCCCGTTATTTTGTCCTCCTATGATGCTTATCAATTTTATGACTATTTCCTAACTCCCGCATTGAAGGATTTTGGCACCATTTCTAGTGAGCCACTCTCCCATTTTTCACAGGTCCCAATGAACTAGATGAGCAATGAACAGCCCCCTTGTAACTAGTTTATAGGCAGTGATTTCTCTTTTGTCCAAGTCCATAGTTTCTCTGAGGAACCTTTTCATCTACCTACATATGTCACAAAGAGGACTTTTGCTCTTGAGATTTCTCACTAGCTAGTAAAGGTGGAGAAAGCTATAGGGTCTGAAAAACATGATACCTCAATCACCGAAGACAACAAGGCTGTTGGTCCTATCACCCTAGTTCAGTGGGGTATCGTGGAGAATGTCCTGACATCAAAGCTAGTGCAGCTTGGGTTGTTGACTTTTGGAGTTATGACCCAGATGGGTGTCTGTCTCGTAGGAAGAATGTAGTTACACATGAGCTAGAGAGTGTAATGGAGGGACACGCTAATCCATAGGTGGATGACCCAAGCTTGTATGTGGGTCTTAAAGATTTTCCCATGCTTGAGTGCCCTCCCTGGTTGAGTTTTTACTCTGTTTTACAAAGATACAACCTTGCAAAGCCCATTCCTTGGGCTATGCACGAGACCATGGTGGCAAATGATTGGTCATGGAGAAAATAGGAGGATTTCTGGATCTACCAGTAGGAAGTAAGTCAACCCAAAGAAAACATTGGAAATGCTCCTTTGGATGAGCGTTTTGATTTTGAATGGTGCCAGCTCAATGGATCTGACAAGGGGACATGCGATAGCTTGCCACGTGGGTATTCATCTCCCAAGGTTGCCTAGTAGTGAGATGTTGAGATTATAAGTAGTGAAGAGAGGGGTAGTGAGCCTGATACTCTCCTCCCTCTCAACGTTTTTGCTCGTAGGCCCTGCTCCCAAACGGTTAAAAGACAAGCTGACAAGAATATTGAGGACCCTCCTAGCAAAAAGTAGTATTTGGATTTCGAAATGAAGGGTTCATCCTCTCAAGTCCTAGACAAGCCCTCAAACCCCCCAAGGTCGCTGACCCATGGGGTCCAGGTACGCTCTTCTTCACCATTTTCCTCTTCTCAAGCTAATTTTTCTTCTGCTGCCCACGTCATAGGAATGCATGCTCAGATTCCCACTGCCCTTACCCTAGCACCAACCGGAACCATAGTTGGTCCCTATGATACACTCCCATAGGTTTTAGCCCTGTTTCAAGCCATAGTCTTTGTACCCATAGCTTTTTCTGCCCAGATGCTTGAAGCAACCACTGTCTCATGCAGGCTTGGTTTTGGAGAGTCCACTCCTCCCCCAAATGTTGGAGCAACATCTGTTGATTCTTTTTTCCTAGGAGCCTCTCCCTTCATCCCATTATTTTCTCCCACAACGCTATAGCACCCTATCTAGACCCCTTTTGGTGGCCCCATTTCCTAGTTTCCCTTTGCGATTCCCCCTGGTGCTGCATTTGCAGGTCAAGCTATTGCCAACCCAGATGCCTGCAAACAAGAAGTTACTTATTCCAAGATCGCCCGTGTTGGAAAAATGGTTAAAAGAAAAGAAAAAGAAGGTGCTAGGTCAGCCCGCCTATACCTGCAAACTCATTTCAGTGAGGAAAAAGATAAATTGTTCTTTGCAACTAGGTTCCCTAAGGTCAACAAACTAGAGTCAGAATTGAGGCCCAATGATTATGATCTGCACGTTATCAGTGTTAACCTTTTGAATGCTAGGTGTCCGATAAGGTCAAAATGATGGAGGAGACATCAAAAGCTGTCTCTTCAGATTTCATCAAAAATAGTCATCACTTGGAGAAAGCCCAAGCAGAAAATGCTAAACTCTGAGAATCTATAACCCAACAGAGAAGAGAAGACAAAGCTCAAAGTGTCGAGATCAATCATTTGCAGGGATTGTTGACACAGGCCAACACCAAAAAAGGAAAGTTGCAGTTTGCCCTCAATAATGTGAGCTCGTAGCTGAAAGGTTAGGAAGCAACAAAATAGGTGTAGAGAGCTGCAAAGTGAAGTAACAACTAAGAATGAGGAGGTCTCGTGATTGCTAAACATTCCTCCCACTATGGAGATTTCTCAAGACTTTTCTCCTATTTTAACAGATTTATATGTTTCTCATTGGGAAAAGGTAAAGCAGTACTACCCTTCGCTACAACCTATACTAAGATTCCTCAATGACGCACAATCCCTTCGTGTCAAGGCCAATGCCCTCATCAGCAGTTCTATGCTTGTCATTGGTCCTAAACTTCCAATGGCCCAGGATCTTATCCATTTGTTGTACTCTACTCAAGAGAAGGAATTAAGGATAAAAGGGATTGCAGACCGTTGGCAATTGATCAGAAGAATAATTTTTTTCATCAACCAGGATAGAGAAATCATGTAGACTTTGGCAGCTCTTGTGCCTCTACAGTTTTCAGTTCTAAACATCAAGCAACATATAAAGAGGTTTGTTTCATTGGTCTCACCTTCTCCTTCTCTCGCAGATGGTACTATGCTAGGGATTGAGTAGATATAGAGCCAGATTGAGCATTTACAACAAGATAGAGCTTTCCTACAACACCTAGGCAATCCTATTTTAGCGGATGAGGTCAAACATCTTTTACACCCTTTGGCTCAACTCTTTGCTCTCCTAAAGCTAGTCCAAGATGAGCCAACACCCTTGCCTTTTGACGAAGTGATTTGTTTGGATTAGCATTTCTAGAATTTAGAAGTGCGGGTGTTGCCCCTTGAAGATGAATGGTTGTTGTTGTAGCAGGCTTTCAACCTACTCCACCCTATTTCAACATAAGGCCTGGTCTGCGAACCAAAGTTTTTGGGTTCTAGCTTTCTGCAGGCAGAATTCCCCTTTTAGTCACCAAGAAATGCTAACATTATTTTGAGGTTGTCCGCGAGTGGCAGTTTTCTACCTTTTGGTGGTCCCACCTCTTTTTGTTCCTCCCTCTCGCATGCATCAGGCAAGACAGTTGTCAGCTTAGCGGGGGTTCTGTTTGCTCGCTTTTCCTTTTTTGTTTTTGCAGTAGTGTCGAGCTACCACATGGTGCAGGTTCTCATGTAGCGACATCTTTTTGGTCTCTCCACCCATAATTTTTGGTCGCGACTCTCTTGTCATAGGTTTGCAGAGTAGAGCATCATGGGACTAATAACTTCAGGAGCAGTTTGTCTGGCATGACATGCAGGCATGCCACAACATAAAATGGAAAGGTGTTGGAGTCCAGGAGTCCAGGTTGTTAGGGAGCCTGAGGCTCTATTTAGTTTGGTTTTTTCCCTATAGTGAGGGTTCAAAAATTTTGGGACTGAAAAACAATTAAGTTTCTAAGTAGTAATTTCAGCCTTTGAAGCTGTGACTGTGTTTCTGAAGAAGATCAATCAAACTGTGCCTATGGATTTTGTGATGCTTCTCTCAGTATGCTTTTCTAGTCTTATCTGTGCTTTTTATTAGAATTATGATAACTTTGGGAATATATATATCTAAGATTGCATCGATTAAACTATGTTTTGTACTTGTTATCTAGTGAATGCATGATAAATATTTCATTATGTTGCAAGGAAATTTGATTGTATCTTGGTTGTGTTTCTGAATCAGAATTGTAGATGGTTGAATGGGCTCAAAAATCATATACATTTGGGTTTTTGCTTTCTTATGTCTTCTTAAAATATGCTTTAGCATTTCGCCTTGGTAGTTTAGTTTTACTGTCTTCAGTGTTTCCTTCTTTCCCTTTCCTCAAAAAACCAAAGAAGAGCCGACTTCTCAATCCGGAGGTCATTTAGTGAAGCCTATGCAATTAGTCCCCCGTCATTGAATTTCCCATAAGACTATTTGTTTCCAAGGTAAAATTTAGAGTCAATAGTACTATTATACATATGTATGTTGTGTACGTTAACCTTGGTGTATGCAGCTATTAAGTGAGACTAAGTTAGCAAGGGACATATGTTGTTGTTTTGTGGAGTTGCACTCGCGATTAGATTAAATGTGTTGAACCGGTCAAACCAGTAACTGATGGCATAATAAGTGTCTTAGTTGTACTTAAGATAGTTGTTTTCTTCAAAGCATGTGTCAGATAGTTGATGAAATCTAAAGAAAACCTAGTCCTATATTTGTACGAAGGACTAAGTCTTGATATGATTCATCTTTCTGTGTATTTATTTTCAATAAAAGTTTTCCTCCTAGTCTCGTAGGAGTGGATCGAATGAGTGATGAGCTAGTTATGGATTTTATTATAATCTTATAAATCCATTGGTTAAAGGATGGAATAGCTAATACAATTTTATCTCTTTTGAACTTAGTGTACTCTGCTTTATAGTGTGAATAAATAAAAGGAGATTCCATTTATGTTATCACTGTTGTTGAGAGATCAATGTGATACTGATGCTATTATAGTTTTTCAATCTTGTTATGTTTCTAGAAGCTCATCCAAGGGGGCCCACTTAGGGAGTGTTCCATCTTCACTAATTTATTAAGTTCATTTTTGTTGTTTAAATTCTTTCAGTTGACTGCCTTGTAGCCACAAAATTTTTATTCTGTGTTTGTTCCTACAACCAAGTGAAAACAGAGTATTATGTTACCAACTAGTCAATTCATTTTCCATAAAGATATAGGTTTGATATATAATAGACTAGATTGATTTTGGTAAAGTAGCATTAGAATTCAATGCTTTCTGTTAATTTCTCATTAGCACCTTCAAGTTAAACTAGTACTTGTGAATTTTTTAGTGCACATATAGTACAAACCTATTTCAAGCTATACGTTCCTAGGTTGATAAGTAAATGAGTTTCTGTTAATGAGTTAGTAATTGTGTGATATAGAGAATTGAACCATTAAGTCAAGGATATGTGTCTAAATTGCTAGGACATTGTTTGGAGCCAACAATCATATGATGTCCTAATGGGTCATATGGTGTCCTAAGGGGACATATGTTTTCCTAAGGGGTCATATGGTGTTCTAACACGTGTGGCCCCTTAGGATCCCATATGACCCCGAATGACTCCATTTGACCCTTTACCCCTAATGACACCATATGAACCCTAATGACACCATATGACCCCTTAAGATACCATAGGATACCTAGCAACACCATATGGCCCCTCAGGACACCATATGACTCTTTTAACATCATAGTGCACGATAAGACCCCTTAAGACAATATATGAGCCCTAAGGAAACTGTATGACATACTAAGGGTCATATGGTGTTCTAAGTGATCATATGGTGTTCTAACACACGTGTGGCCCCTTGGGACCCCATATGACCACTAACAACACTATATGACCCCTCAGGGCATCATATGATGTCCTAATGGGTCATATGGTGTCCTAAGGGGTCATATGGTGTTCTAACATATGTGTGGCCCCTTATGACTCCATACAATCCCTAACAATACTATATGACCCCTTAGGACAATGTGATGTCCTAATGGGCCATATGGTGTCCTAATGAGTCATATTGTGTTCTAACACATGTGTGGTCCCTTAGGACCCCATATGACCGCTAATGACATGATATAGCCCCTTAGGACACCATATGACTCCTTAGGACACCACATGACCACTTACGACACCATATGACTCCTTAGGAAAATATGATGTTATATGGGGTCATATTGTGTGTAAAGGGGTCATATGGTGTTATAACACATGTGTGGACCCCATATGACCCCTAATGACACCATATGACCCCTTAAGATACCATATGACCTGTAATGATACCATATTACCTCTTAGGACATTATATGACCCCTTAGGAGACCATATCACCCATTAGGACATCATATCGTGTCCTAAGGGGTCATACGGTGTCATAAGGGGTCATATGGTATCATTAGGGGTCATTTTGGGTCCTAAGGGACCACACGTGTTATAACACAATATAACCCCTTAGGACACCATATGACCCCTTAGGATGTCATATGGTGTCCTTAGGGCTCATATGGTGTCCTAAAGGCTCATGTCATGTACTAGGATGTTAAAAGGGTCCATACGGTGTCCTTAGGGGTCATATGGTGTTGTTAGGGATCATATGGTGTCCTTAGGGGTCATATGGGGTCCTAAAGAGTCATATGGTATTGTTAGAGGTCATATGGGGTCCTAAGGGGCCTCACATGTGTTAGAACACCATATGACCACTTTGGACACCATATGACCCCTTAGGACATCATATTATCCTAAGGGGTTATTGTTAGTCCCAACCGGTGCTAAGAGGGGAGGGGTGAATCAACACTATACCAAGTTTTGCCAGATTTAACCTTAATCAAAGTTTCTATTCAAACTTAACACTTATGAGTATAAGAAACATTAATAAGAAACATGCACACATAAAATCAATCACACATGAACACCAAGGTTTATCACGTGGAATACAAAATGGGAGAAAACCATGGTGTGAGTAGAAACTCACTAAATTTGCACTCTTCTGGAGTACGCCCGGTGAGGATCCATCCCTATTAGGAGATTACAAAGACACATTTAGGTGCCACCCAATTAAGGGATTTTATTTAAGGCCTGTTAAAACCTTTACCATGTTAGAGGTAGCCTTGTTAAAGGACTTAGGATCATTAATTAAGATGTCACCCGGTTAAGGGATTTTACAAAGGGACCCATTAAAGTCCACTTAGTTAAGGGATTTTGCCGTTGTACTTATTAGAAAACAATAGAGAGAATGATCTAATATAATAGATACTCTTAGCTTAATCAGATCCAATCAAAGCTCTCTGATTTGACCACCAGTTAGACTTGTTCTACACTTTCCTGGTGTTTTGCATTACACTTGCTCTGCACTCTACTGGTGCTCTGCCTTTGAATTGCTCTGCATTCTTTCTTTAATCCTCACACTATCCAATATTTTCACACTCTCCTCACCACTCTACTATTCACTTAGTAGTTTTGCACTCTTCTCTTCTCACCTTGTTGGATCACCTCTCTTTAAAATTGCACTTAGCAATTTTACAATCAAACTTTTTGGTTTTCACCAAAAACCTTTATACCATGGTTTGTCAATACATACCTGTTGATTCCTAAATGAGTTTACACCTAACACTTGGTAGATTTGAAATTCAAATCTTCCAAAATCTCCCCACACTTTCTCTGCACCCTGTCCATCAATCTTGCCAGCAACTCATCCTTATCCGCCATTGCAACTCATAATTTCACCAACCTCTAGGTCGTGTTCTGTCTTTTTAATGCGAACTAGAAAATCTGCACAAATCTCACCTTAACTCATTGTTAACTACTGTAGACTTTACTAGCAATTTGTTTTATGATATCTCATCCTGACTGACTCACCTTTGGTCATTGCATCCAACTTACTGGTCACTGCTCTGAGATTCTCGGTGGATATCATCCTTCAACTTGTATCACCTATTCACTGGTGTAACTCTTCACCTTTTGCCACCAGTCACTAATCATCAATCTGTCTAATCAACTATTTTTCCAAAGTGTTCTGGTCATGCATAAGATTACCAAACCATAATCTAAGTCACCTCTTGTGACCACATCATCATTTCAACTGCCTATTTAAGAAACTGATCTAAACACCTATCAGATGCTTGACTGACTAATCAACTACTCTTTTTATCCTTCAACCAATTAGTCTTCAACCAACACACTACTTAAGTGTGTCAATAATGCATATTAGGGAAGCATTGAATTATGCATACCATTTATAGCCATGAGTAAACCATTTAGGTCTACCACACCTCCTTACCTATGAGATTGGCCTTATTCATCGATAAGTGTTGGTCATCAATAAAAATACTAACTGATGAACCGGTTGTGCCAACATCATCAGTTATGTCAATAGTTATATGGTGTCCTATGGGGTCATATTGTGTCGTTAGTGGTCATATGGGGTCCTATGGGGCCACACATGTGTTATAGCACCATATGACCCATTAGGACACTATATGACCCATTATGATATCATATGGTCCTAGGGGGTCATTGGTGTCCTAAGGGGTCATATGGTGTCTTTAGGGGTCATATGAGGTCCTAAGGGGCTACACATATGTTTGAACACCATATGACCCCTTAGGACATCATATGGTATCCTAAGGGGTCATATGCTATCATAAGGGGTCATGTCGTGTATCAAGATGTTAAAAGGGGTGATATGGTGTTTTTAGGGATCATATGGTGTTGTTAGGTGTCATATGGTGTCCTAATGGGTCATATGGTATCCTAACAGGTCATATATTGTCCTAAGGGGTAATTTCATGTCATTAGAGACCATGTGGTGTCCTGAGGGGTCATATGGTGTTGTTAGGGGTCATATGGGGTCCTAAATGGCTACACATGTGTTAGAACACCATATGACCCCTTTGGACACCATATGTCTCCTCAAAACATCATATTGTTCTAAGGGTTTATATGGTGTCCTAACGGGTCATATGGTGTCTTAAGGGGGCATATTGTGTTGTTAGGGGTCATATGGTGTCCTAAGAGGCCACACATGTGTTAGAACACCATATGACCCCTTAGGAAACAATATGACCAATTAGAACATCGTAATGACCTAAGGGGTGATAGGGTGTCCTAAGAGGTCATATGGTGTCGTTATAGGTCATATGGGGTCCTAAGGGGCCACACGTGTGTTAAAACATGATATGACCCCTTAGGACACCATATGACTACTTAGGACATAATATGTTATCATAAGGGGTGATATGTTATCCTAAGGGGTTGTGTCATGTACTAAGTTTTAAAAAGGGGTCATATGTTGTTGTTAGGGGTCATATGGTGTCCTAATGGGTGTTGTACTATCTTGAGGGGTCATTTGGTGTCCTAAGGGGCCATATGGTGTCACTAGGTATCATATGGTGTCTTGAGAGGCCATATGGTGTTGTTAGGGATCATATGGGGTCCTAAGGGGCCAAACATGTGTTAGAACACCATATGACCCTTTATGCACCATATGACCCCCTAAGACATCATATTGTTGTAAGGGGTCATATGGTGTCCTAAGGGTTCATGTTGTGTACTTAGATGTTAAAAGGGGTCATATGGTGTCCTAAGGGGTCATATATTGTCCTAAGGGGTCATATGGTCTCCTAAGGGGTCATATAGTATCCTAAGATGTCATATAGTGTCTTAAGGGGCCAAACATGTGTTAGACCACTATATGACCCCTTAGGACATCATAAAGTCCTAAGGGTTGATATGGTGTTTTAAGGGGTCATATGGTATCCAAAGGGGTCATGTCATGTACTAGGATGTTAAAAGGGGTCAAATGGTGTCCTAAGGGGTCATATGGGGTCTTAAGGGGTCATATGGTGTTGTTAGGGGTCATATGGGGTCCTAAGGGGTCATATGGTGTTGTTAGGGGTCATATGGGATCCTAAGGGTCCACACATGTGTTAGAACACCATATAACACCTTTAGAGACCATATGATCCCTTAGGACATCATATTATCCTAAAGGGTCATATGGTGTCCTAAGGGGTCATATTGTGTCTTAAGGGATCATGCCATGTACTAGGATGTTAAAATGAGTAATATGCTGTCCTAAGGGGTCATATAGTGTCATAACGGGTCATATGGTGTTCTGAAGGATCATATAGTATCCTAAGGTGTCATATGGTGTCTTAAAGGGCCACACATATGTTATAGCACTATACGATCCCTTAGGACATCGTATTGTCCTAAGGGGTCATATGGTGTCCTAAGGGATCATATTGTGTTGTTAGCAGTCATATGGGGTCCTATGGGGCCAACATGTGTTAGAACAACATATGACCCCTTAGGACACCATATGACCCATTAGGACATCACATGGTCCTAAGGGGTCATATGGTGTCCTAAGGGGTCATATGGTATTGTTAGGGGTCATATGGTGTCCTAAGGGGTCATATGCTATCCTAAAGGGTCACGTTGTGTACTAGGATGTTAAAAAGGGGTGATATGTTGTCGCTAAGGGTCATATGGTGTCCTAATGGGTCATATGGTGTCCTAAGGGGTCATTTGGTATCATTAGGGATAATGTGGTGTTATGAGGGGTTATATGGTGGCGTTAGGGGTCATATGGGGTCCTAAGGGGCCACACATGTTGTAGAACACCATATGACCCCTTTGGACACCATATGACCCCTTAGAACATCATATTGTCCTAAGTAGTCATATGGTGTTCAAAGGGGTCATATTGTATCCTAAGGGGTCATATTGTGTCATTACGTGTCATATGGGGTCCTAAGGGGCCACACATGTGTTAGAGCACCATATGACCTCTTAAGAAACCATATCACCCAATAGGACATGATGTGACCCATTAGGACATAATTGATAACTCAATGATGAACCACTAGTACCAAACCGATACTAAGAGGGGGGGTTGAATCAGTACAAACACCAATATCATCCAAAACCGGTTTGACAACAAATACTCCAAAAGACTAACAAATAGGGATATTGGTAAAACAGAGTGCAACCGGCAACATCCAGTATAGCGCAACCAGTCATGAACCGGTCACTCAATAAGCTTTCCTCTTGGCTCAATACCACAGTATCATTATATTCTCATGCATAAATAAGTAAACTTAACCATCAGATCTTCACAACAGTGAGTTCAATGTGTTTTATAGATAGGCATAAAACATAGAACCTTCATATGCTTAACAGGTAAGACAAAGCATCACAAGACAAAAGCATTTCACATGACACACATGTTTTTCACGTGGAAACCCAACTGGGAAAAACCACGGTGGGGATGAATACCCACAAGCCACTTTTTGAACTCTTTATAAGTCTGCTCTGTTAGGAGCCTTGTCTGGTTAAGGACATTACAATAGGTTCTGGTAGGAACGGATCCTGTTAGGGATCACCTGGTTAAGGGATACCCGATTAAGGGTTAAACCTGGTAGGGTTACCTTATTAGAGGATTTCAAGAACTCAATAGTTGAAAGGATCTCGTAAGCTTCTCAAGCTTCTCAGAACTCGTTAGCCTTGAGTTACCCGGTTAAGGGATTTGAAACAAGCTGGTTAAGACCACCCGATTTAAGGGATTTTGAATCAAGCCAGTTAAGGCTACCCTGTTAGGGGATTTTACAGTTGTTGAAGTGGTCAGAAATCAACAGGTATTACAATGATCTGTTAACAACACTTAATGCTAATGCAGATCTATTTAAGCTCCTCTTTTCCTTTTGCACATTCACTTTGTAGGTATCTCTTCTCTCCTATGGTCTAGCAAGAATCTCATATCACTTTCCTTGGATACACACTCACAACTTTTGCCAATAGCCTTAGATAGAAACCCAACATCGACCTTATAGGAAACATACAGGTTGGTGTTGGGAAAAATGGTGTCTCAACCTTGCATTTATGTGAGGTTACTATTTATAGTAATTTTTCATTTGAGCACGAAATGGTGCAAAACTCTCCCTGAAGCTTCTGGTTGGCTAGATAAGCATTCTGGTAAAGTTGCGTCGCAAGGTCACAGCTAGTTTTGAAGATATTAAAGTTTTCATCTTGGAGGGGTGCAATAAAATATTTAAACTTAATTTTGGGGAATTTAGAGGCTCCAAAATTCCCTAAAAAGTGGTCATAACCAGTGAAGCAGGTTACGAGGTGATAGAGCACTTCATGAGCTTTTCGGCGCTTCAAACGGTTCGTCAATCGGACACCCGGTTCTCAAGTTATGGCCTTCGGAAGTTTGTACTCCTCAAATAGGAAAAATAATTTGTATCGGATACATAAATGAGCTGTAAAAGGGAGTGACACATGTTGATGTGTGCTTTAACATGTCATAGGGTGTCTAGAAAGGAGATAAGGTCGGCTACACCTTATTGGGTGGTTTTAGCCCATGGTTTTGTAATACCGTTTGACAGTTTCTTGTATTGTATCTCCTATTTATGAGGTGTGTGAGATAGAGGTTGGGTGTAAGAGTCTTATGGCTATTGAGTTGCCTCTAAATCTCTGATTAGTGGTACTCCTGTGAAGAGTTTGCTCTGCAAGTATGTTGTAATCTGTTTTTGATTGCTGAATAAAATATTGAGCTGCTTTTGGAGGGTGGGGTTTTCCCCACGTAAATCATTGTGTTGTGGTATGAATGCTATTATATCTATTTCTATTTTCTGTAACTGTTGTAATGATCTAAAAAAGTTTTGCATTACCCTCCTCTCTAGGTTAGTGTAGGAAGTTGTTTCCGCTACTTAACTTCCTTACAAGTGGTATCAGAGCCTGATCACCTTTGGTTTCAATTGTGGGCAGTTGGGTTTTTTGAACTAATCCAGATTTGAGTGGGAGCTTGTGCAGAAGACACTTTTTGATCTTGTTGCAGGAATATTCAGATGGCGAGTTCGTCAGGGAGAATAGAGGTGGAGAAATTTAATGGAAGTAATTTTGAGATGTGGAAGCTGAAGATGGAAGATCTGCTAATAGATCGAGATCTTTGGGATGTTGTTGATGCAAATGTCCAAAGGCCCTCAGATCCTACTGCGGTAGCTTAGTATGATGTTATGGACTAAAAAGCCAAGGGTCTAATCAGACTGTGCCTAGCAAACTCTGTTCTGATCAATGTCCATGAAGAAAACTCTGCAAAGAAGCTATGGACTAAGCTTGGTGAGATGTATCAAGTGAAATCTTTATTAAATCAAATTTTCTTAAGAAAGAAATTGTATTCCTTGAAGATGGAAGAGGGTGGATGAATTGCAGACCACCTGGAAGCATTCAATATGTTGGTGGCTCAATTAGTATCCATTGGTGTTAAGATGGACGAGGAGGAGAAATGTTCGATCTTGCTTTGTTCTTTGCTTGATTCATGGGATTCTCTTGTTATGGCTATCGGTAGTACTTCTATTGTTTTGAAATCTGAAGACGTGGTGGGTGCCCTACTCAGTGAAGAGATGCGAAGGAAGGTATCCATCAGTTCAAAGGAAGCCCTAACCGTTCATGGAAGACCTAAGGAGAAAGGCAAGAAGAATGAGAAGCACGGCAAGTCCAAATCCAAAGGGAGATCGAAATCTCCTGGAAAGTCCAAAGTCATTTGCTGGAATTGCGGTAAACCGGGTCACATCTGTAAGGACTGCAAAGAAGAAAAGAAGAAGAAGAAAAAGAAAAAGTTTGATTCTAATTCTGAGTCTGACAAGGAAGATGGCGATGCATTTATTGCGGCTTTGGCAACTCATGCAGGTAATGATGCCTGGCTAATTGACTCAGGTGCATCTTTTCATATGTCTTCCAATAGAAATTGGTTTTCTGAATATGAAGGATTTAATGGAGGTAAGGTGTACTTGGGTGATGATTCACCTCTAGACATTGTTGGTTGAGGTAAAGTTAGAATCAGGTTTTCTGATGGTAGAATAAAAAGGATTAATGGTGTGCTGTATATCCCTAGATTAAAATGAAACCTGTTATCTGTGAGCAAACTAATAGATGTAGGTGTGCAGGTAGTCTTTTCTGAAACAGGATGTAAGATGATTAAGGGTGCTATGGTAGTTGCTAGAGGTGTCAGGTTTGGCACTTTGTATAAGCTTGAAGCATACACTGTTGAGTGTAATAGCACTTCTGTAAAAAGTAAATCTGTGGATACTTCACTGGAAGATTTGAAGGTTTCACCTTCAGCAGATGAAAATGGTTTTTGGGTACCTAAGGGTGCTCTTTCATCTGAAGCAAAGTTACCTGCAGAGAAGACTATGTTATGGCACCAGAGACTTGGCCACATTGGAGAAAAGGGTCTAAGGACCTTGAAAAATAAAAACCTTGTTGAAGGTTTGAATGATTGTAATCTTGACTTTGATTTTTGTGAGCATTGCATTTATGGAAAACAAAACCGCGTTTAGTTTTACTCGAGTTCTCATAAGACTTGTGGTGTTTTGGATCTTATCCATTCTGATGTGTTTGGTCCAGTAGATGTCTCTTCGATTGGAAAATCCACATATTATGTTTCATTTATTGATGATTTTAGTAGAAGGACATGGGTATATTTTCTAAAGAGTAAATCTGAAGTTTTTAGTCATTTTAAAGAATTTAAAGCAATGGTTGAGTTGCAGACTGGAAAGAAAATAAAATGTTTGAGAATTGATAATGGCGGTGAGTTTTGCTCTAATGATTTTGATAGATTCTCTAAAGACTGTGGAATTAACAAGCAGAAGACAACTCCGTATTCTTCACAGCAGAATGGAGTTGCAGAAAGAATGAACAGGACACTGATGGAGAAGGCTAGGAGTATGTTGAGTGGTGCTGGTCTCGAACAAAAGTTTTGGGCTGAAGCTGTTGCCACTGCTTACTACCTGATTAACAAGTCTCCTACATCAACTCTTGTTGATAAAATGCCTATGGAAGCATGGTTAGGTCACAAGCCTTCATTGAGACATCTTAGAGTTTTTGGTTGTGAGGCATATGCACATGTGCCAAAGGAGAAGCGAACAAAGTTGGAGAACAAGGCTGTGAAATGTATCTTTATCGGGTATAGTTATAGTGTGAAAGGATACAAGCTTTGGGACCCTGTTGCACAAAAGGTAATTCACAGTAGAAGTGTTATTTTTAGAGAAATTAAGTCTCCTTCTGTTACATTGCAGCCAGAACAGACTAAAAAAGAAGATGTGATTCAACTTCCTTCTACACCTGAAAGAGTTGAATCGAGACCCCTCGATAGGCAAGAATTTGAGGAGAGCTCATCTAGCTCTGAATCTTCAGAAGAGGAGGAAGAACCTCCAACTCAGCTTGTTCGAAGGTCTACAAGACATAGACAACCACCTGAAAGGTATTCACCTGATGATTGGAGATGTATTTTTGCTCTGAATACTAGTGTGGATGAATTGAAATCTGTAGAAGAGGCATTAGGTATGAATGATGCAGAATCCTGGAAGATTGCTATGGAGGAAGAAATGGCAACTTTGAAAAAGAATGATACGTGGGATCTTGTACCATTGCCTGAAGGACAAAAACCTGTTGGTTGTAAATGGGTGTTCAAGAAAAAGATTGGTTCAGATGGAAGCATTGAAAAGTATAAAGCAAGGTTAGTTGCAAAAGGCTACTCTCAGGTTGAAGGTGTTGATTACGGTGAGATATTTTCTCCTGTTACAAAAATGACGTCCATTAGATTTTTGCTTTCTATTGCTACTGCTTATGATTTAAAGGTTGAGCAAATGGATGTGAAAACTGCTTTCCTTCATGGTGATTTGGAGGAAGATATTTATATGACACAGCCAGAGCACTATGTGGTGAAAGGCAAAAGTAATTTGGTCTGTAAATTGAAGAAATCTTTGTATGGCCTCAAACAAAGTCCTAGGATGTGGTACCAGAAATTTGATACATATGTGTTGAGTTTGGGATTTGAACGTTCTAAATCAGATCACTGTGTTTATTATAAATCTTATGGTGATCATTTCTTATTCATTGCATTGTATGTTGATGATATGTTATTCATTGGTAAAGGGAAAGGTATGATTTCAGAACTAAAGTCTCAGCTCGCCGCTAAATTTGAAATGAAAGATCTTGGTGCAGCAAAGCACATTCTTGGGATGGAAATTAGAAGAGATAGGGTGAATAGAAAGCTATGGCTAGGCCAGAGTAAGTATGTGAATTCAGTGTTACAGAGGTTCAACATGCAGAATTGTAGACCATTGAGTGTTCCTTTTACAGTTGGAACGAAACTATCTGTTTCAGATTGTCCTACATCCCCATTGGAGATGGAAGACATGAGCAGAGTGCCTTACCAGAGTGCGGTTGGAAGCTTGATGTATGCTATGATCTGTACTAGACCAGACATTGCCCAAGCAGTGGGAGTACTTTCTAGATATATGTCTAATCTTGGTAGAGTTCATTGGGATGCAGTCAAAAGAGTCTTCAGATATTTGAAGGGTACTTCAGAGTATTCTTTGTGTTATCATGGTAATTCAGTTGGAAACATGAATTCCCTTGATATCCATGGTTATGTGGATTCAGATTGGGCAGGTGATATTGATAGCAGAAGATCCACCAGTGCTTATGTGTTTACTTTGTTTGGTGGTGCAATTAGTTGGATGAGTAAGCGACAGGTTATGGTTGCCTTATCCACTACTGAAGCAGAGTATATGGCAGCTACTCATGCTTGTAAAGAGGCCATTTGGCTTAAGAGACTATGTTCAGATATTGGAATAAAACAAGGTACAGTGACAGCTTACTGTGACAGTCAGAGTGCAATTAGCCTAGCTAAGAACCCGACATTTCATGCCCGGACCAAACATATTGATGTTCAGTATCATTTTGTTAGAGATATGGTCGAAGATGGTAGGGTGAAGCTGGTTAAGGTGGAAACTTTGATGAATGTTGCAGATGCTTTAACTAAGGCTATGAGCACAGAGAAGTTCAGATGGTGTTCAGAGTCTATGGGTCTTATGGCCCCTAGCAATTGATTCATTGTGTTGACATTCCCTTCCGCTCCTGCAAGGTGTTCGACAAGTGGGAGATTTGTTGGGAAAAATGGTGTCTCAACCTTGCATTTATGCGAGGTTACTATTTATAGTAAGTTTTCATTTGAGCACGAAATGGTGCGAAACTCTCCCTGAAGCTTCTGGTTGGCTAGATAAGCATTTCGGTAAAGTTGCGTCGCAACGTCACAGCTAGTTTTGAAGATATTAAAGTTTTCGTCTTGGAGGGGTGCAATAAAATATTTAAACTTAATTTTGGGGACTTTAGAGGCTCCGAAATGCCCTGAAAAGTGGCCGTAACAGGAAAAACAGGTTATGAGATGATAGAGCACTTCACGAGCTTTCCGGCGCTTCAAACGGTTCGTCAATCGGACACCCGGTTCTCAAGTTATGGCCTCTAGAAGTTTGTACTCCTCAAATAGGAAAAATAATTTGTATTGGATACATAAATGAGCTGTAAAAGGGAGTGACACATGTTGATGTGTGCTTTAACATGTCATAGGGTGTCTAGAAGGGAGATAAGGTCGGCTACACCTTATTGGGTGGTTTTAGCCCATGGTTTTGTAATACCGTTTGACGGTTTCTTGTATTGTATCTCCTATTTATGAGGTGTGTGAGATAGAGGTTGGGTGTAAGAGTCTTATGGCTATTGAGTTGCCTCTAAATCTCTGATTAGTGGTACTCTTGTGAAGAGCTTGCTCTGCAAGTATGTTGTAATCTGTTTTTGATTGCTGAATAAAATATTGAGCTGCTTTTGGAGGCTGGGGTTTTTCTCCTGAAAGGGTTTTCCCCACGTAAATCATTGTGTTGTGGTATGAATGCTATTATATCTATTTCTATTTTCTATAACTGTTGTAATGATCTGAAAAAGTTTTGCATTACCCTCCTCTCCAGGTTAGTGTAGGAAGTTGTTTCCGCTACTTAACTTCCTTACAGTTGGTAGCAAAAACCCTAAACCCTAAACCTGTTAGGTTAAGTAATTCAAACGGTTTGATCCTGACTATTGAATCATACTGCATTAAATGCAACATTCTTGAATCGATCTCAAGACATTCTCCATCGTTCATTATCCACCATTTTCATGGTGGCTGATAACCCATCATGCATTATCACCATTTGATAGACTTTGCACTTTCTCGAGGTGGATAGGAATAGTCTTCTTCATGCAAGATCCTTCATGCACATAGAGCTTACGTGGCAACACGATCTGTCCTCCATCATATTTCTAACTCATCAGACAAAGATTACCGATTGAGTCACTTGAGTTGCTCCAACTGGAAACCCTAAAGTGGAAGCTACCTACAACCCAGTAACCATACAGTGCTTCCATGTGTCGGCTCACATAACTACATGTCAGTTCACCTTGAACAAATGTGTTGCTTCACTTTTGCATATAAGCCGGTTCATACATATGCCAGTTCCTCTCTCTTCACCTATCACATGTGTCAGCTCTTACCATGTCTCATATTGACATCAATGACAACATACAATGTCATTATGTCTTCATGCCAGTTTACATAAGGCTCATGCCAGTTCACATAATGCCAACAATAATATGGTACTAAGGGGTCACAAGGTGTCCTAAGGAGTCATATGGTGTCATTAGGGGTCATCTGGGGTGATAAGGGGCCACATGTGTGTTAGACACACCATATGACCCCTTAGGATGTGGTATGGTGTCCTAAGGGGTCATGTGATGTACTAGGATGTTAAAAGGGGTTATATGGTGTCATTAGGGGTCATATGGTGTCGTTTGGGGTCATATAGTGTCCTAATGGGTGATATGGTGTCTTGAATGGTCATATAGTGTCATAAGTGGTCATATGGTATCGTTATGGATCATATGGTGTCCTGAGGGGTTACATGGTGTTTTTAGGGGTCATATGGGGTCATAAGGGGCCACACATGTGTTAGAACACCTATAAGCCCTTTATACACCGTAAGACCCATTAGGACATCATATTGTCATTAGGGGTAATATGGTGTCCTAAGGGGTCATATGGTGTCCTAAGGGGTCATATACTATCCTAAGGGGTCATATGGTGTTGTGAGGGGTCATATAGTGTCTTAAGGTGTCATATGGTGTCTTAAGGGGTCACACATGTGTTAGAACACTATATGACCCCTCAGAACATCATATTGTCCTAAAGGTTGATATGGTGTTTTAAGGGTTCATATAGTGTCCTAAGGGTTCATGTCATGTACTAGAATGTTATAAGGGTTTGTATGGTGTCATGAGGGGTCATATGGTGTCCTGAGGGGTCATATGGTGTCGTTAGGGCTCATATGGGGTCCTAAGGGGTCATATGGTGTCAATAGGGGTCATATGGGGTCCTAAGGGGCCAGACATGTGTTATAGCACCATATGACCCCTTTAGACACCATATGACCCCTTAGGACATCATATTGTCCTAAAGGGTCATATCGTGTCCTAAGGGGTCATATGGTATCTTAAGGGGTCATGTTGTGTACTAAGATGTCAAAATGTGTCATATAGTGTCCTAAGGGGCCATATGGTGTCTCGAGGGGTCATATAGTGTCCTAAGCTATCAAATGGTGTCTTATAGGGCCACATATGTGTTATAACATTATACTACTATTGAGTACATCATATTGTGCTAAGGGGTCAAATGGTGTCCTAAGGGGTCATATTGTCTCATTAGGAGTCATATGGGGTCCTATGGGGCCACACATGTGTTAGAAAACCATATGACCCCTTAGGACACTCTATTGTCCTAAAGGGTCTTACGGTGTCCTAAGGGGTCATATGGTGTGTTAAGGGGTGTGTACTACGATGTTAAAATGGGTGATATGGTATGCTGAGGGGTCATATAGTGTACAAATGGGTCATATGGTGTCTTGAGGGGTCATATAGTGTCCTAATGTGTCATATGGTTTCTTAAGGGGCAACACATGTGTTATAACACTATACGACCCCTCAAGACATCATATTGTCCTAAGGGGCCATATGGTGTCCTAATGGGTCATATTGGGTCATTAGGGGTCATATGGGGTCCTGTGGAGTCACACATTTATTAGAACACCATATGATCCCTTACGACACCATATGACTGATTAGGACAATATGTGCTCCTAAGGGGTCATATGGTGTCCTAAGGGGTCATATGTTGTCGTTAGGGGTCATATTAGGTCCTAAGGGTCCACACATGTGTTAGAACACCATATGACCCCTTAAGATTTTATATGGTGTCCTAAGGGATCATATGCTATCCTATTGGGTCATGTCGGGTACTAGGATGTTAATGTTAGACAATTCAGATAACCAAAAAAAAACTGAGAGGGGGGGTGAATCAATTGTCATAGATTATAGAAACATTCAGCCATTAAAACTTTAATATCAGAACCCAAAACAATAATACTATAATAGAAGTTAATCAATTAAGCATAAACAATAATCATAGAATAAAAGCCATCCACACAACACCAAGATGTATATGTGGAAAACCTGGTAAAGGGAAAAACCATGGTGGGAAGCCTACCCATAGTCAAATAATACTTTTGTAGTAAGTATGTGAATTACAATGAAGGGGCCTGCACTTGCAGGAAGGCCAACAGCCTAGAGTGCATTGCTCATCACAAAAGGAGCCTCGCTAACTACATATAAATCCAGACTACAATCTAGAGAAGTGTTGAATTGCAAAAGATAGTATCTCCTATGCCTGAGTACAGGTCTGGTTAAGCTCAATACAGGAGGACTAAATCCTCTTACATAAACCCAATTCGATCTTCAATGATCGACCAAATCCTCTTCTTGAATGATATTACATTATTCACACATTACATTCCTTGACCATGACCTCTTACATATAACCATGATGATCTTCAATAAGATCTTACATCTATATATATACAAACCCTCGACCATAAACAATTAGGTTGGCGACCGGATAATAAACCGATTATATAATTACAAACCATGTCGGCCTTAGACCAACCAAATAATATCAACACATAAGACATCCTAGAAATATATCAATAGGTCATATCCACATGTTACATTAAAGTTGGTCCATTACCTAGATCAACTAGGACCAAGTATAGGTCCACATACTTCAGCAATGATCTCCATCTGCCAAGTCTCAAACATGATCACCAACAACATCTTGAAACTCCATTAGAAGTTGCACCAACACAACTTATGCAATTCATCAAAGATCTCCATCAAAAGCTTTCTCGGTGAAACCCTTACTAGAACTAGATGTTCACAATTGACACTCGATGGATTCATATGTTGTTATTGATGGCAACAAGATTCTATTGAAGGCATAAACAAACATTTGAAGGCATACACCGGTGGATATCGACATTGGAGCTTTAAGGGTCATCACTGACATCAATAGCGACATCCAGCACTTCAGTGAAGCCGACATCAATTTGGGATCCAAAGGGTTTTATTTGTAAAATCATTTTATAATTAATGTATAAGGGCCGACATTGAATATCTTTTGTATTGTAAGCCGACATAAGGCATATTGTTTGTAAAGGGTATATAAGTCAGTCTGTTAGGTCATTTTGATATATGACAAGGTAGTAGTGTTGTGTAATGTGAAGGATATGTATGTAGGTCATTTGTATGCGAATGTAATATCATGCAATGATCAGTAGATGGTTTGTAAAGCATTCTTGGAGGAAAGGTGATATCGGTAGAAGGATTTAGGGTTTATGAACTGGTACAGAACAAAGCTTTAACCGAAACTCTTTTTGGCATTGCAGATGCATTTTTTGAGTTCACCAATATTATTTTATCTTAGCAGAAGCTTGTAGTTAGTGAGACTCTTTTTTGTTAAGCAGTGTGCTCTAGGAAGTGTACAGGCCCCCATGCTATGTAATATCTTTCATATGGCCAGTGAATTGATATTGTGGGTCACAAATCCCACCATGGTTTTTCCTCTTTGAGGTTTTCCATGTATTAAATCTCTATGTTATGGTGTTCATTCATGTGGCTGGTTTATTTACTTCATGTTATATGTTTCTTCATTTACTCGTTTATATGTGTATGTTATAATAAGGTAAAATCTTACATTACTGATAGAACACTGAATCGCCCCCCCCCCCCCTCTCAGTGTTCTTGGATTCCAATACCAAAAACCAATCTTCTAAACAAGCAGGATAACATCTGATCTCCAGACCAAAACCAACTGACCAAATATGAGTTTAAGTATCATGAACAAGCCAATTCCATCACCAGATTATAGTAGAGCCTACTGAATCATACAAGATCCAAGTTAACCAAAAGCCACTCAACCTACCAGGACTAGAAGGGTGTTGGTAAAGCATCCAAATAGCTAGTTTTGACATCAATGACAAAATATCAATTCAACACATAATCAATTCCACCAAATGGCCAACAATCTCCCCCTTTGGCATTGATGGCAACACTAGATGTGAAAAACATATAAGTACCAAGAAATGCCAAACAAGTCTCCCCCTGTGGAAGACAACCAACAATCACCTGCATATAGCTTTGAATAACTCTACCTTTTACTTTTATTATTCATATCTCTCCCCTTTTGACTTTTTTATTTTTCCTTCTTTAACTTTTTCACATTAATAACTTTCCCCCTTTGACATCAATGCCAGAAATCTAACAGATATCAAAGCAAAAACATAAGCCTTTGAATTCCAAAGATGACTACTCCCCCTAAGCAGTAGCATCCCACACCAATGCTAGAATGAATAGTATCTTAGATAATGCATGCTCAACTAATGCCAAAATGCATCAATCAAGTCTCCATCGAAGGGGCAGAAACTCCCAGTCCATCTCTCAGGTACTCAAATGGATTCCTTGCATAAAGGTTTAGTGAAAATATCTGCAATCTGCTCTTTAGTGTTCACATAAACTAGTCTAACTTCTTTTTCTTCCATCTTCTCCTTCAAAAAATTATACTTGATAGATATGTACTTTGTTTTAGAATGAAATAACAGTTTTCTTGATATATTAATAGTAGCAGAGTTATCACAATGAATAACTGTTGGTGCATCACAATCCACCTTTATATTATTCAACATTTTCTTCATCCATAAAACTTGTGTATAGTTAGTAGTAGTAGCAACATACCCAGCTTCAACAGTAGATAAAGAAGTACATGAATATTTCTTGTTGATTCATGAAACCAACTTGTTTCCAAGAAAGAAAGCTCCACCAGAAGTGTTTTTTGGGTCATCAACATCTCCAGCCCAATCAGCATCTGCATATGCACATAAACTGAAGTTATCATCCTAAACAATATTCTGGTGTACCTTGCAAGTATCTTAAAATCCTTTTCACCACCATCTCATGATTTTCTCTAGGATCACTCTAAAATCTTGAAACAATACAAACAATATTCATAATGTCAAGCCTAGTCTAAATCAAATAAAGATGACCTCCAGTCATAGATTTGTATCTTGTAGGATTTACTGGTGCAGAAACATATTTTCTTGTCAATTTCTCACTTATAACCATAGGTGTACTTATCAATTTAGAATCTCCCATGCCAAATTTCTTCAACAATTCCTTAGCATATTTAGTTTGGCAGATGAAAATTCCTTTGTCAGTCTGAGCAATCTGCAAACCTAAGAAAAATTTCATCTCACCAATCATAGACATCTCAAATTCTTTCTCCATATTATTAGAAAATTTTATGCATAACTTATCTTCACCTCTAGAAATAATGTCATCAACAAATACTTCAACAATCAGTATTTCATCATTAGTGATTTTATAATATAGATTAATGTCAACACCGCCCTTAGTAAAACCAAGCTTCAAAATATATTTTTCCAACCTTGCATACCAAGCTCTAGGTGCTTGCTTCAATCCATATAAAGCTTTCCTTAACCTGCAAACCATATCTGTATCATCTAATAGTGAAAAACCATCAGGTTACTCAATAGAAACTTCCTCATCAAGATCCCCATTCAAAAATGCACATTTAACATCCATCTGATAGACCTTGTAGTTTTTGTAAGCAGCATAGGTAAGAAATAATCTCACAGCTTCAATCCTAGCTACAGGTCCAAAAGTATATCCATAATCAATTCCTTCCTTCTGAGAATATCCTATACAAACCAATCTAGCCTTATTCCTTATAACTTCACCATTTTATTTTATTCCTAAAAACCTATTTAGTTCCAATAACATTTTTATTTTTAGGCCGAGGAACCAAAGTCCATGTGTTATTTTTCTCAATCTGATCTAATTCTTCTTCCATAGCTTTCAACCAATGTTCATCTTTACATGCCTCAATTACTAATACTGGTTCAACTTGTGAAATTAAACATACCTCATTAGTTGCTAGTCTTCTTGTCATCACTTCATTACTCTTATCCCCAATGGTTTGATCTTTAGAATGATTCAATTTCACATACCTAGGAGTCTTTTGACTCTTTGTTCCTCTTCACTATTCTTTAGTTACTGTAGAGTTCTTTGATGTTTCTAGAGTAACCAGTTCAACTCTCTATTCTCATAAAGGTGCTACTAGTTCAGATATAATCATTTCCACTATCGGTTCCTTCTCATAAACTCTGATTTGGCTTTTGTTCATCTCGTCTACTTTGACATTAGCACTCTCCAGAATTCTCTGCAATCTCTTATTATAACATCTATATGCTTTTCTTTCATTAGAATAACCAAGAAATATGCCTTCATCACATCTAGAATCAAATTTCCCAATAATATCATCTCTCCTTATATAACATTTACTACCAAAAATTCAGAAATACTTAACTGTAGGTGTATTGCCAAACCATAATTCGTAAGGTGTCTTACTAGTTTCTCTTTTGATATGTACTCTGTTGAATGTATAAACCATTATACTCACTACTTCTCTCCAATATATATGAGGTAGATTAGCTTCCATCATCATTATTCTAGAAGCATCCAAGATAGTTCTATTCTTCCTTTCCAAAACTCCATTCTACTGAGGTGTCCAAAGAGCGGAAAATTATCTTCTTATACCATGCTTGTCACAAAAGTTATTAAACCTACTAGATGTGAATTCTCCATCATGATCTCAAACATTTAATCTTCAATCCTGCCTCAGTTTCCATTTTAGCCTTAAAGATTTTAAACTTTTCAAATGCTTTAGATTTTTCTCTCAAAAAAGTAACCCAGGTCATTCTAGAATAATCATCAATGATTAGCATGAAATATCTATCACCATGAAAACTTTTAACTCTAGCAGGGCCACATAAATCATTATGAATAAGATCAAGAACATCATTTGATTTATCTTGTATAATCCCAAAAGAGGTTTTGACTTGTTTACCCATTTGACATTCTTTGCATACCAAATTATAGGGATTCATAATCTTAGGTATATCCCTAACTGCCTTAGTTGAAATGATCTTCACAATACAATCAAAACTCACATGAGACAACATTTTATGCCATAGACAACTCTCATCAATCTATGTAATCAATCATGTCTTCTCACCAGAGTTCAAGTGAAATATATTACCTTTTGTTTGTGTACCAGTTACAATCTCCAAGCCAGACTTGTTAATGATTTTGCATTTTCCATCCTTGAACTATAATTGAAATCCCTTATCTACCAATTGTCCTACACTCAAAAGATTATGACTCAAACCTTCAACATAATAGACATTGCTAGTATTTCTCTTACCATCCAATGATAAAGTTCCTTTCCTTTAATCATACATGCTTTGTCATCTCCAAATCTAACTAGACCACCATCAAATTCTTGCAAAGACAAAAGCTTCCCTTTATCTTCACTCATATGATGTGAACAGCCATTGTCAATTACCCATTCATCCTTGTCTTCAATTTTAGCAACAAGTTCCTTCTCTTTAGGTACATTCTCTTCTGGTGCCGGATCATCTTCCTTGATAGCCAGGAACACTCATTCCTTCCCATTGTCGGATCCACTAGCAGAGTCTTCTGTTGGTTCATCATCTAAATCAATAAAGCCTTCCTCATCCGCTATGTAGCATGATTTGTCTCTGTTTTTCTTGTACTTATATTTGTTCCAATATCTAGGGTTAGGCTTAAATGATCTTTTAACTCTTTCTTCAAATTGTGAATTCCTTTCAGGACATCTAGATGCAAAATGACCAATCTTATTACATGCAAAACATTTAAAACGTGTTTTTCCTTCATACTTACTTCTTATCGGTCCTTTCGGTACTCTTCCAGAAAATAGTGCTTCAGGTTGCTCAAACTCATCATCTTCTCTCTTCATATCTTCTAACTCTTTTACATATAAAGCTTTCCAATATTTCTTACCAGTTGTAGATTTAGATGCATGAAAAGCAGGTTCAGTCTTCACAGCTCCAAAAGGTCCAATTTCCTCAAGCTCAAAAGAAGATACTTTCCCAACCAAGGTATCTATGTTGACAGATGTATTAGCCATTGTTTTCAATTCATTAATAGAAGTGGCCTTCATTTTGTAAGTTGGTGGTAGGGCTTTGATGGCTTTAGAAACAATTTCATCTTCGCTCAGAGTTCCACAACAACATTGAATTCCCATAACAATCTCATTTACCCTTTCCATGAATGCAGTAATGATTTCATCTTCTTCCATCTTCAGGTTTCCATATCTCACTTGGTAACCATCAATTTTAGCAATCTTCATTGTAGGGTCACCTTCATTAAGAGTATCCAACTTATCCCATATAGCCTTTCTGGATGATTTGTCTGTTAATCCCATTATTTGCTGATTAGAAAGTGCACACAAAAGGGCTTCTCTTTCTCTACAATCATTTTCAATCTCCTTGTCCAGGTTAGCTGAAGGAGGATTGCCAGATCTCGGATTATAGGGTGTGACACCATTATGTGTGATCTCCCAAATCTCCTTGCCAAGACATCTTAGATGAGTCTCCATCTAAATCTTCCATACTGTTTAATCTCTTCCATCAAGCCTCAGAATATCCCTTTAAAAGATAGCTCTAGAAGAAATGGATGAAATTGAATTGTTAGTCGCCATAGGATCTTCCTCAAGTAGTTAAGCTTTCTGCAAAGAGGACCAAAGCTTAGATGCCAATTGTTAGATAGTTCAGATAACCAGAAGACAACTAAGGGGGGGGGGTGAATCAGTTTTCATAGATTACAGGAACATTCATCCATTAAAACTTTAATACCACAACCCAAAACAACACTACTAGAATATTAGTTAATCAATTAAGCATAAACAATAATCATAGAATAAAAGCCATCCACACAACACCAAGATTTATACGTGGAAAACTTGGTAAATGGAAAAACCATGGTGGGAAGCCTACCCATAGTCAAATAATACTTCTATAGTAAGTATGTGAATTACAATGAAGGGGCTTGCACTTTTAGGAAGGCCAATACCCTAGAGCACACTTCTTATCACAAAAGGATCCTCACTGACTACATATAAATCTAGACTACAATCCCGAGAAGTGTTGAACTGTAAAAGGTAACATCTCCTATGCCTGAGTATAGTTTCAATTAAGCTTAATATTGGAGGACTAAATCCTCTTCCATAAACCCAATTCAATCTTCAATGATCAACCAACTCCTCTTCATGAATGATATTATATTATTCGCACATTACATTCCTTGACCATGACCTCTTACATATAACCATGATGATCTACAAAAAGATCTTACATCTATATATATACAAACCCTCAACCATAAACAATCAGTTCAACCACCAAATAATAAACAGATTACATAATTACAAACCATGTGGGCCTTAGACCAAACAAATAATATCAATACATAGGATATCCTAGAAATATATCAATAGGTCCTATCCACATCTTAAATTAAAGTCAGTCCATAACCTAGATCAACCGGGACCAATTATAGGTCAACAAGCTTCAGCAATGATCTCCATCCACCAAGTCTCGAACATGATCACCAACAACATCCTGAAACTCCATCAGAAGTTGCACCAACACCACTTATGCAATTAATCAAAGACCACCATCAAAATCTCTACCGGTAAAACCCTCACTGGAACCAGAAAACAATCTTCTAAAACCCAAAACCAACTGACCAAATATAGCATCCGATCTCCAGACCAAAACCAACTGACCAAATATGAGTATAAGTATCATGAATAAGCCAATTCCATCACCAGATTATATTGGAGCTTGCTAGATCATATCAGATGCAAGTTAACCAGAAACCACTCAACCTATCGGGACTCGAAGGGTGCCAATAAAGCATCCAAACGACTAGTGTTGATATTAATGAAAAAACATCAATGCAACACATAACCAGTTCCACCAAATGGCCAATAGTTAAAAGTGGTGATATGGTGTTGCTATGGGTCATATGGTGCCATTGGTGTGCTAATGGGTCATATGGTGTCCTTAGGGGTCATATAGTGTCTGAAGGGGTCATTTGGTGTCATTAGGGATCATATAGTGTTTGGAGGGGTCATATGGTGTCTTTAGCGGTCAGATGAGGTCCTAAAGGGCCACACATGTGTTAGAACACCATATGACCCCTTAGGACATCATATTGTCCTAGGGGGTCATATGGTGTCCTAAGGGGTCATGTCTCATCATTAGGGGTCATGTGGGGTCCTCAGGGACCAAGAACACCATATGACATCTTGGGACACAATATGATCCATTATGACATCATATGGTCCTAAGGGGTCAGATGGTGTCATTAGGAGTCATATGGTGTCATAAGGAGCCACATGTATGTTAAAAAAATATATGATAGTTTAGGACACCATATGACCCCTTGGGACAACATTTGGTGTCCTAAGGGGTCATACGATATTTTAAGGAGTCATATGTTATCCTAAGAGGTCATTTCATGTACTAGGATGTTAAAAGGGGTTATATGGTGTCATTAGGGGTCATATGGTGTCCTAATGGTTGATATGGTGTCCTGAGGGGTCATATAGTCTCCTAAGAGATCATATGGTGTCATTAGGGATCATATGGTGTTTTAAGGGGTCATATGGTGTCATTAGGGGTCATATGGGGTCTTAAGGGGCCACACATCTATTATAACACCATATGAGCCTTTTATACACCATATGACCCCTTAAGACATCATCTTGTTGTAAGGGGTCATATGGTGGTCTAAGGGGTCATATTGTGTCTTAAGGGGTCATATTTTGTCCTTAGGAGTCATATAGTGTTCTAAGGTGTCATATGGTGTCTTAAGGGGGCACAAATATGTTAAAATACTATATGACCCATTAGGACATCATATTGTCCTAAGGGTTGATATCGTGTTTTAAGGGGTCATATGGTGTCCTAAGGGGTCATGCCATGTACTAGGATGTTAAAAGGGGTCATATGGTTTCCTAAAGGGTCATAAGGTGTTGTTAGGGGCAATATGGGGTCCTAAGGGGTCATATGGTTTCGTTAGTGGTCATATGGGATCCTAAGGGGTCACACATGTATTAGAGCACCATATGACCCATTTAGACACCATATGACCCCTTAGAACATCATATTGTCCTAAAGGGTCATATGGTGTTCTAAGGGGTCATATGGTGTTTTAAGGGGTCATGTCATGTACACAAATGTTAAAATTGGTCATATTCTATCCTAAGGGGTCATATAGTATCCTAAGGGGTCATATTGTGTCTTGAGGGGTTATATAGTGTCCTAAGGGGTCATATCGTGTTGTTATTCATCATATGGTGTCCTAAGGGGTCATATATAGTCGTAAGGGGGATCGTGTGTTAGAACACTATATGACCACTTAGGACACCATTGACCCATTTGGACATCATATGGTACGAAGGGGTCATATGGTATTGTTAGGTGTCATATGTGGTCCTAAGTGGCCACACATGTGTTAGAACATCATATAACCCCTTAGGACACCATATGACCCCTTAGGAAACCATATGACCCCTTAGGATGTTGTATGGTGTCCTGAGGACTCATATGGTTTCCTAAGGGGTCATGTCATACATACCATGATGTTAAAAAGGGTCATATGGTGTGCTGAGGGGTCATATGGGGTGCTAAGGGGATACACATGTGTTAGAACACCATATGACCCCTTTGGACATCATATTGTCCTAAGGGGTCATATGGTGTCCTAAGGGGTCATGTCGTACATACCAAGATGTTAAAAAGGGTCATATGGTGTTCTAAGGGGTCATATAAGGTCCTAAGGGGCCACACATGTGTTAGAATACCATATGACCCCTTTAGTATATCATATTGTCCTAAAGGGTCACATATTGTCCTAAGGGGTCATGTCATGTAATAGGATATTAAAAGGGGTCATATGGTGTCCTAAGGGGTAAGTAGAGAGGTGGAGGGAAGGAGGGAGGGATGTATGAATAGAGAAAGAGGAAGAAAGAGAGGAAGAGGGGAGATAGTGATAAGTTGAGAGGGGGAAATATGTAAAGAGAGGTGGAGTGGGAAGTAGATAGAGACAGCTGAGATATACAAAAGTGAAGGGAAGAGTTGGAATGAGGAAGAGAAGGAGAGGTATTCAAAGAGAGGGAGGGAAGTAGAGGTATTATTTACTGCACCTCTTTATTAAGTACCCATCTATCTATACTCTCTATCTCCCATCTCCCTTTATGTATTTATGTTTCTCTCTCTTTGGGTATATATCTTCCCTCCTCTTCTCTTTATCTCCCCTCTCCCTCTCTCTACCTACCTCTCTTTATCTCTATCTACTTGACCTCTCTTTAAATACCTCTCCTTCTCTCCCTCACTCCAAGTCTCCCCTCCACTATTGTATATATCACCTTTCTCTATCTCTCTCCTTCCCTCTCCACCTCTCTCTATCTATTTCCCCCTCTAAATTTATCACTATCTCCGCTCTTCCTCTCTCTCTTTCTATATATATATATATATCTCCTTCCATACAAAACCTCTATTTCTATCTTTTCTTCTATTTCCCAAACTTTCCCTTACCACTTTTGTCAATCTCACTCTCTCCCCAGTCTTTCTCTCTATTACCACTTTCTCAACCTACATCTCTCTACCTCTCAACATATATCTCTATGTCTCTCTCTTTTCAATTTTGTCTACTTATCTACATCTACCCACCTTTTTTCACTCCCCAATAAACTATTTATCTAAATACCTATTTAGATAGATAGAGAGAGAGGTGTAAAGAGATGGAGAGAGATATAGAGAGGTTAGATAGATAGAAGTGGCAGTGACATTTAGAGAGAGAGAGAGAGAGAGAGAGAGAGAGAGAGAGAGAGAGAGAGAGAGAGAGAGAGAGAGAGAGAGAATACTATGAAGGAAAGTAGGTAGAGAGTTAGGGGAGTTAAAAGTAGTGAGGGATGAAAAGAGAGGTAGGTAGAGACAAGGACAGGGGAGATAAAGAGAGATAAATAAAAATAGATTGGGAAGGATGGAGGGAGGAAGAGAGAAAGACAAAATTAGAGAGCAATATTTATGAAGAATAGAGATAGGGAGGAAGGGAGGAAGAGGTATATGGAGAGAGGGAGAGATGAGATAGGAAAGTAAAGATAGAGCATGTGATGGTGGGACAAAGATAAAGGGAGAGAGAGAGAGTGGTATGTAGAGAAATAGAGGTAGAGAGGGAGAGGGGATGTATGTAGGGAGACAAAGAGAAGATACACACACACACATATATATATATATATAGGGGGGAGGGAAGAGAGAGAGAGAGAGAGAGAGAGAGAGAGAGAGAGAGAGATTTGGGGAGGGGGATAGAGAGATGGGTCTAGATATAGAGGAAGATAAAGAGACTTAATGTGTGTGTGTGTGTGTGTGAGAGAGAGAGAGAGAGAGCTTAGTGATTACTGAAATTTGATTATATTTAAGTAATTATAAGATCTAGAGCTTGGGGAGAGAGAAGAGAGTAAGATAAAGAGAGGTGAATACACTGAAGACAAAAGGAGAGAGATAGGAAAATGCATAGGTCTAGAGCTTACAAGAGACAAAGAGCATGAGATAGAGAGATAACAAGTGAATGATGATATAAGCCCACTGATTACTGAAATTTGATTGTCTGAAAAATTATAAGATCTCTTAAAATCTAGAATCTTCATTATGACTCCTAGAGATCTAAAACCACTATCAAACATCCTAACAATATATACATAAAATATAACTTAAAGGATAAGAAAGATAAAAGACAAAGAGATGGAGGAAGATAAAGAGACTATTTTATGTATATATCTTGATGAAAAAACTAAGGGAATGCTAAATGAATTGCATATAAGTCCATGTTAGAAATCTAACTTTATGTAAGAAAAATATGCATGTGTTTTTCTTACTAAACATAACACATGCATTTTTTATTTTTAAAAACTCGTATGCATTTTTTATTTTTAAAATCCAGTACACATTTTTAATTTTAAAAACCCATACACATTTTTTATTTTTAAAAATGTGAATGCATTTTCACTTGGACTTAGGCTCGGTGATGAATAATGACGAACAACAAATACCCTAATCAGTACTGGGAGGAGGGTAGTGAATCAGTACATACAAAAACTTCTCAACAACTTATCAAGTTAAAACAATGCTAACTGGTTGCCTTCATCATTGAACTTAACCATGGCAATACTGGTTAAACATAGTAAGACTTTAGACAGCTAAACCGATAAAACTGAATACTTCAAATAACATTCAAAACTTGATAACTACTTCACCAATATACTCATGCATGTGTTGTATCAGTAATACCATAACCATTAGCTTTGCATGCATATTCAACTAAACAAAGACTGCTCAATCATCACATTAAAAATGCACAACTCATGACACACAAATTTTTCACGTGGAAACCCAAATGGGAAAAACCATGGTGGGGATGAATACCCACAAGCTTTTTTTGAACTCGTTTGAAGTTCTCTCTATTAGGAGCCTATTCTCATTAAAGACTTTACAATAAGGTTCTATTAGGAATCGATCTTGTTAATGATCACCCAATTAAGGGATGGCTATATACCTTGTTAAAGGTTCAAACCCTGTTAAATGTTACCTTGCTAGAGGATTTGAAGAGCTCAATGATCTCGAGTCACCTGGTTAGAGGATTTGCAATAAGCCTATTAAAGCTACCCGGTAAAGGGATTTTCCTACTGTTGAAATGGTTAGAAGACAACAGGTAAAGCTCTGATCTGATAACAACACTACTTGCTAAGGCAAATCCTTTTCAGCTCCTCTACTCTGTAATCACACTCTATAGTTTTCCACTCACTGGTCTAGCAAGTATCTCCTCACTTGGATACAAACACAACATTTTCCAACACAAACAATAATAAACATCATTGACCTTATAGACAACAATTAGGTTGGTAGCATAAACCCTAAACCCTAAAAATTTTAGGTTTACAATTACAAGTGGTCTAATCATGATTGTTCAAACATTTTGCATAGAACAAAATAATCTCAAATAGATCACAAGTCATTTTGTATCATCCATTCTTCACCACATATGGAAATCAATAACCCATCACTCTCTCTTCACATACCACTAAGAAGAATGTTCATTCTCGAGGTAGACATTTAATGCAATTGGTCTTCACATGCAAGATCCTCAAGGGAATCCTTCACGTGCACAAAAAAGATGTGGCATCTTGATCTCATCCTTATCCCTTAGCTAACTCATCACAAAATGTCACTGGTTGCATCGCACAAGCTAGATTACCAAACCGAAAACCCTAGAGCTGAGACTACCAACTGGTAGTCACACTTAGTGAAACCCTGACACCAATCCACTTCATCCCTTCATACCAGTTCTCGTATTTGAATATCAATAACAACTCCTTCCAATCTTCATACCAATTCACCTGCACTTATTGACATCAATGACAACATACATTATCATCATACCAGTTTATCATATGCCAACAGTCTCCCCCTTTGGCATTGATGGCAATACTCAGTGTAGTATTGGAACTATAAACAACATAGACCAGTGCAACTATAGCATATATCTTTTCCCATGTCATATATCTTCATCACTTCAAATATATTCTCCCCCTTTGACAATAATTCCAAAGTGGAGGCACAAGCTTCCATTCTCCACTATGCTGCTCCCCCTATGGAGTAGCAACCTTCAACACATCAATCCTAAAATATTTGACACTATAGTACTTGACTGATGTGGAGCACACATTTTTAATTTACTTCATGAAGGGGCAAAACCCCTAATTCACCTCTCAAATAGGTAAATGTAGTTTTTGATAAGGGCTTAGTGAATATGTCTGCTAGTTGCTCCTTACTGGAAACATGTTCTAATACAACCTCTTTGTTTTGAACCTTCTCTCTCAAGAAGTGATACTTGAGATCAATGTGCTTAGTTCTAGCATGCAATACTGGATTCTTGGAAATATTTATTTCACTTGTGTTGTCACAAAATATACTCATTAGTTCAGATATAGGTACTTTGAAACCATCCAATACATGTTTCATCCAGATTGCTTGAGTGCAGTTCATAAATGCTACCACATACTCCGCTTTAGCTATAGACTAGGAAATACAACTCTGCTTCTTACTCATGCCTGAGACTAGTCTTCCACCAAGAAAGAATGTTCCACCAGTTGTGCTCTTTTGGTCATCCACATTACCTGCCCAATATGCATTGGTAAATACTATGAGATTAAAATCACCATTATATGGATACCACAATCCATAATCAATTGTCCCTTTCAGGTATCTAAGAATCCTCTTGACTTCTACCAAGTGGGATTCTCTTGGACTTTTCTGAAAACAGGCCACAATGCCCACTGCATGAGCAATATCTGGTCTACTGTGTACCACATAGTGTAGCTTACCGATGATTGATTGATACTCCTTCTCATTCACCAAAGTTGAATCATCTTCCTTAGTCAATTTGTAGTTGGTCACCATTGGTGTACCAACCGATTTTCTCTCCTCCATGCCAAAGGTCTTCAATACCTCTTTGACATACTTGGACTGGGTAATAAAGATACCCTCTTTCATTTGTTGAATCTGTAGACCAATGAAGAACTTTATCTCTCCAATCAGAGAAATCTCAAACTCTTTCTTCATTTCATCTGTAAATGCATGGCTCATTTCATCATCTCCTCCAAATATTATGTCATCTACAAACACTTCACAAATCAAAATTTGATCACCTTCAAATTTCAGGTAGATGTTGTTGTCCTCACTTGTTCTCTAAAATCTTATCTTCACAAGATGAGAGTGTAACTATTCATACCATGCCCTTGGTGCTTGTTTCAATCCATATAGAGCCTTGTGTAATCTACACACCATGTTACTATCTTTTGATAAGGCAAACCCATCCGGTTGCTCAATATACACTTCCTCTTCAAGGATTCCATTCAAGAATGTAGACTTCAGATCCATTTGGTATACCTTAAATCCCTTGAATGCTACAAATGAAAGAAGCATTCAGACACCTTCTAGTCTAGCCATTGGGGCAAAGGTTTCTCCATAGTCTTCTCCTTCGTCCTGAGCATATCCCTTGCATACAAGTCTTGCCTTGTTCCTTACCACTATGCCTTGTTCATTCAGCTTATTCCTGAAGACCCATTTGGTACCTATTACATTCTTGTGTTTTGGTCTGTGTACCAAAGACCATGTTGCATTCTTTTCTATCTTGTCTAGCTCCTCTTCCATTGCCTTTATCCATTCTTCATCGGTAAGTGCCTCTCTAGTGGTCTTAGGCTCAAATTCAGAAATCATGCAAGAGTTTTCTTTCACCTTTCTTCTTGTGAGTATCCCTGCATCTTTATCTCCTATGATCTACTTCAGATCATGATGTAGTTTCACATATCTAGGAATGACTCTAGCAAGTTCTTCTTTCTTTTCCTCTTCTTCTTCTTCTCCATCTTCTTCTTCACCTACTGCAGCTTCTACCGGTACAGGAACACTGAAGTCTTTGCTTGTTTCTTTCTTAACCGGTTCCTAGAAGATTACACATGGTTCATCTTCCACTTGCTCATTGTTGATTTCCTTAGGTTTCTCATAGGATTCATCAACCTTGACATTGATACTCTCAACAATTTTCTAAGTCCTATTGTTGTAGCACTTGAGAGCTTTTCTTTTAGTGGAATATCTCAAAAATATTCCTTCATCACATTCAGCATCAAGCTTTCTCAGATGCTCACTTCTCTTGATATAACACTTACTACCAAATACTTTAAAATAACTCACAATGGGAGTCTTCCCGGTCTAGTACTCATAAGGGGTTTTATCTTTACCTTTCTTGATGAGTACTTGGTTCATAGTATAGACTGTAGTGCTCATCGCTTCTCTCCAAAAAGTGTGAGCAACCTTTCCTTGGATCAACATTGTTCTGGCCACTTCAACTACAATCCTATTATTCCTTTCTTCTATGCCATTTTGTTGTGGTGTCCTTGGGGCAGACAGTTGCCTCTTGATACTGTTCTCTTCACAGTACTTGTTGAATTCATCAGAAGTGAATTCACCTCCTTGATTAGTTCTTAGGCATTTTATCCTTTGACCACTTTCCTTCTCTACCAATGCTCTAAAGGCTTTGAACTTTCCAAATGCCTCAGACTTGTCTTTCAAGGATGTGACCTACATCATTCTTGAGCAATCATCAGTAAGAATCATGAAATACCTATCTCCCTAAATACTTCTAGTTTTCATTGGACCACACAGATTGGTATGCATAGATCAAGTAAGTTCTCTTCTGAAAAAGACTTACCTTTGAAGGTTGAGGAAGAAATCTTCCCAAGTTGGCATTCTCTACACAAAGATTTCTCTGGTTTGTTCAGCAAAGGCAATCCTCTTCCTGCCTTGTCTTACTGGCTTTTACAATATTGTCAAAGTTTATATGATAAAGTCTACTATGCCATATCCAACTATCATCAAACTTTGCCATTAGACACTTACTAATCTTGGCATTCAACTAAAATAAGTTACCTCTGATCTGCTTATCGGTGGCAATAAGTTCACCACTCTTTCCAATTATACTTCAGACTCCACCTTTGAACTCGAGAATAAGTCCTTTGTCATTTAGCTCAGCAACACTCAAAAGGTTATGCTTAATAACTTCTACCTAGTAGAAACAATCCACACTTCTCTTTCCATTCAGTGAGATGGATCCTTTACCTTTCACCAAGCATGGTGCATCATTGCCAAACCGAACAACATGTCCATCATATTCTTCCAGAGAGAGAAACTTTCTCTGGTCACCAGTCATGTGGTGAGAATACCCACTATCAATAATCCACTCATTAGAGTTGTCAATGCGAGAGACAAGGGCTTTCTTGTCAAACACTTCTTCCTTTATAGCTACAAACATTATGTCCTCATTCTCTTCATCCTTAAATTTTTCATCAGGAACACCTTCATCCACTGCAACAAGACAATTTCTCCTACCTCCTCCTTTATACTTTCTAAACCTCTTCGGTTTATCCTTATTGTCATTGTTAGGACAGTTAATAGCTATATGTCCTATCTTCTTGCAGGAAAAACATTTTAAAGGAAGCTTACCTCTATATTTTTTGGTGCCTTTTGGAAGTCTCTTGGCAAGAAGAGCTTCAAAATCCATCAGAATCTCTTCATCATCCATATCTCTACATTGCCTAGATTCATAACTGATACTTACTCCTTTGCCTTTTCTGGTTGGTGCAGCAGATGCTCTAAAGGTTGACTCAGTCTTTTGAACACTGCCATCATAGCTATTCAACTCATATGCAATCAACTTTGAAATGATAGAGTCTAAGGATACCTTGGTTTTGTTGATAGACCTTAGCTCCTGAATAGAAGCAACACTGATTGCATAGATGGGTAATAATGATCTCAAAAGATGAATAATGATGAACAACAAATACCCTAGTTGGTACTGAGAGGAGGTGTGAATCAGTAAATACAAAAACTTCTCAACAACTTATCAAGTTAAAATAATTCTAACCAGTTATCTTCATCACTGAACTTAACCATGGCAATACCGGTTAAATAGAGTAAGACTTCAGACAGCTAAACTAGTAAAACTGAATACTTCAAATAACATTCAACACTTGATAACTACTTTACCAATATACTCATGCATGTGTTGTATCAGTAATACCATAACCATTAGCTTTGCATGCATATTCACCTAAACAAAGACTGCTCAATCATCACATGAAAAATGCACAACTCATGATAGACAGATTTTTCACGTGGAAACCCAAATGGGAAAAACCATGGTGGGGATGAATACCCACAAGACTTTTTTGAACTCTTTTGAAGTCCGCTTTGTTAGGAGCCTACTCCAGTTAAATACTTTACAATAATGTTCTATTAGGAACTGATCTTGTTAAAGATCACCCGGTTAAGGGATGGCTATATACCCTGTTAAAGGTTACCTTGCTAGAGGATTTGAAGAGCTCAATGATCTCGAGTCACCTGGTTAGAGGATTTGCAATAATCCTGTTAAAGCTACCCAGTAAAGGGATTTTCCTACTGTTGAAATGGTTAGAAGACAACAGGTAAAGATCTGATCTGATAACAACACTACTTGCTAAGGCAAATACTTTTCAGCTCCTCTACTTTGCAATCACACTCTACAATTTTCTAGTCACTGGTCTAGCAAGCATCTCATCACTCAGATACAAACACAACATTTGCCAACACAAAAAATAACAAACATCATCGACTTTAGAGACAAAAATTAGGTTGGTAGCATAAAACCTAAACCCTAAACATTTTAGGTTTACAATTACAAGCGGTCCAATCCTGACCGTTCAAACACTTTGCATAGAACAAAATAATCTCAAATAGATCACAAGTCATTCAGCATCATCCATTCTTCACCGCATATGGAAATTAGTAACCCATCACACTCTCTTTACATACCACTAAGAAGAATGTTCATTCTCGAGGTAGACATTTAATGCAATCAATCTTCACATGCAAGATCCTCAAGGAAATCCTTCACATGCACAAAACTGATGTGGCATCTCGATCTCATCCTTATCTCTTAGCTAACTCATCACAGAATGTCACCAGTTGCATCGCACAAGCTAGATTGCCAAATCGGAAACCCTAGAGCTGAGACTACCAATTGGTACTCACACTTAGTGAAACCCTGACACTGGTCCACTTCATCCCTTCATACTGGTTCTCCTACTTGAATATCAATAACAACTTCGTCCAATCTTCATACCGGTTCACCTGCACTTATTGACATCAATGACAACATACATTATCATCATACCGGTTCATCATATGCCAACACTTGGTAATACAATCCTTAACACAAATGGTGTTGGAATAAATGAACACTGAGAGGGGGGGTTGAACCAGTATTTTATAATTTGCAAACTAATCAAGGTGATTCTTAAACCACGAGATGCATGAGAAAGTAATCAAAGTGTAGAAACATAAAATGAACAACCACATAACCATAACACCAAGATTTTTATGTGGAAACCCGAAAAGGGAAAAACCATCATGAGATTGAGTACCCACAATATTATTATACTATGGCTAGTAGTAAATCAATATTACAAAAGCAGAATGCAGTTGTATTCAAGCTCACTATCTAGAGGTCACTACTCAATTACAAAAGGGATACAACTTTGAGGAAGGCGCACTGCCTTACATGCTATTACAAAATGATTACTATAGTATCTGAACTAAAGTGTATCATCTATATATGTCAAAGTATAGTTGTGGTTAGGCTTTGATTGTAGATACTTACTCCAACCCGACTTCCTTCTCATTCATCTTTTCTCTCAAGAAATGAAACTTGATGATATATTCTTAGTCTTTGAATGCAACACCGGATTCTTAGAAATGTTAACAACACTTGAATTATCACAATATATAGTAGTAGGCTCATAACAAACAACTCTGATATCTTTTAACATCTACTTCATCCATACCACTTGAGTACAATTGCTAGTAGAAACAATATACTCAACCTCTGTAGTAGATAAAGATATAGCATTCTTCTTCTTAATCATCCAAGAAACCAATCTCTTTCCCAAGGAAAATGCACCACCACTAGTACTTTTTATGTCATCCACATCCCTGACCCAATCAGCATCAATAAAAGGACTCAAAGTAAAATCATCATCTTTAGGATACCACAAACCAAAATCAATTGTCCCTTTCAAATATCTAAAAATCCTTTTCACAACTATACAACATAAGATTCCTTAGGATCATCTTGAAATCTAGAAAAAAGACATACAACATTCATAATATTTGGTCTAGTCCAAGTGAAATATAATAATCCACCAATCATAGATCTGTATCTAGTCTGATTTTCTTTTGGAGAATCATCATTCTTTGTCGACTTACATCTGGTCACCATAGGGGTACCAACTAGCTTTGAATCATCTAAACCAAACTTCTTCAATAATTCCTTCACATACTTGGACTAAGATATAGAAATGCCTTTATATCCAACTAAGTAATTTGCAATCCCAAAGAGAATTTCATCTCACCAATCATAGACATCTCAAATTCATTTTTTGTTTCATCAACAAACTTCTTGCACAAACTATCATTCCTCCAAAAATATTATCATCAACAAAAACTTCAACAATCAAAATATTATCATGATCAATATTGAAATATAGATTACTATAAGCAATACCTTTATTGAACCCAAGCTTCAGGAAATACTTATCCAATCTGGCATACCAGGCTTTTGGGACTTGCTTCAATCCATACAGTGCTTTCTTCAATCTGCATACCATATCTTCTTGATATGTGAACTGAAATCCATCTAATTGCTCATTATAAACTTCCTCTTTCAACTCACCATTAAGAAAGGTTGACTTGACATCCATTTGATAAACATGAAATCTTTGTTAGTAGCATAAGCCAGAAATAATCTAACAACTTCAATCCTTGCCACCAGAGAAAATTCTCCTCAAAGTCAATTCCTTCCATCTGAGAATGTCCCTTACAAACAAGTCTTGCTTTATTCCTAACAACTTCACCTTGTTCATCCAATTTATTTTGAAAGACCCATTTAGTTCCAATCACATTTTTATCTTTAGGTCTGAAAATAAGAATCCATGTATCATTCTTGTCAATCTGGTTCAGTTCTTCTTCCATTTCTTTAACCCAATTTTCATCTTTGCATGCTTCATTAACATATTTAGGTTCAATCTTAGAAATAAAGCAAAATTCTTCAGCAATTCTTCTTCTAGTCATTGCACCTCTATTCTTATCTCCTATGATATGATTTTTTGAATGATTCAACCTCACATACCTAAGAGTTTTAAGATTTTCTTGACTTTAAGACTCTTGAGTTCTTTCTTCTGCACTAGCACTAGTCTCTCCTTGATTTTCTAGTTTTTTTCAGAATAATCTGAATTATATTTTGGGTTTGCACTTGCTTTCCTTTATCAGAACTAATAATCTCATCATCTAAATCATATCCATAACATTTGGGCTAGTACTCATTACCTTCATCAACTTTCACATTATCTCTTTCAAATATATTTCTGAATCTCTTATTATAACACTGGTAGGCCTTGCTCTTAGTAAAATAACCAAGAAAAATTCCTTCATCACATCTAGCATCAAAATTCCCTAGATCTTCATCTCTTTTGATATATCATTTATTTAGAATTTTTTTGAAATATCTAACTGTAGGAACATGACCAAACCATAACTCATAAGGAGTCTTACCCATATCACCTTTGATATGCACCTAGTTAAGAGTTGTAATATGGTGAAAAATGATGAGGGGAGATCAAGTGGAAAAATTTACTCCTCTCAAATGATGAAAGTTTCACGAAGGATTCACTTCTATTTTTGAAACATTACATTCAAAAGAGGGGTTGAATTCACTAGATCGAATCCCCAATGGTAAGAGATTGAATACTAAGTGAATTGCAGTGAATTTGGAAAGTATTAGGAAAGTAAATTAACCCTCTTTTGTAATAGACTAGTTGAATTAAGCAAATTGAGACTAAGTGCAGAAATGGCAAAGAAATGATTATATCTTAAGATAGATATGTAGGATGAAGTTGTGCACCTAGAATTAGTAGTAGAATGTTGAGATGAAGCTTCCCTACAAATCTAAGAAAAAGTTGCAGGCACCATGTGTAAGTTATGCATGGTCCTTCAAAAAATCTGCATGCTGAAAAGGGTTTTTCCATCTCTGAAAATGAAGCCTAAACCTCCAATTACAACAGTGCACCTACAACCTACACACAAAAAAGAGAGGAAAATGTTTTTGGGATTGGGGGTTTGCCTTCAGGTCAAACCCTATTTCGGAATTAACCAAGTGGTTCTAAAATGCCGCAAGTAAATGAAAGGATATATCTGAAGTAAAATCCACCTCAAGAAGGGGATGCAATTGAAATGTTGATATCTTTGTAGATGAATTTATAGGATTTCTTGAATGTTGATAGAAATATCTTCTTCAATGGTTGAATCCTTGACTTGAATGCAACACCTAGCCTTGAAAGGAGACTTAAAATGCTCAATACTTGAATGAATGCTTGAGTACTTGATGATGATAATGTCTCCTTGTAATTTTTACTTATGCTTATAGTCAACTTCTCTTATCATCGACTTGTCATCCACTTATGCACATGGGAGGGGAAGTGCTCCCTATATACTTGCCAATTAGGGGTGTTTAGATAATTTCCCGTCTTAGGCTGACATAGAGAAACTTTTCCTGCTCAACAATTGACAAGCCCAATGCAAGGGGGTACCAAAGGGGGGCCAAAATAGGGCTAGGACAGGGGCACCACACCCCTGTCCTACACTAATTTAGGATAGGAAACAACAAAAGGTAGTGTACAATGATGAAAAATACAAGTTTTTTATGAGATGAACATGTTTCGGGTCTTCGATAAGGCATAGGGATTCATTTGCTAATGCAAAGACCCAAATACGGTCAAAAATTGCAAGGGTCGCAATTTTATGACACTACATTTAGCCCCCACTTTAGCAGGAGTATAAGCATATGAAAATACTACTGGTAAAGTACAAGGAGACAAGATTGAATGACTTTCACCATATCAAGGAGGCAAGATACACCAAGCCCCTAGTGGACTAAGGATCTTACAACTTTGATTGACAAAATAAAAGGGAATATTAGGAGGGAAAGAACCATGACTACAAGTAGTAAAGTTCCCCTCACTATGAGTCATGAAAAGAAGGGATACCAAAAATTACAAAGCAAAGCCAAGTTCACTAAGTAACTTTCACTATCAAGAAGGAAAATATGAGCGGAGTGTATGCCCCCATGTTAAAGTGATTGTCCACGCCTTATCAGGAGAGATTTCTTTAAGGTAGGATACACCAAAGAGAGATAAATAGAGGGAGCACGCTATTACAAGGATTTAGCCCCCAATCGAGGAATAAACCCAAGGATAATGAACACAAAACACAAAGAACAAGGTGCTTCTCTTTCCTTGGGGTCAGTATGTTGTATGATAACTCATGTATATCATGCATATATATGTATAGAATAGTCCTCATTCCCCAAAGAAAGGAAACCACCTTGGAAGAAAGGGAACACATGTTTCCTTTGATTCAACATAAAAGAGACCAAAAGAGATCTCAATGCTTTGTATCATCCTCATGTAGACATCACTAGGGAAAACAAATAGAAGAATAGGGATAGACATAGAAGAATGGTCACACAAGAGAAAGAAAGGAGAGAGGTAGATGATCTACGATACTAATGATGGTAGTCTAGCACAACATCCGCATCTCGATCTTGTTTATCACTATTCAGGAAGGTAGGAAACATGCTAGAGGAGTGACATTGAGCAAAATAGAGAGCTATCACAAGATCCAAACAAGGACTATGTTCATGTGCTAAGTCACTTTGTTCATTTCTAGGAGCTAGGATTAAGGCTTTTGAAAATTTTGTAGATAAATTATTGTCAACATCAACTTATTCATATTCACTATCAAAAGCATTAGGAGTTGTATTGCCATCATGAATAACATTTTCATCCATTTCTTCATCAAGATTTATAAAAAGAGGAGCTCTAACATGAATAGAAGTAAAACAATCACATGTTTTTTGCAACTTATGATTTGGAGATTTAGGTTCAACATCTTTCTTAGGAGAAAATGGAATCATATCAACTGTTGCTATTTCGGGAGATTGAATAGTTGGAGAAACAACTTCATGAGCTCTAGCACAACATTTTCATTGACGTTCTCTCACACAACAATTTTGTCTAGTATTAGCAGAAGGCTGAGAAGATTGAGGTATATTTGTTGAAGGAGGAATATTCTTGTAGTGTCATAAAATTGAAACCCTAGAAAATTTTGACTGCATTAGGATCCTCACACATGCAAATTCAAATCCTCTAGCTTGATCGAAGACTAGAGATTGCTCAGTTTGTGAAAACAACTTCTTCCTTGGCCTCTACATCACCCTGTTTGCACTCTGCCCTAGAGAAAGGGGTAGGAAAGGGGCATGGCTTCCTTTGTCCTCCTAGACTAGGGGCATGGCACCCTTGTCCCTACCCTATTTTGGGGTAGGATCCTTCCTAGGGTTGTATTGTTGGTTGTGCCTCAGGCAGGAATCTCCCCCTATGTTGGCTCGTGATGAAATTTAAATCCACTAACATGTATTTAAGGGGCATTCATCCTCTCATTTGTAAAAGGTGGAAATTCAATAAGTTGGATGAGTGGGAGATTCACAAGTGATTAAGCATTCAAGCATTCTTTTCTAGCATTGAGCATTCTCAAGTCTCCCTTCAAGGGTAGGTGTTGCATTCAAGTCAAGGATTCAACCATTGAAGAGGATATTGATTTCAATATTCAATTCCACACAATCATTTCTATCAACATTGCTACTACAATCTCCCTTGAGGTTGTAGGTGCACAGTTGTACTTTCGGATTCGGGCTTCATTTGTAGAGGTGAAAAAATGCTTTTCATTTTGTGGATTTTTCAAAGGACCATGTACATTCCCACCATGGTCTAGGAAAATTTTCCTCAAATTCGCAGGGCGACTTCATCTCGACACATTACTACTAGATCTAGGTGCACAGCTCCATCCCATATTTCTATCTCAAGTTATAATCAATTCTTTGTCACTTTTGCACTACATAATTCAATCGATTCCTTTCCATTTCAAACAAGGAAGAGGGGATCAACTTAACATTCACAATTCATTCAGAATTCAATCTACCATCTTCATGTGGAGAGATTGAATCTAGTGAATTATCTTCTCCTGTTTCTAATGTACCATGGTGAAAAGTTCTTTAATGGTAATCAATAGCAAAACTCTCATCTCTCTTTGAGGGAAAGGGTAGTTTCCTTCTTGATCTATTATTCACCATTTTCCCACCATTACATTTTAGTGAACTTGACATCATGCATTCTTTCCTTTGAACAACATTGCATATTTTTCATTTACAAGTTTCAACTTTATGCAAACTTAGTGGTTAATTCATTAAAAACCCTACTTTTAAAAATTAAAATTGAACTTGTGATTCGTAAAAATTGTTTGTAGTTATCTTAGATCTGAAAATTGTTTTGATTGTCAAATTGAATTTACAAATAAAGTTTATAAAATTGAGAGGTTACTTGTTAAAACCCTAATTTTCAAACATCATCTTGAACTTGTGCAAAAATTGGATTTTAATTTAATTTTTCATATTTCTAATTGTTCTCAGATTTCTCTTCAATCCTACAATTCAAATTTTCAATTTCCACCCCTGTTTCCCAAAATTCAAATTTCAAAATTAATTGGTTAGGTCATAAAACCCTAATTTTAAAATTTAATTGGATTTTGTGTGAATTTCAAATCAATTTCATTTGCATTCATATTTCTAAACATTTTCCAAGGTGTCCCTATCCATTAGGTTTGACCCTTATCAAAATTACAATTCAATTCCTTCAAAACCCTAATAGGGTCCTATTTTCATATTTGAACTTTCATTTTGCCCATCTAGAGATCATAAAATTTGCCAATTTTTTGGGGTTAGCTTTCAAATCATCATAATATCCATCCCTGAATATTTCAAAAAAGTTGGTCGGACCATGAGCGTTCCCGCCACGGTCCTCGACTTTTTTCCTAAAATTTTGGGAGACTGTTATGATTGTATTTACTAGCCTAAATCCTGAAGATTGGCTAATTTTAACAATTTTTGATCCCTCTAGAATCAAAAATACCTTCAAAATTCAACATTTCAAATTTCAAGAATTAAGGCCTCTCAAAGGTTTCATTACCGAGGAGATGGAGCCTAATTTGGGTGACTTCTTTAATGAGGATCATGCTAATTCTTCCCATCCTAATCATGTACCTATTCACCCCATTGATGGATCCCATGATGAAGAAGAAGCTTTAACTAGGGTTTCTTTAGATCAAATTCCTACATTGGACAATCAATTTGATAGATTTCAACAATGGATGTCCCAAGAATACCCTAATAGTGAAGCTCTTCCATTAATTGAAGGTCTTAAGTGCATGCTTTAATGTGATAAGAATGTAATTGATATATTGCATGGTATTGCACATATTGTTGATTCTAATGTCATGCCTATCAAGAGTTGTGTCGAAACCCTAGGTTATTCACAACCTTCAACACAAGTCAATTCTTCTAGTCCTTTGACTAATCCTATGACTAGTATTCCTACTTCCATATCCAACATCGTGGCTACTTCAACTCAAAATATCATTCCTACAACCATAGGTCATGGGGGCAATCCCTCTTCTTCATTTAATCCTCCATCTTTACCTATGTCTTCCATGAGTGTTCCTATTATTCCTCAACCAATCAGTGTGACACAAGGGGGTAATTCTTTCAACAACTTTATTCCTCCTTTAAGTGTCCCTTTTCCTACCCAATCATCACCTATGCCTACTTATCATAATGTCCCACCACCTTATTCTTAGTCCATGCCTTCTTTCAATAACATCGCACCACCTTCTCAATCACCTATGTCTAACATCAATTCTTCTACTGAAATGGCAATGAACAATCTTGCCCAAACCATGTCTTCCTTACAACAATAAATTGCTTATATGAGTCAATCCAAGTTTAGTGTGCCCACCTTTGATGTTCTGAGCCCACTTTCTCTTGATATTGTTAAAGTCATGCCACCTAAACATGTGGATATACCTCAATAGGAACTCTATAATGGAAAAGGTGATCCTCTTACACATGTCAAAACATTTCAAACCTTATGTACTGATTTTGGTTATGATCAATGATTCCTTGCAAAATTGTTTAGAAGAACATTAAGAGATAAGGCTTTACAATGGTATTTCTCTTTGCCTTCTTATTCTATCACTTCCTTTCAATAACTAGCAAATACTTTCATCCAACAATTTCAAAACAACATTGGTCCTAAAATCACTTTGATAGATTTAATGCATTGTAAACAAGGTGTTAAAGAAAAAGTGACTGATTTAATTGGTAGATATAAGCATTTGTGTGCTCAAATTTCTTTTCATGTACTTGATAATGATATTCAAAGAATTTTCAATTCTAATTTGCAAAAAGATATTAGGGAAAAGCTTATTTTGTTTGAGTTTACTTCTTTTCCGTAGTTGTGCGCAACACTCCACAATTATCAACTGGCTATGAGTCAAATGGAGCAATCCACTCCTATGGCTCCAAGTGATAAGGGGGAGAGTATTCAACAACCATTTGTGAAGTTCAAACCAACAAAAAGATTCATCAAGTTCAATGATCCAATCAACAACAACCATGTGAATGCTACAACAGGTGTGCCTTCTATTTCTAAATTTTCCAAAGAGAGACAATTTACTCCTTTGAATGAATCTTTACATAGTATTATGTCTCAGTTGTTACACATAAATGTTATCAAACTTCCTCCTATAAAAAAAATTGATCCTTCCAAAATTGTATCTCCTTATTTTGATAACAATTCCTTTTGCCAATTTCATCGTCAACCTGGTCATGATACTAAAAAATATTTTGCATTGAAGAATAAGATTCAGGACTTGATTGATAATAATACTCTATATGTGGCAAGTGTGAATGATAAAGGAATAAATTAGTTTCTCTTCCTAATCAAAATCTTAAGATTTTGATTGATCCTTTGCCATCTCATACCTCTAACATTATTGATTTTGTGCCTAATTGTCTCTCTTTTGAAGAATTCACCTCTATGGCTCCAAACTTGGTTAATATGGTAGAGACACAGGATATGCCTAAGGATCCTTGTACTACATTTGACCCTAATGAGACCATTAGAGCACCTAATGGCCCTTTATACATAGTGGTGAAGGTTAAAGATATCCCTTGCCATGGTGCCTTGATTGATCCCTCTTGCGTGGTTCATGTCATAACTAAAGAGTATCTTTTCACTTTATGAATGCATAAAAAAATATTTGATGCTTCTAATGTGGTTGTGAAGTTATTTGATGGCTACTCTTGTCCTACCATTGGTTCTAACACCCTTCCTCTTGAAGTTCATGCTAAATCCATGGATGTTGACTTTGTTTTGATTAAGTAAAAGTAGGTATTTGAAAGGTACCTGAACCTTGTACAAGCCAGGAGAACCGAGCAATGAGAAATAAAAGTGCTTGGTCACTTCAAAAAGACAAAAAGATCCCATCCAAAGGGATCAACATACAAAATAACCTAAGAAACTAGTAACAATAATAGACAACAAAAGGAAAGAAAAGAGACAACAAAAAGACAAGACCCAAGGAACCCTACAGAAACAGAGATAGAGAACTAAATGCTTTTCATGATTTCCTTAGCATGAACATCCATTTATTACATATTGTTCACCGAGGTCTTTAATTCCTCCAGCTCACGACCTTTGATGTTGCCCTTTATCTTAGTGTTAGCTCTAGTCCTCATATCATGACCCTTCTTGTCTGGCTGCTCTTTATCACCATCCTTCTCAGCTTTGTTCTCAAACCTGTTGATTAGGATGTCCATGTTATCTACCAAAGCTTTGAGGATCTGAAAATTTTGGTTTGCAATCTTCTTAACATTGATTTCCAGTGTATTGATTTTGCTTCCCAAATTGTTCATTTTATTTTCCATTTCCTTGGGATCTCCCATCTTATTGACCTTGTTTTCATACCTTCTTTTGAGCTATTCCATGTGAATTTGGGCTATCCTTGCATATCTTCCATGAAGGCTATTGCTTCTCCAATCCACAAGTGTCTTAAATTTCCTCACAATGGAGAAATCATAACCGTGCACCATAGCTTATTTTGTCCCTCCAAAAGAAGCCCTAGTGTTCTTATTGATCTCTTTTGGCCTAAACAATTTCAATCTCTTCCATCAAGGAGTGATGCTATTTTTCAATCTTATCAAAAATGGAAGAATGATATGATCATATCCTTAAGTCAACCTAGATCACCAACACTTGATATTCCTATTATTCTTCAAGATGAGGTTCTTCCCCTCTTGGATAGAACTAATATCCCTCCTAAGGAAGATTTCCCACCTACCCCTATGGATGTGACTTTACCTTCTCTTAAGGAGAACAACAATATTCTTCCTAAGGTTAAACCTATACCTCCTCCTCATGATGGACTTGGTCTCCTTCCTACATCTAATATTCCTCCTTTCTATGGCATAGTTCTACCTCCTTCCTCTTATCGAGAGAAGACGCCTGCTTCTCCTATTGTTCAACCAAAAAGACCTCAACCTAAACCTTCCACTGTAAAGTAGAGAAATATTCCTACTTTTTCAAGTGTTCCTCCTCCTTCTCAGCCTTCCACTAAGACTCAATGAAATCATTTTGTGAGAGAATGCTAACGAAGATGCTGTGTTCGAGCTCATGAAGATATCCCTCAAAATAGTCAATCTCCTCAGACTCCAATAGTTGACATGATTCCCTTTTCTCCTAAGAAATATTTTCAACCTACATCTCCAAATCATAAGTTGCATAAAACATGTGATGGTTTTACTTCTATTCATGTTCTTGCTCCTGTTTCTCTAAAATTTGATGAAGAAATGGGTAAAAATGTTATTCATAATGGGATTACAACTCCTAATGCTTCTGACACTGAGTACGAGTATGTTGACATAGACAAGAATTTATTGGACGAGTTTTCACAAACCCTAATCCTAGCTCCTAGAATCGAACAAAGTGACTTACAACATGAACATAGTCCTTGTTTGGATCTTGTGATAGCTCCATTTGTTGTGCTTGATATCACTCCTCTAGCATGTTGCTCACCTTCCCAAAATAGTGATTAGCAAGGTCGGGAGGTGGATGTCATTCTAGATTACCAATATTCGCATTTTAGATCTTTCTACCTCTTCTTACTTTCTCTTTTGTGACCATTCTTCTATGTGTATCCCTATTCTTCTATCATTCCCTTAATGTCTACTTGGGGATGATGCAAAGCATTGAGATATTTTCATGGTCTCTTTCATGTTGACTCAAGAGACATCATCTCTTCCCTTTCTTCTAAGGTAGTGTCCTTCTTTGGGGAATGAAGATTATTATATGCATATACATACACGATATACATGAGTTATCATACAACATACTGACCTTGAGGAAAGCAACACTACCTCATGTTTTGTGTTCATTATCTTTGGGTTTATACCTTGATTGGGGGCTAAATACTTGCGATAACATGCTACCTTCCTTCTCTCTCTTAGGTGTATCCTACCTTAAAGAAATCATCCCTGATAAGGCACGTGTGATCGATTTAATGTGGGGGCATACACTCCACTCATATTTTCCTTCTTGTGATACTTAGAATTACTTAGTGAACTTTATTTTGCTTTGTAATCTTATGTAATATTTCTTTCATGACTCATAGTGAAGGGGACTTTGCTACTTGTAGTCATGGTTCTTCCCTTCTCAATCTTCCCTTTTACTTTTTCAATAGAAGTCATAAGATCCTAAGTCCACTAGGGGCTTGGCGCATCTTGCCTCCTTGACTTGGTAAAAGTCTTTCAATATTGTTTCCTTGAACTTTATCGACAATATTGGCGTATGCTTATAATCCCACTAAAGTGAGGGCTAAATGTAGGGTCATAAAATTGCGACCCTAGCAATTTTTGACTGCATTAGGGTCCTCACACATGCAAATTTGAATCCTCTAGCCTAATCAAAGACCGAAGATTGCTCATCTTGTAGAAATAACTTCTTCCTTGGCCTCTGCATCACCCCGTCTGCACTGTTCCCTAGAGAAAGGGGTAGAACAGGGGCATGGCACCACTTTCCCCCCTTGGATAGAGCTGTTGTGCCCTTTTCCTCCCAGGACAGTGTCATGGTGCCCCTGTCCCTACCCTATTTTGGGGTAGGACCCTTCCTAGGGTTGCATTGTTGGTTGTGCCTCGGACGGGAAACTCCCCCAATGTCGGCCCATGATGAAACTCAAATCCACTAACATGCATTTAAGTGGCATTCTTCCTCTTATTTGTAAAATATGGAAATTCAATAAGTTGGATAAGTCAGAGATTCACAAGAGATTAAGCATTCAAGAGCATTCAAGAATTCAAGCATTCTTTTCTAGCAGTAAGCATTCTCAAGTCTCCCTTCAAGGCTACTTTTTGTATTTAAGTCAAGGGTTCAACCATTGAAGAGGAGATTAATTTCAAAATTCAATTCCACACAAGCATTTCTATCAACATTGCTACTTTTGGATTTGGGCTTCATTTGCTAAGGTGGAAAAATGCTTTTCATTTCATGGATTTTTTGGAGGACCGTGTACATTCTGGCCACATTCCAGGAAAATTTTCCTCAAATTCGTAGGGTGACTTCATCTCAACATATTACTACTAGATCCAGATGCACAACTCCATCCCATATTCTGATCTCAAGTTATAATCAATTCTTTGTCACTTTTGCACTACATAATTCAATCAATTCATTTCCATTTCAAACAAGGAAGAGGGGATCAACCTAACATTCCCAATTCATTCAGAATTCAATATACCATCTTCATGTGTGTTGTCTTCAAAATCTGACTCACTTCAACATCCTTATAATAAGATGATCAAACTCCGTGCAAGAGGGATGTTAAGGGGAAGGAAACTCTTAGGACAACATATGACAAGGTTTGATTTAACCTTCTACACTTCAAACTTATTCAGAGTTTGGGTGGGTATACCTTTGTGAACTGAATTCACACTTTCAAAGATAAATCCACAGCAAACTAGTCCAAAAACTAGTGGATCTATTCACCTTGAAACTAACTGAAACAAAGGAATGAAAATTATACTCATATTCAGCATTTTGATCAACAAAACATGTAATAGACAACCTTGATCGATACCAGTGCCTTATCCAAGATCACAAAGTCACCAAAATTCAAACAATACCCCCCAAACAGAATATCTCCATACATCCCATTGGTTGGGCCTCTTTTAATCCCTATATATGCCTAACATACATGAGAATTTATACATATCAAATCATACTATGCTCATCAAGATTCAAGATGTTTCACAAGTAATTTACTAGCAGAAGTGATCCTTGCATATTTAATTTCCCTCCTAAAGAGAAAAGCTAGCAAACACACCTACTGAAAGTTGCCTTACAACCCCTATTCAAATAGAATAACCTTGGATTATTCAGTATGAAATAGTGAATAAATGCAAACATATTTGAAGATGACACAAAGCTTTACTCAAAATAGATGGTTTGTATATTGATATTATCTTCAGAAAAGTATTACAAGAAGCTTTTGAATATTCCCCATTAAACTCAGAAAAGCTCAAATAAATTTTTGCAGCGTTTTCTTACAAGTCTTTGCAATCTCTTTTTTACATAGTCCTGGTATCCATTTATAACAATATGGATGCACATAGCTTCAGAATTTCCTAGGAGAATTAGTTACAACCATTTATTTCCCAAAAGAGGTTACAAAGCCTTTTACAAAATAGTTACAAGTCTTTTTCGTCTTCTGCAGCTTCTTCAACTTGCTGTCCAGTTGTAACCTCCTCCAACTATTTTGAAGTGCCCTCTAACTGCTCTGCTTCCTGGATGGCATATTTCGTCATCCATTCATTGTACACATCATCAGTTGGCCATGTGAAAGCAATCACTTTTGTCTTAGCCTTGGTCAACCTTTTCCAGGAATTCCTCATCTTGTTCACCTATGAATTGAGGAAACCATAATGAGATTTAACTCTTTCTATCTCCTGAATTTTTACAACAAAAACGGAAGCATCATCTAAATCAACAATTCCTTTTACTCTGGGTAACAATTTAGCCTCTAATTCTTTAAGCCATACTTTTTTGTCCTTTAGTTGATTTGGGCTAGCAAAAACTTCAAGAATCAATTCAAAAACCTGATCAGTATATTCCTTTTTATATAGGTTGACTTTCCTATCAACATTGTCTACCTCTCCTGCCAATTTTAATAGATCCTTGGTGGTGTCACAAGTGGATTTAATGATAGGATCAGCCCCAGCTTCATCATAAGATGAACAAATATCTTCCAAGTCCTGCTCTCTAGGCTTCTGCTTGTCAAGAATAGGTGCCAAAATGGCCTTATCCCCATTGAGCTCATTTCTCATATCCAAATCCTTGCCTATGTTATTATATAACAATGAGGCACTCATTGTATCTATAAAACTAGAAATTGTAGCCCTTACTCTCTCCTCATACTTCTTTGCATACAAGGCCTTAGCCTATTTTAAATTTTCTAGTTCTTGAGGAGTAATCTAAACCATTTGAGAGCTAGAGGGTGCTGGAGATGGTGGAAACTCAATGATAGGGCTAGTAGGTGGAGGTCTTGCAGGAGAAGAGGAGATCATCAGTGTTGAAGACTCACCTTGATGGTGTTGTCCAGTCAACTGGCTCTGAAGCTTAGCAATGATGCTATCCTTACCTCTTACCTCCTCCTTAGCACTATTGTAGGCCTTCAAAATTGTCTCCAACTTGACTTGGAGGACCTCTTTTTCCTTGGCTTCTTTTTCTACTACTGCAACACTAAATTTTGCAGTCTCTAGCATAGTACTAGTAGCTTCCACCACTCTTGTATTCTGCACTCTCTTCACCATCATCCCACCAAGGTAACTTGACCCTAGGGTATCTCTGCTTTTCTTACTCTCATTTCTCTTGAGAGACCACATGACAAGTGCAGCATTATCCTTACTGAAAGTAATTCCCTCCATGGGTTTGGTCTCTTTTCTCACTGTGTCTAATACCAGGGCATCTGCTATATCCCATTCAGGTAAAATAAGCACTCCAGCTTGTGCCACCATATCTCTCCCTTGCTCAAGGGTGATGGTCTTGAATTATTCCAACATCTCTTGCTTTATTTCCTCCTCTACCAGGGCTAGATCTTTATTAGGCTACTCACCTTTTCTCTTTTCACATCTAGCATTATGCTTATCTATGTTATGTTTCCATATAAATTGCATAAATGCTCCTGATGTGACAAAATTGTTGTCAGCCAAAAAGACATTACTTGCCTGCCTTATCTTAGGATCCCACTCCTGGCCTTTGAGTTCAGTGGTGGTAATGTCCATTTCAGTAGCAAGGGGTTCTTTTGGCATTCCTTCTTCCACTTCATCATAAGTGTAGGAAATTTCCTCTAGACTGCCTAACTATAAGAGTTGCTCAGCTGCTGCCTGCTCATCTCCTATGTGGATAGGGGATTGGGATGGAGAATACAAAGGTGCACCTAATTGTACTTCTTTCCCTACCCTCTGCTTCTTTGGGCTCTCTTGGATATCAATGACATCTTCTATCTTCCTCTTTCCTTTAGAGGTAGAGGGCTCCCCTATTGTAGGCATCAACAGACTATAACTAGATTTCTTGTGCAGTGTATAATCACCAGGAGGGATTGCTTTGCTAGAAGTTGACCTACATAGGACCACTCTTGCCTTTTCAGGGTTTCCTTTAATCACAAATTCCCTCTTCTCCTTCAGGATCTGCATCACATCCTCAAAGCAAACAATTAAAAACTTTATTTTCTCCTCCAGAGGGAAAAAGCTAGACAATGGGTCATAGTTGGCATCAAACTGATGCACAAAATCTAAGGCTTTCTTATAAGCCACCCATTTTTCCTTCCTCAGCTCTTGCTCATCTAGATCAAACTCATTTTTGATGAGGTCTTTAGAAAACTAAAACTGATGGGGCCTACCTCTGCACACTGCTCTCTTTCTAAACATGTCATTGAAGAAGTCTTTTGGATCAGCACACCTGGATATTGTGGTAGACAAATAATAAGGCTTGAGAAAATCCTCAAAGCAATTCCAACCTCCTTTTGTTATTACAAATTGGTGGGATATAGTAACTGTAGGGAAAATAGTCCCTTTACCCCTGCCTATCAGTTTTGCCTCTTGTACACCACCAATTTGTCTAAGGATCTCTGCAATTCCCACTTTGAGAGGGACCTAATAGGGTAACAAGAATGGGGTGCCTCTAAAACCAAACACTCTGAAAACTGTTGAGACTAGGTACAGATAAATGTCACCCTAATTGTGAACAATTTTTATGTTCTCTGCAAATTCTTGTGGTCTTATGAATTCCAAAAGAACCTTGGGGATTCTTGGGTTCTCTGAGTAGAGAAGAGTCCTGATCTTGGATGCAAAGTATTTGTCAAAATTCAAGAAGATGGCATCCTCTCTATCCCATGACAATACAGTACTCCATAGTTGTACTGGCATCTTTTCTCCTTCTTTCTCTTTGACAAGATCCAATCCACTAGAAAAGTAATCACCACCTTTGAAAATAAATATATTCATCTCAATAAGTGTTTTTCCATTTATGTCTCGAATGCTTCTTGTGACTAGATCATAGTTGAGTGCAATTTGGGTCAACAAATCCATGTCCATAAATACCCTTGGGACTACCAACTTCCCAACATCTAATTCCCAAATACTATTTTGTAGGGCCAGAGGATTTCTCATTCCAAATCCAACCTTAAATAACCCCAACCCAGACAATCCAACTTGTGGGTCTCTCAACCAGTTACCCTTGTCATACAGTCCTTCTCCTACTTTTAAACAGGGAGCTCTAGGCACTAATTCTTTTGCCTTCGATGCCTGATTAGTTGACAATGTCAACTGTTCAAGAAAATCATCATAGATGGCTCTTTTTGGATAATTGACTTTCCCAAAAAATTCTCCCTTAGGTGCCATTTTGAAAATGTAAGAGATGAATACTACCCCTAAATAATTCTATTACAAATCAATATCTTATCTAAAACACACCACACAGAAATTGCTACATGAGAGTATGAGAAAACTTGTTCTTAACTCGAAGGAATTTGCTCTACAACTGAATTGACTTGCTCTGTATCTGAAGAAAATAGCTCTGTATCTACTCCTCTGCAATAATTCTTTAAAAAGATACCTTCATCCGGTTGATAGGAAATCATATATTTGTACCCAAGGTCTTAACTACAACATTGATTCTGCATGCTTCGGCCATCCTTTCAAAATTGAATTCATGGGAGAATTTGTATTTTTTGCTCTAATGGGCTGCAATGTTCCTACAATTCTTTCCTTTCACTCTTTCACAACTTTGCGAAGCATAACCATCGAGCAGTTTAGTCCTGTGAAATAGTGCCAACCATCTGATCAAAAGAAACTTGATCGGTTGTTACACTAACTAACAGCCTTGGCTCTCCTTTGGGTCCCGCTTCTTTATTGGCTATGTGCTACCACATGGCACTCAACCATTGGCTTTGAAAAACCTTTTGCATTCAACTCAACCTTGGTTGCGTGTCTTTCTTTTATACCACCGGTTCCACCTTGGTGGGGCCACGGCTTCTTCTAAAACCACTTGTCCATGGACACATGGACGGTTCTCTTTTACTTTTGTTATTTTGCAGGGTATAAAGCACGAGCATCTTACCCTTGTGAAATCACACGGGCCGTCAAATCATTTTCTAGTTGCTTGGTGCTTAACCATCTGAATAGACTCTGGGAGGGGTGGGCCCTCTGACTCACCACCTAGCGTCCAGTCACCTTCAAAGCTAGCATGTTGGTTTTTCATTTGTTGAGAGAAAGAACTGGGTTCCAATTAATTCTTGACACCTATATTGGCTAGGTCGTCTCCTATCCTCTGACCTGACTCACCTCTGGGACCCACCTTTTAACCTTTAATCCTGACTTTTTAACTGTTGTAGCTTATGCCACGTGCCACCATCTTTCTCACCCTCTTGACCAGTTGGACTGTCTACATGAAATGCTAGGTCATTTCGCAACTTCGTGAAAGATAACTATCGAGCATTTTCATCCTGTGAAATAACGCGAACTGTTAGATTAAAAGGGACTTGATCACCTTTTAATCACTTAGAAAATCCTCACATGTAGGGTCCCACCAAACGCTTTCGCTATTTCGCAAAATTTATTTTGCTTGTAGGTTCAAGCTGCAAAATAATGCTAGCCATTGGATCTTGGACAAGATGAGACCTCTTTAGACCGGACCAAAATTGCCATTTAGCCCACAAAGCCTTTTCGCAACTTCACGGGTTTTAAACCATGTGCAACTTTGCCTAGCGAAATAGTGAAAGGCATAGATCCATATGCAAGATGCGCACTACTTACTAGGCCTGACAACTTTAGGAGGAAAACACATAAGGCATAAATTTTTGCGATTAATTCACATGACTACCTAGGCAAAAAAAACAAGGGGGGACACTTCCTATGATCCCAGGACTCGTTACTTAAGTGGATAAAGTAACAAAATAATACAAACCAGAGGGTTTTTGTCATACATTAGGTGATTTAAAATCAAAAACCCTAAACCCTTAAGACCTAACACAGAGCTGAAGTAATTGAAAAATGTGCCTTACTCAAGATTTCAAAATCATAGTCAACTATGGGAAAGGAAAAGCCCATTTTAATAAGTGGTAACAATGTGGAGAGATTGAATCTAGTGAATTATCCTCTCCTCTTTCTAATGTACCATGGTGAAAAGTTCTTGAATGGTAATCAACAAAGAAACTCCCATCTCTCTTTGAGGGAAAGGGTAGTTTCCTTCTTGATCTATCATTCACCATTTTCCCACAATTACAATTCTCATCATTGGTAGTTGGATAATTAGGTTGAGGTCTTTTAGGTTGGACAAGGGGAGAGGCAAGTCTCTTCTCTCTATAAGAGGGAGGAGGTGAAACTACACCACATAAAGGAGGAATGTTTGGTGTAGGAAGGAGACCAGGTCCATCATGAGGAGGAGGTATAGGTCTAACCGTAGGAGGAATATTTATTTTTTCTTAGGAGAAGGAATAGTCTCATCCATAGGTATAGGTTGGGAATTTTCCTTAGGAGGAAGATTAGTTCTATCCGTTAGGGGAAGAACTTCATCCTCAAGAATGACAGGAATATCATTTTTTGGAGTTATAGGTTGGCTTAAAGATAAAATCATATCTTTCTTCCATTTTTGATAAGATTGAAAGAGATAATCACTTCTTGGTGGAACAGATGCAAATTGTTGAGGCAAAAAGTTATTAATAGGAACACCAGGGCTTCTTTGGATTGGTTGAAATAAGCTATGGTTAATAGTTATGATTTCTCCATTGTGGGGAAATTTCAAACACCTATGGATTGGAGAAGCAATAGCCTTCATGGAAGATAGACAAGGGTAACCTAAATTCACACGGAATTGTTCAGATGAAGGAACAATAACAAAGTTGACATCTATATATTTAGTATGAACCTCAATAGGAAGTGTGATAGAACCAATAGTAGGACAATAAAATCCATCAAATAACTTAACGACCACATTAGTACCATCATAGATTAGTTGATGCAAATGTAAAGTATAAAGATATTCTTCAGTGATGACATTAACCATGCAAGAGGTTACAATAAGCACACCACGACAAGGTTTGCCTTAGATCTTCACAACTATGTATAAAGGGCCATTAGGTGCCCTAATGGTCTCACTAGGATCAAATGTGATACATGGATCCTTAAGTGTTTCTTGTTTCTCTACCATATTAACCACATCTTGAGCTATGAAAGTGACATCAATGAGAGAGAAAGAGGTGTGTTCAGTCTCAATCACTTTAGAGGTATGAGAAGGTAACAGATCGGTGAAAATATTAAGATTTTGATTAGGAGGAGCTACTGATTTGTTTCCCTTATCAGTCACACCTGCCACAAATATAGTATTATTATCAATAAATTCTTTAATCTTACATTTTAATGTAAAACATTTTTTAGTATCATGACTAGGTTGATGATGAAATTGACAAAAAGAATCATTATCAAAGTTAGGTGAAGTTACCTTGGAGGGGTCAACTAGTTTTATTCGAGAAAGTTTGAAAACATTTCTTTGTAACAAACAAGACATGATGCTATATAAAGATTCATTCAAAGGAGTAAATTCTTTCTCTCTTTTAAAAAATTTAGAAATAGGAGGAACACCTGTTGTAGCATTCACATTGTTGTTGTTGATGGTGTCATTGAATTTGATGAAGCCTTTGTTTAGTTTGAACTCTGCAAATGGTTGTTGAGCACTCTCAGCCTTATCACTCAGAGCCATAGGAGTAGATTGCTCAATTTGACTCACAATCAGTTGATAATTGTGAAGTGTTGTGCACAACTACTGAAAGGAAGTAAACATAGAAAAGAGAAGTTTTTCCCTAATGTATTTTTGTAAATTAGAAATGAAAATTCTTTTTATATCATTATCATGCACTGGAAAATAAATTTGAGAACACAAATGCTTGTATCTACTAATGAAATCAGTCACTTTTTCTATAACACCTTGTTTACAATGCATTAAATCAGTCAAAGTGATTTTAGGGCCTATATTGTTTTGAAATTGTTGAATAAAAGCATTTGCTAATTATTGAAAAGAAGTAATAGAATAAGAAGGCAAAGAGCAATACCATTGTAAATCCTTATCTCTTAATGTTCTAGTAAACAATTTGGCAAGCAATCCTTGATCATGAGAAAAGTCAGTACACAAAGTTTGGAATGTTTTGACAGGTGTTAAAGGATCACCTTTTCCATTATAGAGTTCCAATTGAGGGACTTCAACATGTTTAGGAGGGACAAATCTAACAATATCAAGAGAAAGTGGGCTTGCAACATCAAATGTGGGCACACTAAACTTGGATTGACTCATTGAAGTGATTTGTTGTTGCAATGAAGACACATTTTGAGCAAGGTTGTTAATGGTTTATTCGGTTGAAGAATTTATGTTAGACATGTTTGATTGAGAAGGTGGTGTGATATTATTGAAAGAAGGCATTGATTGAAAATAAGGTGGTGGGACACTATGGTAATTAGTCATAGGTGATGATTGAGTAGGGAATGGAACACTAAAATAAAGAGTAAAATGATTGAATGAATTACCCCCTTGTGTCACATTGATTGGTTGAGAGACAATAGGAATACTCATTGAAGGCATAGATAAATATGGAGGTTTAAATGAAGAAGAGGGGTTGCCACCATGACTAATGGTTGTAGGTATGACATTTTGAGTTGAAGTAGCCATGATGTTTGAAGTGAAAGTAGGAATACTAGACATAAAAGTCGTCAAAGGAGTAGAATGATTGATTTGTGTAGAAGGTTGTGAATAACCTAAGTTATTAGCACAACACTTCATAGGCATAACATTAGAATCAACAATGTGAGAAATACCACGCAATATATCAATTCCATTCTTATCACTTTGAATCATGTGTTTTAGACCTTCAATTAATGGAAGATATTCACTATTAGGATATTCTTGGGACATCCATTGCTGAAAATTGTCAAATTGATTGTCCAATTTTGAAAGTTGATCTATGGAAACTCTAGTCAAAGCTTCTTCTTCATCATGGGAATAATCAATTAGGTAGGTAGAGATATTATTAGGATTGGAAGAATTAGCAATATTCTCATTGTAGAAGTCACCCAAATTAGGCTCTATCCCTTCGGGAATTAAACCTTGGGAAGCCTTAATTCTAATGCTTCGTCTAATGGGGATAGTATAGGTAGGACTAATAGTTGTAAAATTCATGCACTGGAGGGAAAATTTGAAATTTTAATTTTAATTTTGAATTTTGGGAACAAAGTTTGCAAAATTGAATAATGGAGAACTCAAGAAAATGATGATTATACAATTTGAACTTTGTGGAAAGAATAAATGACACAATCTCCAAGAAAGATTTATAATTAATAAAAAGATATTGAAATTTAAAATTAGGGCCAATGGAATACCACTTAATTTCAAATTTAAATACAATCATAACAGTCTCCCAAAATTTTAAGAAAAATACCAGGGACCGTGTATAAGTTATGCATTGTCCTCTCAACTTTTTTGGAAATTTTTAGGGATGAAAGATATGATGATTTGACAGCTAACCCCCAAAAACTGATTTATTTTCGATCTCTAGATAGGTGAAATTAAGGTTTGAATGTTGAAATAGGACAAATTTGAAAAAGGTCAAATTTAATGAATAGGGCCACCTTAAATAATATTTAGAAAACTGAAATTGGTTGAAATTGATTGAAATTTGCACAAAATCCAATTAAATTTGAAAATTAGGGTTTTAGGACCTAACCACTTAATTTTGAAATTTTGAATTTTAGGAATAGGAGGGAAATTGAAAATTTGATTTTTATGCAAGAAGACAAGTCTGAAAACAATCACAAATCTGAAAATTAAATGTAAATCCAATTTTTGCACAAGTTCAAGATGATTTTTGAAAATTAGGGTTTTGACAATTAACCACTTAATATTGTAAATTTGATTTGCAAATTCAACAAGACAATGAAAGAATTGAATTTGACAAGCAATGCAATTTTTAGATCTAAGAAAATAGATAGCAACTTTTGCAAAATACAAGCTCAATTTCAATTTTGGCAACTAGGGTTTTGAATGAATTAACCACTAAGTTTGTGTAAATTACAAGAAAATTAAATTTGTAAATGAAAAGTATGCAATAATTTTCAATGTAAAGCATGTAAGATGTCAAGTTTACCAAAATGTAATATGATGAAAAATGATGAGGGGAGATCAAGTGGAAAGCTTTACTCCCCTCAAAAGAGGGATGAACGTTTCACAAAGGATTCCCTTCAATTTTTCACATGTTACATTCAAAAGAGGGGTTGAATTCACTAGATCAAATCCCCAATGGTAAGAGATTGAATACTAAGTGAATTAAGAAAATTAAGACTAAGTGCATAAATGACAAAGAAAGAATTATATTTTGAGATAGAGAAGCGGGATGAAGTTTTGTGCTTGGATTTAGCAATAGAAAGTTGAGATGAAGCTTCCCTGCAAATCCGAGAAAAAGTTGCAAGGACCATGTGTAAGTTATGCACAGCCCTCCAAAAAATCCGCACACCAAAAAGGGTTTTTCCATCTCTGAAAATGAAGCCTAAACCTATAATTACAGTCATGCATCAACAAGCTATACACAGAAAAGAGAGGAAAATGTTGTTGGGATTGGGAGTTTGCCTTTAGGTCAAACCCCATTTTGGAATTAAGCAAATGGTTTTAAAATGATGCAAGTAAATGAAAGGAAATGTCTAAAGTAAAATCCACCTCAAGAAGGGGATGCAATTGAAATGTTGATACCTTTGTAGATGAATTTGCTTGAATATATATGTGAAATAGAATGTGTTGAATGTTGATAGAAATCTCCTCTTCAATGGTTGAATCCTTGACTTGAATGCAACACCTAGCCTTGAAAGGAGACTTGAAATGCTCAATACTTGAATGAATTCTTTAGTGCTTGATAATGATAATATCACCTTTAATTTCTCCTTATGCTTATGGTCAACTTATCTTATCATCAAGTTGTCATCCACTTGTTCAAATAGGAGGGGAGGTTTTCCTTATACACTTGTCAATTAGGGGTGTTTAGGTAAATTCTCGTCTTAGGGTGACATAGAGAAACTTTTCCCGCTTAACAATTGACAAGCCCAATGCAAGGGGGGGGGGGGGAAATAGGGCTAGGACAAGGGTGCCACCCCCTGTCCTGAGAGGACAAGGGTGCCATGCCCCTATCCTACCCTGATTTAGGACAAGCAACTGTTAAAGGCAGTGCAAAATGATGAAAAATGCAAGTTTTTGATGACATGTGCATGTTTCGGGTATCCGATCAGGCTTAGGGATTTGTCCACTAATGCAAAGACCCAAATGCAGTAAAAAATTACAAGGGTCACAATTTTATGATGCTACAAGAGTGTATACAATAGTACTTAAAAATTCTCTCCAATCGATATGCAGAATGTTTCCTTCCAACATCATGGTTCTAGCAACTTCTTGAATTGTTCTATTCTTCCTTTCTATAACACCATTCTATTGAGGAGTTCTAGGTGTAGATAATTGTGTCTTCAATCCATGCTCTTCACAAAAAGCGTTGAACTCATTAAAAGTGAATTCACCACCTCTCTTAGATCTCAGACACATTAGCTTGAATCTTGTCTCTATCTCAACCATGGCTTTGAAAACATTGAACTTTTCCAAGGCTTCAAACTTCTCCTTTAAGAAAGTAACCCACATCATTCTTTAATAGTCATCAATCGACAACATGAAATACCTATCTTCTTACAAGCTTCTCACTCTAGAAGGACCACACAAATCAGTATGCACAAGATCCAATAATCCATTAGAACTATACTATTATCTTTTAAAAGTAACTCTTGTCTACTTCCCTAACTGAAATTCCTTACATATTGGATTAGTAGGCTTTACCAACTTAGGAATATCTCTCACTGCTTGAGTAGAACTTGTTGGCCATATAATGGAATCGATTATGTGTTACATTGATGTTTTTCATTGATGTCAACACTTATTGTTATGGTTGTTTACCAGCTTCCGGTAGATGGATTGGATCAGGAAGACTATCAGTTGATTGTCACTGGTATGATTTGGTTGATGGAATAAGTGTGTATGGATGGTTCATATTCTTTTGAAGTTTGTTTCAGTTATTTGGTATTGACTTAATGATTAGATGTTGTTTCATGTTCTAGTAAGCCTTTTTTATAAGTCTGGTAAGGGTTTCACCGACAGGGCTTTATTGAAGATCTTTGATGTAATTCATAAGTGTTGGTGCAGCTTCTAGAAGGGATTGAGGATGCTGATGGTGATTGTGTTCATGCCTCATCTGATTGGTGTCATTTCTTTGGCATGTATGGATATAAATTAGGTCTGGTGCTATCTAGGTTATGGACCAGTTTGCATGAAACGTGTTGGTGGATCCTCCTATGCGCTTTCAAGATGTTTTATTGATTGGATGATATTTGTTTGGCCTTAGGCCAACATGAGTTATGATTTTATCTTAGGATTATGTAATGGATCTATTGTATTATCATTTGTGTGGCCAACCTAATTGGTTAGGTCTCGGGTTGGTATAAATATATGTAAGATGTCATTGTAGATCATATATGGGAATGGCAAGGAGCAAATAATGTAATAATCATTTGTGCAGAGGATTTGGTTGATCATGGGTAATCAAGTTGGTTTTATGTAAGAGGTTTTAGACCTCCGGTATTGGGCTTAATTGGAACTATAATCAAGCATGTTTGATGCTATCGCAGATAGTTCTTCTTTCTAGATTTTAGTCCAAATATCTTGAGGTTGTTGACATCTTTGTAGTCAGTGAGACTACATTGTGATGAGTAGTGCACTCTAGGCAATGTGCCTTCCTACATGTGCATGCCCCTATTTTAATCATATACTTGTTGCAGAAGTATCATCTGATTGTGGGTAGGTTTTCCCATAGTGGTTTTTTCTCATTGAGGTTTTCCATGTACAAATTATGGTGCTATATGTTATGGTTGCATGGTGTTGATTCTCTAGTTTTCATTTATGCTTTAATGTTTAATCCGTTATTCCAGTATAAAGTTTTAAGTTCTTTAATTCAGATAATCTGTTAACAACTGATTCACCCCCCCTCTCAGTTGTTCACTGGTTGTCTTTAAAATTAGTATTAGAGATTGGTCCTCTTTTTGCAGAAGCTTAACCGCTTGAGGAAGATCCTATGGAAACTAATAGTTCAACCCCTGTTTTCTGGAAGGAAAGCCCTAGGCTTGATGGAACAAACTATGGAGTATAGAAGATTCAGATGGAGACTCATTTAAGATGAATTGGAAAGGAAATTTGGGAAATAACTCAGAATGGTTACACTCCTCATAATCCACCATTTGGCATTCTTGCAATGGCAGACTTGGATAAGAACATTGAGAATGACCGCAGAGCTAGAGAAGCCCTCTTAAGCACCTTATTAGATCAACAAATCATTGGAATATCACACAAACCATTGACACAAGATATATGGGACAAGTTGGAGACTTTGAATGAAGGTGATCCTACTATTAAAATTGAAAAACTTGAATGTTACAAATAATCTAGTTTTTTGCTCTAAGACTAAGGACATATCCATCAAGTATAACTTTTTGAAGGAAAAGGTGGAAGCAAAAGAAGTCAAATTGGTTTATGTGAACACTAAAGAATAGATAGCAGACATCTTCACTAAACCTTTGTCTCATGAATCTTTTGAGTATTTGAGAGACAGATTGGGGGTTTCTACCCCTCCGGTAGAGACTTAATTGATGCCGATGTGCATAAGTCTGGTATGCATTATTAGAGCTATATTTTTCTCCAGATAGATGAAATAATGTTACTACTCAGGGGGAGTAGTCAGCCTTGAGATTTAGATTTTTCATATTATGTTTGATTCTTTGGTATTGTTGTCAAAGGGGGATGAATATATTTGAAAAACCATTGCTATTTATTTTTCAGACTCATTGCACTCCATAGGGGGAGTTTGGCTTTATTTGGTCTTTTGTTTCAAATTTGGTTCAGAGCTTCATTGCTACATCATTTCAAGGGATATTTTTGGCTATCTTCCATTAGGGGAGACTTGTTTGGCATTTTCTTAGCACTTGGATGTTTTTCACATCTAGTGTTGCCATCAATGCCAAAGGGGGATATTGTTGGCTATATGATGGAATTGATTATGTGTTGCATTAATGTTTTGTCATTGATGTCAACATTTGTTGTTATGGTTCTTTATCAGCTTCTAGTAGATGGATTGGATTGGGAAGACTATCTTTTAATTGTCACCAATATGATCTGGTTGATGGAATAGGTATGTATGGATGGTTCATATGCTTTTGAAGTATGTTTCAGTCAGTTGGTATTGACTTAATGATAAGATGTTATCTCATGTTCTAGTAAGCCTTCTTTATAGGTCTGATAAGGGTTTCATCGGCAAAGCCTTATTGAAGATCTTTGATGTAATGCATAAGTGGTGTTGGTGCAACTTCTATAAGGGATTCAGGATACTGATGGTGATTGTGTTCATGCCTCGTTTGATTGGTGTCATTACTTTGGTGTGTATGGATCTAATTTAGGTCTGGTGCTATTTAGGTTATGGACCGGTTTGCATGAAACGTGTTGGTGGATCCTCCGATGCGCTTTCAAGATATTTTATTGATTGGATGATATTTGTTTGGCCTTAGGCCGACATGTGTTATGCTTTTATTTAAGGATTATGTAATGGATCTATTGTATTATCATTTATGTGGTCAACCTAATTGGTTAGGTCCTGGGTTGGTATAAATATATGTAAGATCTCATTGTAGATCATATATGGGAATGACAAGGAGAGAATTTAATGTAATAATCATTTATGCAGAGGATTTGGTCGATCATAGGTGATCGAGTTGGGTTTATGTAAGAGGTTTTAGACCTCCGGTATTGAGCTTAACCAGAATTGTAATCTGGCATATTTGATGCTATCACTGAGAATTCTTCTTTCTAGATTGTAGTCCAAATATCTTGAGGTGGTTGAAATCCCTGTAGTAAGTGAAACTCCATTGTGATGAGCAGCGCGCTCTAGGCAGTGTGCCTTCCTGCATGCCCAGGCCCCTATTGTAATCATATACTTGCTACAAAAGTATCATCTGACTGTGGGTAGGGTTTCCCACTGTGGTTTTTCCTCATTGAGGTTTTCTATGTACAAATTATGGTTTTATGTGTTATGGTTGCATGGTATTGATTCTCTGGTTTTCATTTATTCTTTAATGCTTAATAAGTTATTCTGGTATAAGGTTTTAAGTTATTTAATTCACATAATCTGTTAACAACTGATTCACCCTCCCCCCTCTTAGTTGCTCACCGATTATCCTAACAGAACTTATCTTAACCATGCAATCAAAATTCATATGACACATCCTTCTATGATATAATGAACTTTCATCAATCTAAGCAATCAAACAACTTTTACCACTAGAATTTAAGTGAAAGATATTACCTTTAGTCTTTGTTCCTGATGCAATCTCAATTCTAGAACTACTTGAGATTCTACACTTGCAATTCTTGAATTACAAATCATATCCCATGTCAACCATCTATTCAACACTCAAAAGATTATGGATTAGGCCTTCTACATACAAGATGATGGACAAAATTGTGGATCAAGACTTGAGATTAAATTGCTATAAAAAAATTATATTAACTTCCTCGGTTTGTTCCTAAAATGTCAATCCGGGGATCATAGACTTGTGAAAGGTATTAAGGCTATCTGTCAAAGGAATGAAGATAGTGAATTGAGTGGGGATGAAATGTAGCTAATAAAATACACAAAAAAATATATTAATAAAAATATAATTTAGTTCTTCGATTCTAATTCTACAATAAGAATTATGTAATAACAACAATAACATATTAATGAAAATGAAAACACACCTCACCAAATTAAACATTAATGAAAATTATGAACCAAAATTAAATTACAAAATCTCCTATCAAACTAAACTTTAGTAAAAATACTAAAATATAAATTACACTACATTCAAATCTTAAAAGCTATCATAATTAAATCAGATTAAAACGAGAAATAACATACACAAAAATAATAAATATCACTCTACCTTTAAATTGTAAAGTCTATTATAATTAAATAAAATTAAAAAAATAAATAACACACACAAAAATAATAAGTATGATTGAGCTTCCCAAAGGAGTGGGCCTTTACTCCTGGTCTGCACAACAAAAGAAATAGAAGATAATAGAAGATTTTCTACGTTGGTTGGATGAGATGAAATAATAGTATTTTATTATTAAAAAATGATACAAGTTGTCTCCCCCTTTCCTTTATGATATTGCCTTTATATAATGCAGGCATATAACAAATTCTAAACTAATTATATTCTCACGTTGCCTTAATTTTTTTAACATTATTCATATGGTTTTCTTGACACCTATTTTCTTGCATTTGCTCCTATTTTCATGCCACTTTTCTATTATTTTGTGGTTCACATTTAGTTCGTTTATTTGTTGGAAACAAATCACCCTAAAATGAAGGAAACAATATAGGATCCTAAAATAGAGGAATAGAATATTAGTTTGAAGGTGAGGAGATATCCTCCACCTATTAAAACTAAATATTAATTGGTCATAATTATATAACCAAATTATTTTATGAACAAATAATTTCATGATTGAAATTAAGGTGTTGCAAAATGCTCCCACGTAGGTGACATGAAGTTGTTGCATGATACATTTTCTCAACATAATAGAAGTGAATATTAGTAAATACAATCTAATATTTATTATTCATATATTTTATCTAAAACATAAATTAGATATTACTTATTTATACTAAATCATATGCAACATAAAATGGTGAAATGGTATGGAATGAAATAGAAATGAAATAATAGAATGGGATTGAAGGCATATGAAAATGGCTAAAATGTGGCATAAAATGAGACATGGATGGCTCTCATCATTCATCCCAACTTAAGATATTGCGTGTTCTCATGCAATCATTATGATCGAGATGTCTTTGATTTGAACTAGTAGCCTTTTGGATTCATATCTTTGGCCTTCTTTGTCACCCCTGGCTATTATAGCTCATACATAATCATAATGCCCTTCATTTTTCTTGGCTTCATAATGCATATTTATACCTCCTTCAAATTTTTTTTTTATTTTTTTTATCATTTCCCTTTTCTCATATTTTCAATTTGGTTATTTCTCATAGCTTTATTGTTGGAAATGTTATCTCGAGGAGGAATTATAAATTTTTATCTCAAATTGAATGAGCTAACTGAAAAGGGTGAAATGATATGCAATAAGAGGGATGAAATGATATAAGGAATCTGAAGGGTGAAAGGATAAGCAATATGAAATGAGTATGTAAAGTCAAATTATATTGGATGGAGTGATAAAGGATAAAGTGAAATAAAGGGTGAAAAGATATGTAATAGGGATGGTATACCTCCCCTCAACTTAAAGGGTTGACCGTCCTCAACAAACAAGGAGGGGATAGGTAGGGATATTGCATATATGATCAATATAATAAGAAATATCAATAAAGTTAAGAGATAAAATAATGAAAAATAAAATTGATTGTTTTACCAACTTGCATGTCTAGTTATACCAACGTAGAACAACGAGCAAAGAAGGAACCCAAAATTTGGTCGTAGATTGCAATACCATGAAAGATCTTGATCTAAATGAAGCATCATAAAACATGTGGCTTCTAGCTGATCTTACTTGGTGTAACACCTCAACTGAATTTGGAGCACTTCCTATAGTGATTAAAGAAATGTTGATTGCAACATCCGAGATTAGAGCTACACAAATGAGTGACAAGAGGTGTTGAAGGCACTCAAATTGAGTGAAACAACCATAGAAGCATCTGAGTGTACCTGGAAATTGATGAGCCCATAGGAAGAAAAATTATTGAATTTGTGTTTTTTTTTTAAATAATTTTTTTTGCATTTTTGATAATGACAAGTGACTTCTGGCAAGCCAATTTTCAGTCACTCACTACTTAGCCGCACTGTGAAAACAATTTTCACCATTAAGAATTTATTTCAACTACAACCTGCCAGAAACTGGTTTTCAAATTGTAGTTGTCTAACAATGTCCGAAGGTTTTCATTGTTAGAAATTATTGCATTTTTTTTTTTTTTTTTTTTCTTTTCTTTTGAACAGCTACATATAAGGACCATAGAATATGAGACTCTTATATGGATGATGAAAATGATACCATCAAAAGCATAGAGTTTCATCATAATCCCTTCAATGAATAGTGGGCTTAAATCAATGAGTATGTGAGGAATATGCATTTTTACCACAAGCCTCCAAAGATCTATATAGTTGAGCATAAAAATACGAAAAGATAGATCTTGTAGGCTTGGATTTGTTACCTCACACAATGCTTGAATGACCAATGCATGTAATTCAACATGATTAATTTCAGCACACACATTTATGAATTCCATAATTAAACTAAACTCATTTTGAAGTATTTCCTCATGTGTGTGAATATTATCTAAAGGTTGAGATTTGTTAATTAAGTAAGAAGAACTATGTTGAATATCATTTAATTGATCATATTGTCCTTCTATTTCAAAAAAAATTAAATTACATCCTGTAATTGCATCAATATACTTCAAATGACCAATTTCAAGCACATTATCAAAATGTAAAGGGATCCATGAATTTATACTATTATATGCAATTTCAACCACCTTTTATGTAATGTTTTATGAGGTGTCATGGTCACCTTTGGTGGATATGGTGAAGTGGTTGAATGTAATAATGAAAATGATAAGAATTGTTGTGGGTATATGGTGGGTGGGAGTAAGTAAGAGGGCTATAGTTAAGATGACAATATTGGATATTGTGGTTGTTGTGAGAATGCATTTTTCCATTCATTATAAATAGTAGGTGAAGAAGCATTCTGTGAAGAAACATATTGTATTTTTAATCCAGTAGAATGATAGAACATGTTAGCATCATTAACCATACCTTGATCTTCCCAATTTGATGTGTGAAGTTTCCCTTTAATTACAAAGAATACTTGTGCACTTGCACCTTTCTCACATTGAGGGTCAATTTTAGTTGGTATCTCTATAACCACATCCTCTTGATAAGATTGGCATGTGCACTAGGCTTCCTCCTTGCAACAATCAGAACAACGAATGGTCAAATTTTCATTCTCACAATTCCATTGTTTGAAAAATTCATCAATTATATTTTCTTTCTCATCTATAGAAATAAAATTTGTAGATGCTTGTGATAATAGTAATAGAAGATCAAGATAATTTATGTTGCATTTAATAGGAAGAGCAGGTGTAAAATCATCACCTTGTTTCAATGCAATTACCCCAATAGTTTCTTCTTTTGTTTTTAAATTTAAAAGAAGGGGTTTGGGTGATGCAACCCCAAATGGGGTCAAGGGGCAATGATCCTTGTAGGGTCCTAGGGAAGCACCTAGGATGCGCTCCCTATTGCAGTATAGGGTGGGGTTGAGGGGTGATTGATGGTATGATGAATCAATAAGGATCCAAACAACTAATGAGAGGGGGGGTGAATCAATAGATAGAAATCTAACTAAACTTTCACCAAACTCAAAAATAATCTCTCAAGTCAATCTCTAAACTAACTGGTTCAAACACTGAAATAAAAATTTCAATAGCATTGATAGTTTACTGGTTTGACTGACATATCAAAATAATAGTATAACAGCTCTGAAACTTCTCAAACCATTTAACTCAAACATCAAAATACTTTTCTAACAATAGTAAAAGAACATTTTAGATTATTGTTGGTCATCTTATCATAACTAAGTGGATTTAACAATTAAGAAAATTAACCATATTAAACATAACCATAAAAACCAATCACCACTTGACACAATGATTTTTGACATGGAAACCCAAATGGGAAAAACCACGGTGGGGATGAATACCCACAAGTATTTTGAAATCTTCTGAAGTTCACCCTGTTAGGAGCCAAGCCTGTTAAAGCTTTACAAAAAGTCTTGTTAGGAATAGATCTTGTTAGGGACCACCTAGTTAAGGGATTGACTATAATGCCCTATTAGAAGAAATACCCTATTAGGAGTAACCTCGGTAGAGGATTCGAAATCCAAGCTAATGGATCACCTGGTTAGAGGATTTAGATAGCACTAAGCCTGTTAAAGCTTACCCAATTAAGGGATTTAACTGTTGTAATTGTTCAAGAACAATAGGGGTTTGTAGATCTAGTAAATAACACTACTCTGCTTGATCAGATCCTTTTCATGCTCCTATCTGCCTTTACACATACTGTAGATACACCTTCTAGCTTGGCAATCAATTACACTAATACTTAACCAAAATTGACAACACTACAACAAAACAACTCATCGACCTTATAAGAAAAATAATAGGTCGGTAACACATCACAAACCTAAGATCTCATAGAGATTACAAAGTATGGTCGTTGGATTACATAACAATCATTGCACACTATTCAAGACAACCTCAACTGCTCCTAAATCACTGCTTCATCGATTCCAGTAACTCATCATGTGGTTTCCTCTTCATGCAATGTACTCACTCATTCCCAAGATAAAATAGTTATCTCTATGTGCCAAAAATAATTTGAAACTCTTCACATACAACATGCATACAAGGAATAATCATTAATGTTCATCATTTGATCATAAACCAATACAACCAATTCACCAAGCTCCATCGGTTAGGGTTTGGCACATCAATAGGTAGGGTTGCCAGTTGATCTCATTGCTTCTAAAGTAATACCGGTTTCCTTCACTATCTCACCTACCGGTTGTAAAACAACATCATAACAACATTATTACCAGTTATAAATGACATCAATAACAACATAAAAGTTCATCGATGCAATCTTCATGCAAATGCCAACAATCTCCCCCTTTGGCATTAATGGCAATACAAATATCAATACTCTTGATTGTGATGATTGAGAGTAATGCACATACATAGGTATAGGAATCCTAGTTTACATTTTACCATGTAGTCTCCTTCAATTGAGTCTCCATGTCTTCAACTGGAAACTGGCTACAATCAACCTCTCTATCAATCATACAATTCTTCTCCCCATAGTTATATAGATCTTCTCCCCTTTTGACAACAATGCCAAAGTGAAAGTAAAACATGCAATGTCATACTTCACTATTTTGCATCAACAATTTGCAACTTGATGCTCCCCCTGTGGAATAACTCCACTCTACACCAATCCTTCTTCAAGAATCTTCAATTAGCTCTAGGACTGATGTATTCCACATCTGCTCAATTGACCTCATGTAGGGGCACAACCCCTAGCTGACCTCTAAGATACTGAAAATTAGTCTTAGGTAGATGTTTAGTAAAGATATCAACTAGCTAATCCTTAGTAGATACATGCTCTAATAACACATCTTTACTCTGCACTTTCTTTCTCAAGAAATGATATTTTAGCTCAATATGCTTGGTTCTAGCATGCAACACTGGGTTCATTGAAATATTTATTGCACTGGTGTTATCACATAAAATATTTACTAGTTTTCTTCAACTTGAATCCTTCTAGAATGTGTTTCATTCAAATTTCCTGGGTACAATTCATATACACTGCCACATATTCAGCTTCAGCAGTGGACTGTGATATACAACTCTGCTTCTTGCTGCTCCAAGATACAAGTCTTCCTCCAAGAAATAATGCACCACCGGTTGTGCTCTTCCTGCCATCAACATTTCCTGCCCAGTCTGCATCTGTATAAACCTTCAAATCAAAGTTACCTACATATGGATACCATAGTCCATAATCAATAGTACCTTTCAAATATCTGAATATCCTTTTAGTTGCAATCATGTGTGTGTCCTTTGGGTTCTTTTGAAATCTGGCAACTAAACCAACTGGATGAGAAATATCTGGTTTGCTATGAACAACATAATTTAGTTTCCCTATCATTGATCTATACTCCTTTTCATCAATAGATGTGGCATAATCCTCCTTAGACAATTTACAACATGTAACCATTAGTGTCCCAACTAGTTTACAGTCACTCATTCCAAATGTCTTCAATACCTTTTTCACATATTTGGACTATGTGATAAAGATACCACTCTTCATCTATTGAATTGGCAAACCTGTGAAGAATTTTATCTCTCCTACCAGAGACATTTCAAATTCACTTTTCATCTCATTTGCAAAGTCATCACTCATGTCATCATTGCCTCCAAATATGATATCATCCACAAACACTTCACTAACCACTATCTTATCTCCTTCACTCTTGAGATATATATTGTTGTCTTCATAATTCTCTGAAAACCTATCTTCATTAGGTGTGAATGAATTCTTTCATACCATGCTCTCAGTGCTTGCTTCAAACCACATGGTGCCTTGTGTAGTTTACACACCATATCCTTTGCATCAGTCAAAGCATAACCATCTAGTTGTTCAATGTATACTTTGAATCCCCTATATTCTACAAATGCAATTAGAGTCCTAACACCTTCCAATATAGCAAGTGTTGCAAATGTCTTGCCATAGTCTTCTCCTTCTTCCTGTGAATAACCTTTGCATACCAATCTTACTTTGTTTCTGACTACTACTCTATCTTCATTCAGTTTATTCTTGAATACCCATTTAGTAGCTATCACATTTTTATTCACCGGTCTGGGTACTAGGGTCCATGTATTGTTCTTCTCAATCTACTCAAGCTCCTCTTCCATAGCTTTGATCTAGTGACTATCTCCAAATGCTTCCTTAGCAATTCTAGGCTCAATAGTGGAGATCATGCAAGAATTCTCTCTAATTTTTCTTCTGGTTAACACTCCAACATCTTTATCTCCAATAATTTGGTCATGATTATGATTGAGTCTCACACACCTTGGAATAACATGATCATTATCTTTGGGTTCTTCTTCCTCACTATCATCATCTTCAGAATCTACCTATTCTGGTTGAACTGGTACTATAACATTCACTTCACTAGCTTCTAGGTTCACCGGTTCTGGTTCCAAAATCAGAATGTAAGGTTCATCTTCCTTTTTCTCCTCACTGGTTTCTCCTGAAGCTTCAGGACACTCATCCACTCGGACATCAACACTTTTAATTATTCTTTATGTCCGGTTGTTGTAACATTTGTAGGCCTTAATTTTTGTGGAGTAACCAAGAAATATGCCTTCATCACTCTTAGTGTATTACCTGTTGACTTCTAACCATTTCAGTAGTTGGAAAATCCCTTTACCGGGTAGCTTTAACAAGCTTTTTGTAAATCCTTTAATAGGGTGACTCAAAATCATTGAGTTCTTCAAATCCTCTTACGAAGTAACCTTTAATAGGGTTTTAACCTCTAATCAGGTATTCAGCCATCCCTTAACCAGGTGTTCCCTAGCAGGATCAGTTCCTAGTAGAACCTGTTGTAAAGTCTTTAACCGGACTAGGCTCCTAATAGAGTGAACTTCAGAAGAGTTCAAGAACAACTTGTGGGTATTCATCCCCACCATGGTTTTTCCCAGTTGGGTTTCCATGTGAAAAAATCAGTGTGTTATGTGAGATGCTTTTTCATGTGATGATTTAGTGTTTTCTATTAAGTGGTAATGCATGTTGACCTAATGGTCATTGCATTTCTGATGTATTACTTTCTTAAGCATATGGGTGAAGTTGAGATGAGATATTAGGTTTTGAGAAGTTCTAAGTGTTACTGTTTATGTCTTTTATAGTCTTACTATGTTTTACCGGTATTGTCTTGGTTTAGGTTGGTGATGTTGTTTGCTAGTTAGTGCAGTCTTTGTAGTTTAAGTTGTCAGAGAAATTTTTGTCTGTATTGATTCACCCCCCCTCTTAGTACCTATTGGGTATTTACTATTCATCATTATTCATCAATGTCAACCAACATTGTAGTCATTGGAGTCACTGGTACACAAGTTAGTGTTGACTTGTGTTGAAGACATAAGGATTGGAGACAGGTATGGAATGACAACCAGTAAGTGACATGTTGACAGTGTATGGTTGCCAACCGGTATGCATGCTGACTAGATGTAGGTTGAGCTAATGAAAAAGGACAGACAACCGGTATATAGTTGGATGTCTTACTACAGGACTCCCATCAGATAGAGATGCTATCATCAGATGAAGTGTGGACTGAGAACAATGTGATGACAACTAGTTCACACCAGTCATTAATCAATGGGTGACAAGGATCCACTTCTACTGGTAAGTGGTATTTCTGAGCTTATCCCCCAACATGCATGGAATGCATTATAACTCTCTGGGATAGGTTAGTCAAGAAGTTAAAGGCAAGAGATTGAATACTCACACTGGATGAACCAGTGAAACACAAAGATGCCTCAGGTGCATGAAATCAGAGATATGCACTAGATCAGCTAGAGTTGGCAAGCTAAGCTACCAAGACAAATAAGGAAGAATAAGGAGTGATGAGTTTGTCACCTTGACAAACTGATTGAGAAGACAACTGATCAAATGAAGAAGGTAAGTGTTGCATCTACATACATAGATTTACTCCAAAAGGAAGACATAGATTGGTGCATGACAGTTGGAGAATGATGACATGGAGTCATCTAAGATGCCACCGGTGTGCTAGAAGAGGTGCCTTGGAGATTATTGACATGCTAGTGTCAACTGGTAAACTGGGATACCGATATGCAACAAAGAGAATAGTGGCAAGTGAAAGGCTTTACTTAGTTGGAGACGTGTATGATGGCTCACATAGGATATTCGATACGGATTGCCAAGTTTGATGACCGGTCAATATGATCCACCGACACAAGCAAGGTGAAGGCATGAAGACGAACCAGTAGAGTGAGGATATACCAATAGGGTTACAGAGCCAGTAGGTTCAGTGAATCGACAAGTAAACATCAGTAGTTCATGATGGTCAGTGATCTTGTTTGAACCAACACAAAAGACTTAGCTGAGGTGTATGCCAACAGAGATGCCATGTGGAGTTGAGGTGGAAAACATGCATGAATTGGTAGATGGAGTGTGCACCGATGAGGTAGTTGCAGAGTAGGTCGACATTAAATGTTGACTATGACTTTCACGGGTCGAGTGAAGAAGGATGCGGCTCCAAGAAGATCGATGGACAAAGATCTGATTCATTCAAAATGTCTAAGTGTAGATCGAATTAGGTGAAGCAACTGGAAGATTATTAAATGTGTCTGACAAAGAGCATGGCCGACAAATAAGGAAAAGCATGGCCGACAAATAGGGTATGGTTTGTTGAAGACAAAAAATGTGTTTATGGAAGAATAAAATAGTGCAGTGCGGTCTGATCTATAGCAGGTTGTGAATCTCAAGTCGAGATAAGATCCAATCTAATCTAATACGTCTCATAGTCGCTGGTAAAAACCTAATTCATAAGATTTGAATGACAGTCATGGTAGGAAAATAGGTATAAATATGCTGACTCAAGACCAAAGATGATAGATGATGCTACCAGAAGATTAGGTGTCAGATGTTGAAGAGTGGAAAGAGAAATAGAGAGCCAACCAATTAGAGACTTCATCAAAGATCATAGAGACTAAGTGTTGGAGGTGCAATCGATGAGAGGGTTTAGCAGAGGCTTAACTGGCAAGCTTAGAGTGACCGGTAAAGTGCAAAGTGAGTTGTAGTGGTGTAAATCGGTGGTGCTAGAACTTGCCAAAAGGCAGCAAAAGGTGTTGTAGTATAGTGTGAGTGTCGGTGAAGATTCGACAAGGTAAGATCTGTGCAGGGCTTGACCGATAAGGAGAAAATCCAGTAGAGATCAGAGTGAAGAATACAGGTGGTGGCAAGCAATAGTGCATCTAACAGAGCATAGTACCAGTAGAGAAGAGGTAGAGGTTGAACCAATAAGGTTGCAACAAACAGTGAAGGAGAGGAGGATCTGAGTGAGTAAAGATCTGGCAGAGAGCAGAGCTGAGGAAGACCAATTGAGAAGAGTAAAATTAGAAGAGAAGTTGCAGATGTTACATAACACATTTGTAACTAGGTTATTACTATTGTTTTGATAAATGATATTGTAATCATTGAGTTGGAGCTTGGTGCAGGGGTTGGTGCTCTTTGGGTTGGTGCCTCTTGGGTTGGTACCCTAAATCAGGGGTTGGTGCTCCTTGGGTTGGTTCCCTAAATCAGTAGGGGTGGCACTCCTTGTGTTGGTTTCATTGTGAGGCAGGATTGGAGTAGTAGATTCCAACAACATTTCTCACCAAGGTTTTTCCCATGTTGGGTTTTCCTCGTACATCTAGTATTTTGTGATGTTCCTTTTGTGTGTGGTTGCATTTTTGTTATCTTCCAATCTCACCGGTAGATCCACCTTGTGTTAGATCAACTAACTGGTACACACACACACACTTGGATTAAAAGGTTAAAGTTTGGAAACCACTGATTGACCCCCTTCTTAGTAGCATCTTGCAATCAACATAACATATTAATGAAAATAAAAACACACCTCACCAAATTAAACATTAATGAAAATTACAAAACAAAATTTAATTATAAAATATCCTATCAAATTAAACTTTAATGAAAATATTAAAATATAAAATACACTACATTCAAATCTTAAAAGCTATCATAATTAAATCAAATTAAAAAGAAATAACATACACAAAAATAATAAACATCACACTACCTTTAAATTTTAAAGTCTATTATAATTAAATAAAATTTTAAAAAGAAAGAACACACACAAAAACAATAAGCTTCACCGAGCTTCCCAAAGGAGTGGGCCCTTTCTCCTAGTCTGATTCTAAACTAATTCTATTCTCACGTTGCCTTAATTTTTTAACATTATTCATATGGTTTTCTCCACCACCTATTTTCTAGCATATGCTCCTATTTTCATGCCACTAAAGTGGTTCATATTTAGTTTCTTTATTTGTTGGAAACAAATCACCCTAAAATGAAGGAAACAATATAGGATCCTAAAATAAAAAAACCTAAAATGGTGCAGAAAATTTGTAGGATTCTACAATAAAGGACAAAATAAAAAAGAATATTAGTTTTAAATCGAGGAGATATCCTCTATTGAATTAAAACTAAATATTAATTAGTTATAACTATATAACCAAAATATTTTGTGAACAAATAATTTCATGATGAAATTAATGTGTTGCAAAATGCTCCCACGCTAGTGACATGAAGTTGTTGCATGATATATTTTCTCAACATAATAGAAGTTAATATTAGTAAATACAATCTAATATTTATTATTCATATATTTTATCTAAAAATTAAATTAGATATTACTTATTTATATTAAATCATATTAAACATAAAATGGTGAAATGGTGTGGAATGAAATAGAAATGGAATATTAGAATGGGATTGAAGGCATATGAAAATGGCATAAAATGAGACATGCATGACTCTCATCGAAAGACATCACCAATGTTGTGCTTACCATCAAGAGAAATGAAACCTCTACGATGGATTATACCATCTTTGTCATCACCAAATCTTACTACACCACCATCATACTTTTCCATACTCACAAACTTACTCTTATCACCTATCATATGATGAGAGTAGCCACTGCTAATAAACCATTCATATTTCTCTTCAACTTTAGCAGCCAAATATTTCTCGTCATTAATACAACTAGCAAAATCAGTAGGTACCAGATCATGTTCCTTAATAGCAATAAATACCCATTCATCATCACCTGAATTTCCTTTCTTAGATTCATCATCTATCACACCTTCATCAGTAGCGTAATAACATTTCTTCTGACATTTAAACTTGTATTGCTTCCTAGGAAGTTTTTCTAGCTCCTTCATCTCCTTCATCTCCTTCTCATATCTAGATACCCTACTTGAAGAACTTTCTCTTGGATCATATCTTAGGAAGAACTTTCTCTTGGATCATATCTAGATACCCTACTTGAAGAACTTTCTTTTCGAAAATAGTAGGTTTGAATGCAAATTCTATCTTAGGAAGAGAGTCACCAAACTCACTCAATTCAAAGGTAGCAAGTTTGCCAATCATCATGTCTCTAGTCACATTAGTGATGGTATGGATCTCCTCACTAGCAGTAGCCTTGTGCTTGTAGGCAGGAGACAAGGATATCAACACTTTAGCAACAATCTCTAATTATTCCAATACTTCACTGACACATCTAATATTGCACACAAGCTCATTCACTTTTTGCATAAAAGAAGTAATGTTCTCATCTTCACTCATCTTCAACAAGTCATACTTTCCCTTCAAGCTCTGTATATATATATATAGACATATATGCATATATATATATATGTATGTATGTATATACATACATACATACATACATACATATATACATATATATATATATATATATCTATCTATACATACATATATATATACATATATACATACATATATACATACATACATACATACATACATACATATATATATATACATATATACATACATATGTATATATGTATGTATGTATGTATATATGTATGTATGTATATGTCTTTGCTTTGTCTCCCTACATATATCCCTTCTCCCTCTCTACCTCTACTTCTATACATACATCTCTCTCTCTCTCTCTCTCTCTCTCTCTCTCTCTCTCTCTCTCTCTCTCTCTCTCTCTCTCTCTTTGTCCTACCCTCCCATGCTCTATCTTTACTTCCTTATCTCCTCTCTCCCTCTCTACACATACCTCTTCTTCCCTTCCTCCCTAGCTCTATTCATCTTCATAAATATTTCTCTCTACTTTTGTCTTTCTCACTTCCTCCCTCCCTCCTTCCCTATCTACTTTTTTTGTATCTCACACTCTTTATCTCCCCCCTCCTTCTCTCTACCTACCTCTCTTTTCATCCCTTGCAACTTTTAACTCCCCTAACTCTCTACCTCCTTCCCTTCATACTACTCTCTCTCTCTCTCTCTCTCTCTCTCTCTCTCTCTCTCTCTCTCTCTCTCTCTCTCTCTCTCTCTCTCTCTCTCTCAATACCTATCTATATCTCTCTCTATCTATCTATGTATTTAGATAAATACTTCATTGGGGAGTGCAAAAAGGTAGGTAGATATAGATAAGTAGACAGAAATGAAAATATAGAGAGAGGTAGAGATATAGGTAGGGAGGGAAAGAAATGTAGGTTGAGAAAAAGGTAATAGAGAGAGAGTGGGGAGAGAGTGAGAATGATAGAAGTGGTAAGAGAAGGTTTGGGAGATAGAAGAAAAGATAGAAATAGAGGTCTTGTAGGGAGGGAGATATATATAGAGAAAGAAGAGAGGAAGATGGGAGATAGTGATAAGTTGAGAGGGGGAAAATAGATAGATAGAGGTGGAGAGAGGAGAGAGATAGAGATAGGTGATATATACAAAAGTGGAGGGGAGACTTGGAGTGAGGGAGATAATGAGACGTATTTAAAGAGGGGTCATGTAGATAGAGATAAGTATCTAGAGAGAGAGAGAATGAAGATGGAAGGAGGGAGGGAGAGAGATAAAGGGAGAACTAAAGAGAGAATGAGGTGAGATAAATAGTAGAATGGAGGGAAGGAGGTGGATAATTAGGGGAGATCAAAGTATATAGGAATGGAAAGAGAGGTAGGTAGAGAGAGGGGGAGGGGAGATAAAGAGAGCAGGAGGGAAGATAGATTCCCATATATAGAGAAAGATAAATACATAAAGGGAGAGAGGAGATAGAGAGTATAGATAGATGGGCACTTTATATAGAGGTGGAGTAAAGAATACCTCTCCTTCCCTCCCTCTCTTTGAATACCTCTCCTTCTCTCCCTCATTCCAACTCTCCCCTTCACTTTTGTATATCTCACTCGTCTCTTTTTCAAATCCCTCTTCACCTCTCTTTATCTATTTCTCCCCTCCCAACTTATCAATATCTCCCCTCTTCCTCTCTCTCTTCCTCTTTCTCTATTCATACATCCCTCCCTCCTTCACTAGACCTCTCTACTTACCCCTCATGACACCATATGACCCATTTTACCATCCTAGTACACGACATGACCCATCAGGACACCATATGACCCTTTAGGACAATATGATGTCCTAAGGGGTCATATGGTATTATAATACATGTGTGGCTCCTTAGGACCTCATATGAACCACCCCTCGGGATACCATATGACCCTTTTAAACATCCTATTTTATACGACATGACCCCTCAGGACACCATATGACCCCTTAGAATAATATGATGTGCTAAGGGGTCATATGGTGTTATAGCACATGTGTGGCCCCTTAAGACCCCATATGACCGCTTAGGACACCATATGACCATTTTTAACATCTTGGTATGTACAAAATGACCCCTTATGAAACCATATGGCCCCTAAGGACACCATATAACCCCTAAGGACACCATATGACCCTTTAGGGTCATATGGTGTCCTAAGGGGTCATATGGTATTCTAACACATGTGTGACCCCTTAGGACCCCATATGACACCTAACGACACCATATGACCCCTTAGGACCATATGATGTCCTAATGGGTCATATGGTGTCCTAAGTGGTCATATTGTGTTCTAACACATGGTCCCCCTTTAGGATCCCATATGACCCCAAATGACAACATATGATCCCTTAGGACACCATATGACCCCTAACGACACCATATGACCCCTAACGACACCATATGACCCCTTAGGACACCATATGACCCATTTTAACATCCTAATACATAACATGACCCCTTTAGATACCATATGACACCTTTAGACACCATATGACCCTTTAGGACAATATGATGTCCTAAGAGATCATATGGTGTCTAAAGGGGTCATATGGTATTCTAATACATGAGGGGCCCTTAGGACCCCATATGACTGCTAATGACACCATATGACCCCTTTTGACCCCTCAGAACACCATATTACCCCTTTTAACATCCTAGTACATGACATTACCCCATAGGACACCATATAACCCCTTAAAACCCCAATCCTTAGGACAATATGATGTCATAAGGGGTCATATAGTGGTCCAATACACGTGTTCTTGCTTAAGACACCATATGACACCTTAGGACACTATATGACCCCTCAAGATACCATATGACCCCTTAGGACAATATATGACTCCTTAGGACACCATATGACACCTTTATCGATTCTAATTTAGTAACGGTCGAGCTTTTTGGAATTAATTTGGATAACTAGAGAGGAAAATTTTGAGCACATGACCAATAGTTGTTGTTTAGATTTATGCATACCTCAATCCATTTTACATTTGTGAAAAGACATATGGCCTTCCTTGGAGACATTGGCGATAAACAGTTGAAGGTCATTCTGCAGTATGATGATTAGCTAGTTCTCCATGCCATGAGGGCTATCTGGGAGATGATTTCTTAACTATCAACCACAAACATAGGGTAAACTGTAACAATTCTTCCATGTCTCTCGCAATTGCATTGGATTCAGGTTTTAACAAAGTGAAAGGAAAAATACTTTGTGTGAGACTTTTTAAAGGGCAGATCTTGGGGGGAATTGATGATGTGTTTTCAAAGATAGTTGAATTTAAATTAATTCTAGTTTCAAAGGACTTCTATAAGAAGTATTTGAATGTCCCTAAATTCCACCTTATTTTTTTTATGACGAGGAAGAATATCAAGACAACAGTCATGTGGCTATAAGGGGTTTGTAATTCCTTCTAAACTGGATGAAGATGGAGATTAATAAAGACCTAGCTTGGATTAAAAACTACATTTGTTTGGAGGGGCTTGAATGGAATATTTAGGTCGAGGGCGTTGTTCTAGAGGTGATGGTAGAAGAAAAATAAGGACTACTCCTTGGGTCAACTAGTGGTAAAGTAGGATTTGTGTTGTCTATATTTTATTTGTGATTGACTTTTTGAGTTTGATCTATATATGAAATGGTTTAGGCTACTTACTGATTCATTTTTTGCTAGGTTGGATCCTTTTGGCTTCACATGCCTCTCTCTTTGATCTTTTGAGTCTGTTATATTCTAGGAATTCTCTTAAATCTCATTGTTTTGTCAAACATCTTGGACTCTATTCAAATTTTATACTTTTATTCAATATAATAGGTGTTGGCCCTTCTAGCTATTTAATTACCAAAAAAAAATTGTTGGTTTTAATAAATTTAAGTTGATAAATATCAATTAAATTTTTCTTTCAATAAATATAAATTTATTAGAAGTTGCAATGACTTTTGATGGTATATATTATTAATAATGTCATTACCTAGGTAGAAACCTGTAATATTTGTTTTCAACCTTTATCAATTAGGTAACATTAGTCAAAATTTAAATTTAAATTTTATAAATTAACTACTAAATTCATAATGTTGGCTTTGCATCCATAAAAATTATCAAAGACATTAAAATTCTTGGACAAAGATTAAAAAATGCCAGAGTTATGACAAGATTTTAGGCTAATTGTTTGAGTCAGCCAAGTGTGTGTAGGAGTTCGTCATCCTTCAAGAACTCCTGCACAACAAGAATAACAAGAATGAATATATAGGATAATTATATTTTATATAGGGTTAGGTGAGTCAATAAGCATAATTTTAATGCATAACAAGAATGAATATGTAGGATAATTATATTTTATCTAAGAACCCAACACTAAACAATATATTTATTTAGTGTTTATAATATTGAAATTAAATTATATTAGCTAAGTAAAATTATAATTTTATTTTGTACTCATTACATGTTGGCAATATTTATTATGTGTTGCAATTGATGTCAACACTGTATCCTGGTTGGTTGTTGTTTTCTTGGTTGGTTCCTGGTCCCAGTTGGACTTGGTTTTGGCTGATTTTGATCTAGTATGATTAGATCCTTGGATTCAGTTTTAGATGGTTATTTAGGATGGTTACATGCTTTTCATATTCAATTGGTTCATTATTTGGTGCTCCAGAAGCTATTGTTCATGTTCCTGTTTGATATTTCTTGGAACCGGTTAGCTTTACTGGTTGGCGATATTTGATGATTTCGTTAAGTGATTTTCGTCTGGCTTATGCAAATAATTTCTAACATGCTGAAGGTGCTTCTTGGTTGTGTCCTCATTGTTTGGTGGCTTTGTATTGGATGGCATGATGATTTGGTGGTCCTATTTGGATCCGGTTGGTTATTCCATGTTAAGGGTTTCTATCGGTTGGTGAAACATGTTGGAGATTGGTCTTAGCATGATTTCTGATGGATATAATTGTTTGGGAATTTGAATTAGGTCCATGCTATGTAATTTAAATCATAATATTGGTCTGGTGGTATCGTGTCATGTAATTTTTGTAATTAAAGGTTTATGGGTTTAGAGTTTAGCCGACCTTGTTATCAAGGTTGATGATCTGTATTTATAGGTGACTTGTTCATGTAATTTGGATATCGATGGTTATGTCTACATTACTAGAGAAAGGTTTACGTGTGAACAAGGTTAGATCATTCAGTGGAAGGTTGTGAAGGATTTGGTGTTGCAGGGTAGACATCTGTGCTTAACTAGAATAGTATCAAGCATCAGGCGATGCTACTTTCACATTTCATTTTCCCCAAATTGTAGTCTGATATTTATGTAAGTTAGTGAGACTTCTTTTTGTGATGAGCAATGAGCCTAGGCAGTTGGCCAGAATGCAAATGCAATCCCCATTGTAATTATTTCACATACTACTACAGAAGTATTATCTAATTTTGGGTAGGGTTTCCCACCATGGTTTTTCCCTTTACTAGGTTTTCCATGTCAAAAATATTGGTGTTGTGTGTATTGTTCTTTCATGTTCTATCTTTCACTATGTTGTTCTTGTCTTGATCTGATAAAAGGTTTATAATTTTCTTTAACTGTTAAACTTGTGGAAAACTGATTCAGCGCCCCCCCCCTCCCTCTCAGTTTCCTTGCCTATGATAAAATAGTACTTTTGGAACAAGATATACACATCCATAAAAGTATAGAATATACATAAATTTATCAAATCTAAAAAATATGACCACTTTAGTAGTTATGCATGAAAAATGTGAAAGCACATGCAACTCAAATAATGTTATAATTGTAAAATATGTTAGCAATAAAATACTAATATTGTGGGTTCATTCAACATTTCGCTTCCTTAATCTTCATCATTTTAAGATTTCTTTAATATTTTGAAAATTGAATTCAATATAATATTATTTTTAAATCATCTCTTAAAATTTTGAGCATAAACATCATGAATTAATCATCTAGTTTTTGTTTTAGATAATTTTATAAAATCAAATCAAAACTTTTGACTCCTTTTTTAATTCCCCACATTAATGAATCTATACCATTAGAATTCAATATTATCACTCCAGTTTGGTTACCTTGACAAATTTGTGAGAAACATGACCAAAATTAGATGTAAATTTTGAACATTTTTAAATGTCTATATCCAACATCTTCCACATAAATGTGTTACATACACTTGGCTTCTCAATATAAATTTATTTCTAATTTTAAATAGATACCTTGTGAGAAAAAATATTTTAAGATGAAAAAATCATGTATAGTTCTCTTTTGGGTTTTTTTATTTTTTTAATAAAAACTTTTAATACATTGATTAGAAGAAAAAACATTTGAATAAAAATTCAAGTTGACACCCTGTAGTTTCATGTGCACTTGTCAGAAGATTGAATTAAGAATAAATGGAGTTTTATATGATTATCCAAGAATTATGGATGTAGATTGAGTACTATCAATAGGAAACAAATTCAATTCAATGATAACCACTTATAGCAAGTAATTAAAGATGCAATGGATTCAATTTTAATTACTAATAAATACAAGTAAATATCTTCACCTAATTACTTGTGAAGAGTGAAAAAAATGATCTAGTGGGATAAAACCTTTAAAGTACGTGAAAAGTAGAAAAAAAAGCGGCTCAACATTTTTCAAAAAGAAGAATGAGGTGTTTAATGTAAGGAAAAAAAATATGGATCCAATTTTGTAAATTTATAAATATCCCCTAACTCTATTCTAATGGATAATACAATATGGGTTACTGATTATCAATTTTTTGTAATATTGATAGTAGGGATGATGATAAAATGTCTATCTTGTTGTGAGAGTGATTAATAATGACTTTAAAATGGATGAAAATCTAGAAGATAGATTGTTGTGAGAAAAACTTTCATGAAATTCTAGGTCCCAGATGAGATTTCAATCCTATCATGACATTAGAGATTATGTACTTGCAAAGATGGATGAACTATTATTAGCATAAGAGTCAACAAACACTACATCATGGTTACAGAACAGAATGGTGTAAGTGCAATCATATGGTGAGATTGAAGATAAATGAGATATAGGGTGGACTACTATAAATATAGGTATCATGAAACATTATATTATGGTTAGCAAGGATGAAGATGAAATGTCAATTCTGTAGTAAGATTGAAGATTAAAAATTTATAAAGATGAATCTGTAATGAATGGATCATGTTATGAAAATAAGTATCACATCATAAGTAGTACAAGTTAATTTTATAATAAGATTGGAGATTAATAATTTACAAAGATGAATGAAACTATATAAAGTGGATCATTATAAATATAAGTAAATTATAAGTGTCACATCATAAACAGTAAAGATGAGAATGATATTTAAATTTTATAATAAGATTGAAGATTAGAAACTTTTAAACATAGATGAATATGTACAAGGTGGACAACTATAAATATAAATATTATAAAACACCACACCATGGTATGCAATGATGAAAAGGAAATCTCATACGAGAGATTAAGAACTGAAAAAGATAAGTGAACATGTACAATATAGACTGTTATGAATAAAGTATCATAAATACATCCTATGGGAATACTGAAGAATTAAAACTTATAAATTTGAATATAAGTATGATGAAACATCACATCATGCAAAGGAAGAATGAAGATGGAATTTCTATTCAATGGTAAAACTAGAGACCAAGAATTTATAATGATGGGTGAATATGTACAAGGTCCACCACTAAGAGTGAGTCATTAAAACCTACACATCAGGGATGAAATTTCTCACTACACATCACAGTCAGGGATGAAATTTCAATCTCGTGGTAAGACTAGAGACCAAGGACTTACAGAGATAGATGAATCTAGACTAGACTGCTATGAGGAAAAAGTCAAAAAAGCAATAACTTGCAACGAACGTGTCGACTTGCAACCTACAAAGAAGGAGAAGTTTTCATGCATCTATATTGGCCATTCTAAAACTATACAGATGGCTCTATGCTTAAAAATGACGAAAGCTAATTTTCTGGCCTGTTCTTTCCAATAATTTTAATGCAAATTAATTTAGCTATTTTGTAATTGAAGAATTATTTATAGTTATAATTTATTATATTTCAAAATCTAAAAAAATAAATTTCTTTTATTGTATTAGTATTAGCTAATATCACATGCACAAAATATTGCATCCCACTTTCAAATAGTCTATTTTGGTGGAACTATGTTGAATTAAACATTAGTCGAACCAAAGTCTTTCAAATTTTTTAAAATTTGAAGTGTCGGCTTTGAAATTATAGAATTTTATCTTGTTTATTCTTTATGATTATTTTATATTGGCCTTTTATCAAAATTCAACCATGTGGTTCATATAAAACATTTATTATGTCAAGGCATCTCTTATATGAAATGGACAAGCTGATTTTTAAAATCAATGGCTCAAAATTATTTACAAGCAATGCAAGACGATTGAATAACTTCGGTTCCTTGATTTTCTTGGCTCACTGGCTATACGTGAAAGTTTGCAAAAGTATGTACGTGACGGTGAGGTTCTAGCTCGCTTGTTGTACGTGACTATATTATAATTTAATGTTAGTTGTACTACTGAATCAGTCTTCAATAACTTGGATGGACAAGGAAATAATCTTCATAATAGCTTTTTATCATGTTTTGGACTAAACCTCGACAAACGTGAAATGATAATTAAAATAACATTTTTATACTATCGTAAATAGATGGGACTTTCAGTTTCATATTATGAAACAATAGTTCACTTATTCCTCCCACTTTTACACTGCCTCTTCAATACAAATTGTTGACCAAAATTGCAGGAGGATTATCTTAATGAAGTGAAACTTATGGAAATGGTGGGCTCTAAGAAGTCATGGTAGAACACCGTTGAAGTCATGTCAATGTTGGAGGTATGCAGCGATTTTTGTTTATTTTTTATGTGATTGTATCTCTATATGTGATACTAGTGCTTTGCATCTACCTATTTCATTCATAACAGTAAAGTTTTCATGATGTTCCGAAGTCAGTTTTGAGTCTTTAATACTTTCAATGTAATCATTGTATGTTTAAACATTTTAAAATTTAACTTGGATGGTGCATTCGATATAGACTGTACCTGGCATAAATGGACACGTCTATTCTAGCTCCAAAATGACAGTATAGATCGACTAACATGCGTGTTAGTCGCGTGTTTTACATCATTGATTTTGCAATTAACGGCTATGATTGACTAACCTGTCGCTAACACACTATATGAAAAGTTTGTTTTGAGGCCAGAATAGCTACAATTGGCATAAACAGGTCCTTGACATGAGGACGTGTCTATTCTGGCTCCAAAATGATAGTACGAATTGACTAACACGCGTGTTAGTCATGCATTTTATACTATTGATTTTGCAATTAACAACTGTGATTGACTAACCTATCGCTAAAACATTGTACAAAAAATCCATTTTTGAGCCAAAATAGATGTAGCCTTGACATGATGGGTGAAATGAGCTCAATTTGTAGATCAAGGGTTCAAAACATCCGAATGACATTCAAGACCACCAAATGTTTCTCATTGTTCGATTTGGCAATGTTTTCTTCCCTTCTAACGCTGAGTTCAAGACTATTTATGAACGATCCCAACTTGCTTGAAAATGACATTATCAATAGTTTATGACAACACTCAAAAATTTGGGACGCGTCTATTCTGGCTCCAAAATGGCAGTACAGATTGAATAACATGTGTGTTAGTCACACGTTTTACACCGTCGATTTTGCACTAAATGCTTGCGATTGACTAACATGTCGCTATCATGCTGTACAAAAGGTCCATTTTGGAGACAGAATAGCTTTGGCCCGCATTTGTGGACGTGTCTATTCTGGCTCTAAAATGATAGTATGGATTGACTAACATGCATGTTAGACACACATTTTACACCGTCGATTTTGCAATAAACAGTTGTGATTGACTAACACGTCGCTATCACACTGTATGAAAGCTCTGTTTTGGAGCTAGAATAGCTTCAGCCAAAATTTGATACCTTGCTCTTCTTTTTTAATTGGAAAATTTCAATGAAATGTAAATTATATTTTAATAAGTGTAAGTACTTTCATAATAAAAATATTTATTATGAATTTGTAATCACATAAAATAATTATAAATATAATAATAAGCATAATTTCTTGATCATGATTATTTTAATTATATGTAATAATAATTAGTTTTATCTTAATAATTAGTACTAATTATAATATAAATAATATAGTGAAAATATATTTAAAAATAAATAAATTATGATTTAATTAAATTTTTCTTAATCTTAAGTTTAATCTTAAATATATTTTTCATTATTATTTGAAAATTACATTATTTTAATCATGTTTATGTACTATTAATTAAAAATTACACTTCACTAAAATCTTATTAGTAATTTTAATATACTATAGTATAGACACTGTAGTGGAAATAATCACTTTTATTCTAATGATGATATGAAAAATATTTAAATTGTGATTAAAAAATTATTAAATTATTTTGTATATATTAAAATGATAAAAAATAGTACAATTTCAAAAAGTACTAAAAATATAATGAACTTTTAAGAAAATACTATGAAACATTATAATTATAAAGAATAATTTTATAAAGGATTAGATGGAAAAAATGGCTCTGCAAAATTTCACCCAAACCACGACAAGTGGTAAGAAGTATCCTGCGATCAAGAAATCACATCCAGCTACGAAAACCACCCTTTGCCCTAAAAATATCTAGGGGTCTAAGAGGATATCCCCATGGCAAGCTACCTCATTTTCTCACAATGCCCACAAAAACAAGGTGGGTTAAACGAACAGATTTGAAGCCCTTTCATCTATGCAATCTTGCGCTACAGGCGTAAATTCAATCCCATTAACTTTGAATCAAATTTGCAAGAATGCGGCTAGGGTTCTAGGTGGCCTCCCAATCAGCCAAAATAAATCTAAATTTACAAATAACAAGGATATCTTTGCATCTGCGACAGTAGATATTGATTGGTCAAGGAAACAAAGGAACCCTAGATCGACACTGGAAAATCACAAGGACCAATCGGCAAGGAAGGACAATTGGTGGCCATCACAAGAACAAACTTGATTTACTACAAATTCTATTGCCACTGGGGCAAATAGGGTTAAACTTGGGGACAAAAGGCCTCATGGGGAGTCTCTGCCAAAACCATCAAGAGCCCTTCCTCAAGCTTTTAAGTCAGGAAAAAAGTCTCAAAATCATATTAGCGAGAAGCAAGTCAATTCCCATATCATCTCTGGTCAAAACACAATTATCATAAGTAACCGGTACACAAACGATATCTGGGAGGATTACAAAAGATGTGGTCTCTTTCGCAAATGGTGTGGTTTCAGCGCCTCAACCCAAGATATTATCCAGTGGTTGATCTCCACAACCAAAGGGTAAGTAAGTATCACAACCTTAGAAGTTAATTATATGTTTATTCATTGCAAATCATCAGTATTAAGGGGTAAATTACTAAATTTTCAACCTAGTTTCTTTCAAGGTTACTATTTCTCCTTTTTAAAATGGCAACTGAATTTTTCCCCTAGGATTTTCGAAGATCATTCTATCCCAAGGTGGGTAGAAATACCTAACCTCCCAGTTGAGCTTATTCACAATCATTGCCTTGTTAGAATAGGTGACTCACTTGGGGGTTTTGAAGGTTTAGAGGAAAATTTCAAAGATTCTGCAACCATCAGGATGATGGTCAAATTGCCAATCAAAACTGTTAACATTGAGCCTATTAAAATTATAACAAACCATTCTTTGTATTGGATTAAACTGAAATTATTTAAAGGTAGAGTGGTCTCAAGAGAAGTTATCCTTCTAGATCTCACCCTACCCAACCCTACTCTGGGAAATAGAAGTCTAGATTTATCCCCTAAGGATAAGATTGTTCTAACTCTCAATCCAGAAGGAGGAGGCTTCACCATAAATACTTTGATGAAGGCTACCATGGATAAATTGGACCTGAGTGGGAATACAATAGATAGGAAGGATAAGGAAACCCTAATTTAGGAATTAGAGGAAGGGGAAATTGCATGCGATGATGGTGGCTTATTTGAGACACCCTCACTTATGGATATAGATCCCCCTATCCCTCTCGTTGAAGAGCTTACCCTCATGGATTAGTGCAAGAAGGGTTCTCAATGGGAGAAATCAGACATGGCATTTAATGGAGGGGTTATCAACAAGGCAGATGGTAGGGATTGCTTGCCTTCTATTTTGAGTGATAAAGCTTGCTCGGTATCACAACTTAGTGACCCCCTAAATATAGAAACTAGGGAAACTGAGGAGGAACATTCAAAGATAATTGAAGTAAAAAATAGGATCATCTTAGATTATGTGGGCAATGAAATAGTTAATGATTTGATGGAAACTTTCATAGATGAAATTGCTAATGAGGAGGAACTAGCATATCAAAAAAGGTTTCTTATGCTAGGGCTCTTCAAGAAAGATATTATGTTGGATGTAGTCCAAAAGGTTATGGGGATCATGGAACCAGAAAAGGAACTAGAAAAAGGCAACCTTGGATTAGCCAAAACCATAGAAGACAGTGGTTCCTCTGATTGCGCCAAAGAAATTAAAAGAAGGGGTAGGAAACCCCTTTTGAAGTTACTCAATTTGGCAAGAAAGGCAGAAGGCCAAACTAAATTAACAAACCTTTTCTATGCAGGGAAGGGGAAGATCCTTCCCAAGGAGAAATGAGGCTCTTCACATGGAATGTTAGGGGCCTAGATGCCCCTAACAAGCAGCGAATCATAAAATGCTACTTAACAAAAGTTAGCCCAAAATTAATTTTATTACAAGAAACAAAATTAAACAAGGATGATTTAGAAGCATTTAAAAAAAATTAGGGATAAGAGTAGTCGCGGGGATCCCAACCATGAGGACGTCTAGAGGATTAATAGTAATTTGGGACCCTAGGGAAGTTTCCTGTGAATCAATACATAGGTCTCCCAACTAGTTGTGTGGTAGGATTAATAGTAACAAGAGAAATTTAAAATTCCTCCTAATAAATGTATATGGGCCCATTCAGAACAAGGACAAAAAGAAAACCTGGGCTGAAATCGAGCAATTCCTCACTTCGATGCCAGATCAGTTTAGTATTATAGGAGCGGATTTCAATGCCATAGAAGATCCTCTGGAAAAATGGGGGGGCATGAAAAAAGTCTCCCAGGCCACCATAGATTTTAGAGAATGGATAATAAATAGCAATCTAATGGAAATCAAAACAAAAATGAACTCCTTTACTTGGAATAATAGGAGAAAAGGATTCTACAATATTGTAGAAAAATTGGAAAAATTCTTCTTACGGGGAAATTTGGCCAACATTACGAACTCCTTTGAAGTAAATATCTTGCCATTATTTGGATTAGACCACTTCCCAGTCTAGCTCAACATCTTAGAAGTCATCCCTTCTACCTAAAGCCCATTTAGATTTGAGCTAATGTGGCTAAGAGATGAGAATATCTTAAAGTTAATAGAAAAATGGTGGAAGGAAGCTAAGGTAACAGGATCCAAATCCTTCCAAGTAATTGCCAAATTAAAAATAAAAATAAAAATTTAATAGTGTGGAATAAGAACAATTTTGGAAATATCTTCAGCAAAACAATTGAAATAGAAGAGGCTTTAAAGGAAATAAACAAAGAGGTTATTAGGAAGGGCATGGACAATTATCTCTACCTTAGAGAAAAATCCCTTTTAATAGAGTATGAAGAAATTTTGCCCAGAGAAGAAATTTTCTGGAAACAAAATTCAAGGGAAGTTTGGCTAGAATCAGGAAATAGAAATAAGAAATTCTTCCACAATGGTACTAACCAAAAAAGAATAATAAATAAAATTAACAACATTAAGACTCAATCTGGTAATCTGAGCAACAACACGGAGGTCATTGCCAAAGAAGAAATTGATTACTTTAGCATCATCTTTAACAAACTGGAAGGATCAAGATTAGCCTCTAGGAATGAGGTCATCAAGTATATCCCAAAGCTAATAAAAATAGAGTGGAATCAGTTTCTAAATGAAAAATTCACTAAGAGATTGAGAGAGAACTTTTCCAGATGAACTCGGACAAAGCCCTCAGACTTGATGGCTTCCCAGCTTCCTTCTACCAGCAATGCTGGAACTTCATTGGTGATGAGATCACTGATGCATTAGAAGGAATAAGAAACTCTGGTAAAATTATAAAGGAGCTAAACAATACATTTATAGCCCTAATACCAAAAAAATACAAAGTTGAGTGCTTTGAAGATTTTAGACCAATAGCCCTATGTAACACATTATACAAACTACTAACAAAAACAATTGAAAATAGACTACATAAGTTTCTTCCCTAGCTGACCAATGAGGAACAGACTGGGTTCATGCCAAGCCACTCAATCTATGATGGTATCATCGTTGCCCAAGAAGCAATTCACTTAGTACATACTATTAAAGAATCAAGTATGATAATTAAGTTAGACATCAAAAAAGCCTATGACAAGGTAGATTGGCACTTCTTATGCAAATGTCTTGAATCCTTTGGCTTTGCTAAACAATGGATCAACCTTATTTACGAATGCATTTCCACAGCCAAAATGTCAATTCTTGTTAATGGATCTCCTGCGGGTTTTTTTGCTATCTCTAGAGGGCTCAGGCAAGGGACCCTATATCTCCCTTTTTCTTCATTCTAATGGTAGAATCCCTAGGAAGATTGTTTAATAGGGCCAAGGAGTATTCGTCTATCTAGGGCATCAAAATTACTAGTGGACTTGAAGCCACCACGCACCAACAATTTATTGATGATACTATGCTCTTTGGAGATAGTGATATGCTAGAAGCCAAGTCTATCAAGAAAACTGTTGACACCTACTCAATGGATTTTGGTTAAGAAATCAATACCTTGAAATCAAAAATATTCTTCTTCAACACAGAAGAAAAACTAACAAATAAAATAAACAATATCCTCAAATTTAACAAAGGCAACCTACCTTGTAAATACCTAAGTATACCCTTGGATAAGGGTTGTAGATCCTCGAATTTATGGGACCAAACTCTAACAAAAATTATAAAAAGAATAGATACTTGGAAGGGAAGATGGTTGTCCTCACCGGGCAAGGCAACAATGATAAAATTAGTTTTATCAGCCATTCCCATATACCAACTCTCCTGTATTGACCTACCTATATCAAAAAAGAAGGAACTAAACAAACATTTGAGGACCTTCTTTTGGCAAGGAGCTATTGAAAAATTCAGAATGCCCCTGGTAGCATGGGATAAAATTTGTAAACTAAAAGAAAAAGGGGGGTTGGGAATAAAAGACATATTTCTCCAAAGTAAAGCTCTAGGGGCAAAGCTGGTATGGAGAATGTATAATAACCCCCATTTAAAGTGGGCAAAATTACTTTATAATAAATACCTCCAAAATTCTGATCCAATCAGCATCTTTAGAATCTCTTCCCCCCTAAGGGATCAAGGATTTTGAATTTAATGATTAACTGGAAGGAAATCATATCTAGTAAGCTGACTTGGAATCTAGGGAATGGAGGGGAAGAATTATTTTGGAAGGATCCTTGGGGTAGCTACCTTGATATCAGTAGAGAACATAAATTCAATACTGTCATATCAATCCTAGAGAGTCGGTGGGGAGAGAAGGTTTCAGACTATATAGAGGAAATCTCGGTCGATGGCATTAAAAGCTGGAAGTGGAAATCCTTAGGAAACTTAGATCTCCCACATAATGAGTTAAAAGTTCTACAAGACACATTGGCTTCAAGAATAATCTCCTTTAGTCAAAAGGAGGATGGTTTAGCATGGGATGGATCTAAGAAAGGTAAATATAGCACTAGAGAAGGATACAATGATCTCATTAGAAAAGGACAAACCAAAGATACAAACATCCCACTAAAACTATGTTGGGATAAAATATGTCTTCCCAAAGTTGGGTTATTTGTCTGGTTGGGACTTCAAGATAGAATCCTGATAGCTTTGACATTCAGGAGAATGGGTTTTGAAGGACCTAGTAGATGCCCTCTCTGTGAGAAGATGGAGGAATCAACCGATCATCTATTGTTGACCTGTGAATACTCCCACAATTGTTGGGGTAGGCTTAAATTGAAGATGAATTGGTACGCCCCCATCCCAGACTCAATCCTAGCCATGTTCCAAGCATGGCCGATCAAAAACAAAAGATGCTTATATAAGGGTTTATGGGTTTCAACTCCTTCACTATTAATTTGGGAGATCTGGAAAGAAAGGAATAGGAGGATCTTTAAAGATTGCAAGATGGATTGGCCTCAACTTATAAACAAGGTTGAGGCTGTTATAATTGAATTAATCAATTGTCAATCTATGAAGGGTCAAAAAAATTTGGAGATGGCTGAATGGGATGGGGAAATGAGACTAAAAAGGATTGGTTTGAAAATTCCCCCATATGTTGGGGATGGTCCATCCATCAACCTACAAAAGTGAAAGGAGTGCAAGTGGTCCCCCCCTAAAGATGGCTGGTTTAACCTAAACTTTGATGGGGCTTCCAGAGGGAGTCTTGGTATTTCAGGTATTAGATTTTGTATACACAATTCGAAAGGGGAGGAAATTTCAGCCCTAGCCTCACCAATAGGTATAAGCTCCAACAATGAGGTGGAGCTAAGAGCAATTCATGAAGGTATAAAATTATGTAAAATCCTGAAACTAGGAAAAATCAACATAGAAGGGGACTCAGCTATCATTATTAATGCCCTCAAAAGGAAATATGCCTAGTTGGAAACTCAATGCTATCATGTCAAACATCATGATTGATATTTTGTCCTTGGATGAAATCACCTTTAACCATATTTATAAAGAAGGAAATTCCAAAGTGGATCAACTAGCAAATAAAGGTGCAGATGGTTTCTCCTCCATCAACATCAAGCCTAGACACCCTGATTACCCCTGAGGTATCCATCATATTCAAATTTTAGCTAGAATTACAACCTTTAAACTTAATTTTCCTTTTCAAACTTAGAAGGGGTTTGGAACATCATCCTCATTAACTCTTCAAAGGTAGCCTTATCCTAGTGGATTAACTTAGAGTTCCCCTCTCCTTTAATCGAAAATGCCTAATACACAAAGCATATGATTAATTATATTCTAGTAATTAAGATTCTTGAAGGAATCCATAGTATACCTCCATCCCCAGTCAGAGCCACTATTGAGCATTGAATTTAAATAAATAGAATTATGTGGTTTCAATTGAAGCTACAAAATTTTTCTTAAAAAAAAATGAAATCAAGCATGCCCTTAAGAATTTCGATAGAACCATTGGCATTTCCATCAACATTAGAATCCTAAAAATTATCTCTCTAACTAAGGCCATAGGATATACATACTAAGCCTTCATCGAAACACCCAATTTGACTAAAATGACTCTATCAAAGATGTTGACCATTATCCTATCAATAAAGTGACTTATCGAACAAATCTTGGCTGCGATGAACTTCCAAAAGGATTCACCGAAAACATTAGTTCCATCGACATAAAATACATCAAGGAAATCAGGAGTGGTCCCACTGATGAAATAAAGTGTTTCGATGAAACCACAGTATTGATGAGACATGTGAACAACTCATCGAGGAAAGAACTCTAGCTGAAAGAGTGATATTTAATGATTCGATGGATATTTTATCGACAAAGCTATTTTGAGGAAGAGAGTGTATCAAAGAGGTACAAAATATGTTGACCAAAGATAGCTTTCTCATTGATAATACTTCTCAAGAAAAGGAAGGTGTCGAAGAGGTGCAAAAGTTATTGTCTGATGAGCATAGTTCCATTGAAAAATGAAAAGTTGAAGGAGGATATTTTTCCTTCACCAACATAAAAAATTTCATTAGTGACTTGACCGATAAGATGGTTGCAAAACACAGCGATGAAAAGATTCCCACCAAAAATGGGGTTTTGATGAGCTGATGGAGAATTACATCGACATAAACACATGAGGTAGAGCCTTTCAAAGAAAGTGAAGAGATTGATGAAGCCACAAATCTCCTTAATGATGATGGTAGTTTCATTGAAACTAAGGAGACATCGATGAAACATGACATGTTGAGGGAAGATAAAGTTAAGCCACCAAAGTTCATGATTCCATCGAAAAAGGGTGCAGCCATAAAATTGATGAGCATCGATGGATGATATGAAGTGCTACTAGATGAATGATTACTTTTTGCCATGAGGATCAAAATAAATCTTAATAAAGTCACTTCATCATAAATTCAAATAAATGCCTTCTATGACTGTTGTGCAACTGGTAATGGTAACTGATAAAAATCGTCATGAATGCTAGATAAATTGACAAAAAAGGAAACACTTCTGAGCAATAGTTGAAGAATTTGTAGGCGAGCACTTTTACAAAAGGAGGTCTTTTTAGAATATGTGAACAACAAGAAAGATCTTTCATAGCTAAAATTATAGCTCTACCTAGTCCTGGGATAAATCTTGTGGACTAATGGTCTATGAATCATAGCTAAAATTATATAATTCTCCTAGTCCTGGGATAAATCTTTGGAATTATGTGACCTGACTGGAGCATTTTCTATTATCATCATGACATCCGCTATGATATGGTGGTCCATTTCAATGTGTTGCTTGATTTTAGACTAACATATGTTGACATGGTAATTCAAGATGTTTACAGACTTTTCGAGTGCATGGTGTTGTGTGTTTTTGTTTTTTTTTTTGGGGGGGGGGGGGTGGTTGGTCTATTTTGCAGGGCAAGGATACCAGGACAGAATGATAGTATCTTTCAAGCCAACCCAGGATCTATATCTGAGAGTAAATATAAAGCTTCCAAAACTTTCATAAATTCCACAACATTTGTATAATTTTCACATTTATATTTCAATGGCAATATTGCCAAGAAATGTAAGGTAGAAATACCATCATAAGATTCTGTACTTTTTCTAGGAAGTTAATCTTCCTTGGGCTAGACTGGAGGTTTTCTTGCCTCGGTTCTTTCCTACCAGTGCCCACACTAAACTGAGATGTAAAATACTTTAAAAATCAATAAAAAATTTTGGCCCTTGGCCTATTACCTATCAAAAACAAAAAGAATAATTTTATAAAAAATAATTCTATAAAGCTTAATAATTGTCTACCAAAATTCTCTTTAAATAAATTTTCTAAATTTATTTTTTCCTTGGCAATTGCGGAGTTTCTCCCATTACATTAACATAAAAAAGGTTCAAGTCTAGAGCCCACACAAGACAAGGCATTAAAAAAATCATAGCACAAATACACAAGTATTGCATAATCCAAAGGGATCTCCTAGAACAAAAGAATATACCTAAGATTGCATAAGTTATGTTAAGATTTTAGCATCTAGTTTACAGTGATACCAGAGGAGTATTTTTTTGTAGGCCTACTCACTTTTGATGATATTCTTTATCTTTGTTTGCATAACATACCACTCATTGGTGCTACCACCTTCACTTAGGTACTTTAGAATATGGGAGATCCATATCTCATTTCCCACTCGCACACTCCTCATTACTCCTACCCATACATATCTCAATATGTCTCACACTTTCACATATGCTCTTTGTTTTTCCCTCTCTATCTCCTCCCCCTCCCTCTCTCTTCTTCTCTCTATTACCTCCTTTATCTTTCTCTTGCTCTCTCTAGCTCTATCTTCTCATCTCTCCCTCTCTCTCTCTATCTATATCTCAATATATCTCTATTATTCACTCCATCTCTTCATATCTCTTCCTCTCACTTCTTACACAGACTCCATGTTCCTTCCTCCCCATTTCTATCTTCCTCTCGCTCTCTCTCTTTATACCTCTATTTTAGTATTACTTGACTTTGCCAGCTTCTTTCACTCTCACTCTTTTCCCCTCTATCTCTATCTCTATTTCATATATCTTCCTCCCACTCTCTACTTATATCTCATTATTTCTAACTTGCTTTTCTGTTTAATCCATCTCTCTTACTATATATCTCTATATCCTTGTCTCACTATATTTATTTCTATCCATATCTCTCCTATATCTCCCTCTCTCCCCTCTTTCTCTCACTTATTCACTCCCCTTCCTCTCTCCTAATATATATCTCTATCTCTTTGTCCCTCTCTATCTCCCTATTTATATCTTCCTATTTATATACATTTCTCTACCCCCCTCTCTCTCTCTCCTCATCCATTTATATATTTGTATATTTTCCTCTATCTCTCTATCTATATCTCTCCCTCTCACACTCTATATATCTTCCCATCTCTATCTCTCCCCATACTTCCCTCCCTCCCTCTCTCCCTTCCCTTCCCAAATATATTTCTCTATCTGTACCTCTCTCTTCCTTTCTATTACCATCTCTCTCTCTCTCTCTATATATATATATATATATATATAGATATAGATATATATATATATAGATATAGATATATATATATACTCTCTATTCATTTGTCTATTTATCTGTCTATCTATCTATATCTTTGTTTCCCTCACACCCTCTCTCTATATCTCCTTATACGTCTCCTTATATTTATACCTCTCTATCACTCTATGTAAACATATATTTCTTTCTCTATCTCCCCGTCTATCTCTCCCTCTTTATCTCTCCCTATACTTCTCTATATCTATTTATCTACTTCTCTCCCTACACCTCTCTATATATCTTTTTCTATTTCTCTCCCTCTCCCTCTCTCTCTTTTATCTACATCTCTACCTTTCTCTTCCCCCACCCCCTATTTATAGTCACATCCCCTTCTCTCTATACATCCATGTCTTTCCCTATTCTTATAACTCTATATCTATATCTATTTTCCTCTCTAGCTCTATATGTACATATTTATTCTTCCATCTCTTCCTTTATCTCTATCTTATTATCTTTCCATCCTTACATATTATCTTTATCTTTCTATATATCCCTCTCTATATATTTATCTCTTTTATCTCTATCTACCCCTCTCTCCTCTCTATCCCCTTCTCTCCACATCCCTATTCTCCATCTCCATCTTTCTCTATCTCCTTCCTCTCAGTCTCCTTAACTCCCCCCCTCTTTCCTCCCATTATAGAACTCATGTATTACACAAATGTATGTAATAAAAAAACAATTTTTTTCTCTAATTGACCTTCCATACCTATTGCACACCAAGGTGAAAATGCTAGTTGATAACTAGGCTAGTTGTAGAGACCCAATTATCCCTCCAATTGGTTATTCAGGAAATGCTTTTATAAAGTGAATAAAAAGGTGATATACAACAATATTCAATCTATATGATAAAAATGTTCTACCAAATTTATCACACAAGAGTCTATTTTAAAGTCATTGGCACATTGTTAGAATCCAAGTTATGCTAGATAATGTTGTTATCCTTTCTTTCAAGCCTCCTACACCAAAGATAAAACTAAAACAAAGGACATTTGTAGGGGAAGAGAAACATGTTGAAGAGGAAACTATTTGTCAACCAATGTAACTAGTTGAAAGGCTAGTAATGTAACTAGAACTATGTATTAGGAGGGGGTGACAAAAAGTGAGTTTACGGCAATATTTTTTGAAAATAGAGAGATTCTTTAGTATGTCATGAATGTGCATGCTATAACCTAGGTTCACTAAGTGAAGCCCTCGTGCTATTACTTGGTTCAAACATTGTCTCACCAATTTCCCTTGACATAACTAGGAGACTATATGTTGTTGAGTATTCCATCTTGAAAGAGGGACAAGAAAATAATGTATAATATAGATCAAGGTTCAATGTAAACTTTGAAACCCTTGTAATTTAAGCAATTTCCCTTGATAAAAAATAAGCCAAAAGTGGTAGGAAACATTAAGGATCTACCTAGAAATCTCATTGTTAAAGGCTTATTGAAACCACAATCCCTTATGAAACTTATTTAGTAGAAAAAACAACATTTTTTAACAAGGTTTTAGCCAAAAAATGGAGGAATATTTTGATAAGCTATAAAAGTACCATATGAAGTTACTAGATGAGCACAATAAGGTCTAATCACTACTCCTACCTCTACAAAGTATTAATGAACTATCAAACACTAATCAAACAAGCTCATTAGATGCATCATTGAAAGATAATGAAACCCTTTCATTAATAATAAAGATGCCAAAAGAGAAACTAAGAAAAGACAAGGAGGAGGAAAATGAGAAGGCTTTTAATATGATTGATTACTTTATTAGCCACAAAATATCTTGTATCATTCATATATTGGATGACTCTTGGGGTGGATACAAATGTTTAAGGATACCATATATCCAATACATTCAACATTAGTAGATCTTGAAGTAAATTTTTAGTACTTAAACCCTCAAAGTATCAACCATATGTGAAATATATAAATAGGCTAAGTATGACCCTAATGTTCCAAAAATGTTAGAAAATACTAGTAAAGTTGTAGGCTAGTCAAGGGAAATTTCAATCTATGAATCTAAATTGAAGTTTTATTTAAATGATAAATTAAAATCATTCAAATATTTTAAGGAAGGAATATTACCAAAAATATTGTTTGGTAATGGGATTATTAGAACCATTGATCAAGGAAAAGGTGAATTTTGTAGTATTGTACCCTCATGTACATTTACATGTTCTAGTGGAGATCTTAAATTTTTATTTCTAAATAATGGATTGGATGAGTAAATAAAGTTGGTGTTAAGCTTGAAAATGTTTAACAATAAGGCCAAAATGGTATTGGATTCTTAATTTGTGATGCCCACATTTGAAAAATTGCAAGCATTGAATTTTCAAAGGCCTTTAGAGGAGACTTACATTTCTTGGCTAAAGAAGTATAATAAGTAGTTGTCAAAATGGATTTTAGTTTTTCATTAGGTTTCTTCCACACTAACATCTTAATTGTAGAAATATACAATTTTTTAGTGTCAACTCATCTTCATTGACCCACTCAACTTCAAATTTATCCCTCTAATTACCTGAAAAAAAAATTAATTCCAAGAGAAAAAAAGAGAATATTTCCTTTTAATAGGTTGTATTTATTTTTTTGTAGCAAAAATTAAGGGTTTCAAATGTAACATGCGATGTATATTATCTAGTTCATGAGCATATGTGCTTTATCTATCTATTTAAAGGGATAGAAGCTATTTTGTAAGAGATTATAAGTAGTATATTTTGGGCATGCTTTTAGTCTATAATTATTAAGGATGTCTTAGCATATATAATAAGAAGTCCTATAAATGAGTTTCTCTATAATGGCAATGTTAATTCAATTGAGTGTATGAAAAATGCTTCAACATAATTATCTCCAATTTATAATACATCAAATCATGTTGAATGAAATAATCATATAGTTATATTGATCTCTCCAATGTAACTTTGTACATTGAGTATTTTGTTAATCACTTATATTCAAGCAATGAAGTAATTACTTTACATGAAATACTAAGAATGTTTTATTACATATAAATTATTGAGTATAACTATATTCAATTCCATTCGTAGGATACATTTTTATAATGCATTCATATTTTATTTTTAATTGGAATGTGTTTAATTTCCATGAGGAGAGCTTTGCATGACCACAAGACTCTATGGCCCTCAATAGGCACTGCTCTAAATGAATTTTTCTTTTTGAAGCCCCAAAACCAATTTAAAATAATAAATTTCAACTAATGATTAAATTTATTTTAATTATTATGTTCTATCATGGATAAATCCAAAAGAATACAAGAAATTCATCTTATTTCTATGTTATATCCCTTAAATCCTTGTTATAATGTGTGACAATGAATCTTCCATGACATTACTCAATTGAATTTGTTCGCAACCTTTTGATATTGTTATAGGGAAATCAGTAAATATGATGTATGATAAACCACCTTCCAGGGTACAAACTCCTTTGTCTTTACCTAATGATTCTCTACCAGAAAATGCATTCATGGAAGGAGATGAAGGAATAACTTTGTCAGTTGAACTAAATGCACCATTAAAAAGGGGTAATCAATTAGAAATAGAAAGAATGGTTGGTTTGGAAAAACTTGTAAAAATTGCATAATAGATGGCTTCTACAAGTCAAACGAAAACTAGAATGAATTTATCAATACCTCCATCATCTATGTGGCCTAGTTTATCACTACAAATGCATAATTCTATTCAAGAGGACAAGTAAGTCTAGAAGAAAGAGAAAGAAAAAATGCAGAATAAGATTAATAGAAAGGATAAAGAAATTTAAAAATTAAAAGCCAGTATGGGAGAAGTTATGGAATTGGTTCCTCAAATTGTTTAGTGGTGATCTCCACCTAGCGTATATTCTCTGCACTCAAAAGAATTATACCTTTCATATCAACTATCAAGAGAATTCTCTGGTATATGTTCTTCTGTTTTAACTCCTAAGGAATTCCTATGTGCATACGAAACATCAATCTCTATTGATAATAATCTGCTTTGTGAGCTATACTTACACAATTATGTTGTTCCTGTTGACACCCATTGGAATCCTCTCTTGTATATTGGTGATGTTCAACTCAAGGGATTTATGTCTTATATATAAAATCAAAATAATTGGGGACAAAACTTCAAGAAATAAGGAGACCTGGAGTTAACTAGTCCATTGAATTTGAGGGTTGAAACATCTCATTCAAATAATGTTTTGTGTCAATGGAACCATATTTTCTATAAAGCCAAATGCAGGGACATTGTTATGGCATTAAGAGAACAAGTATATGAAGAATATGAAAATATGGCCAATACTTCAGCCATAACAGTATTTGGATATCTTTCTCAAAGGTGGAATGGGTTACCGAATGAATTAAAGCAGCAAGAGCTATCATGCAATGTTAAGAAGAGTAGTAAGATATATTGAGTTGGGTAGATCATTGCAAGAAAGATGGATTCCACTAACATTTCATCCTCCATTATTATTGTGGCCCATTCCATATTGGAAGGATCTCAAACCATACAACGAGGAAGCTAAAGACTCTTGATGGAAGGAAATAGAGGAAACACAAGATTTTTACTGGGATCCAACTATTCGAGCCATAGGAGAAACAAACGTACTTGATCTTAGAATAGAGACCTTTGAGGAACATGCTAATGCTTGAGGACAAGAATTGGTTAGGTTAGGGGGAGTGATGAGTCACATTTTTTGGTCCTTTTATATTAACTCTATGTTGAATTAGGATTGTCATTTCATAGTTCAAAAATTATGGATGTGATAGATATAAGCCTTTTTTTTGTTTTACTTATGAACTTTGTTATTTGCTAGACAACCTTATAAATGATATAAGAAATCTATATTAATAATGTGGGAATGCTTGATTGAATGTTGTTTTAAGGTAATATTATACATATGTATGATGCATGTACATTAACCTTAGTCTATACAACTAGTAAGTGAGACTAAGTTAGTGAGGAACATCTCTTGTTGTTTCATGGAGTTGCAGTCATGATTAGATGAAATTTGTTGGACCAGTCAAGCCAATAATTGATGGCATAATAAGACTCCTGGTTGCAGTTAAGAGAGTTGTTTTCTTCAAAGCATGTGTCAGATAGTTGATGAAATCTAAAGAGAACCTTGTCATATATTTATATGAAGGAATGAGTCTTGATATGATTCATCTTTCTATCCATTTATTTTCAATAAAAGTTATCCTCCTAGTCTGTTAGGAGTGGATTGACTGAGTAATGAGCTAGTTGTATATTTTCTTATAAATCCATTGGTTAAAGGATGGAATAGCTAATACAATTTTATCTCTTTTGAACTTAGTGTACTCTTCTTTACAATTTGAATAATGAAAAGGGGTTTCCATTTATGTTATCACTTTTGTTGAGAGATCAATGTGTTAGTGATGCTATTATAGTTTTTCAATCTAGTTAAGTTTCTAGAAGCTTATCCAAGGGGCCCATTTAGGGAGTGTTCCATCTTCATAGATTTAATAACTAATTTCATTAGTAAGTTCATTTTTGTTGTTTAAATTCTTTCACTTGACTACCTTGTAGCCATAAAAATTCCATTTTGTGTTTGTTCCTATAACAAAGTGAAAATAGAGTATTATGTTACCAGCTAGTAAATTCATTTTCCATATGAAGATATAGGTTTCACATATAATAGACTAGATTGATGTTGGTAAATTAACATTAGAATTTAATTATTTTTGTTAATTTCTCATAAGTATCTTCAAGATAAACTAGTACTCCTCGTGAAATTTTTAGTGCACATATAGTGCAGACCTATTTCAAGCTATATGTTCCTGGGTTGATAATTAAATGAGTTTCTATTAATGAGTTAGTAACTATGTGATATAGAGAATTGAACCATTAAGTCAAGGATATGTGTCTAAATTGCTAGGACATTGTTTGAAGCCAACAATCATATGATGTCTTAATGGTTCATATGGTGTCCCAAGGGGTCATATATTGTCCTAAGGGGTCATATGGTGTTCTAACACATGTGTGGCCCCTTAGGACCCCATATGACCCCAAACGACTCCATATGATCCCTTAGGACAATATGATGTCCTAAGGAGTCATATGGTGTTCTAACACACGTGTGGCCCCTTAGGACCCCATATAACCCCTAACGACACCATACAACCCCTTAAGACACCATGTGATCCCTAACAATACCATATGACCCCTGAGGACACTATAGGATCCCTTTTAACATCATAGTGCATGACATGACCCCTTAAGACATCATATGAGCCCTAAGGAAAATGTATGATATCCTAAGGGGTCATATGGTGTCCTAAGCGATCATATGGTGTTCTAACAAATGTGTGTCCCTTTAGGACCCACATGTGGTGTCCTAAAGGGTCATATGCTATCCTAAGGGGTCATGTGGTGTCTTTAGGGGTCATATGGGGGCCACACATGTGTTATAACACCATATGACCCCTTAGGACATCATATGGTGTTCTAAAGGGTCATATGCTATCCTAAGGGGTCATGTTGTGTACTAGGATGTTAAAAGGGGTGATATGGTGTCATTATAGATCATATGTTGTCGTTAGGTGTAATATGGTGTCCTAATGGGTCATATGGTTTCCTAAGGGGTCATATATTGTGTTAAGGGGTCATTTGGTGTCATTAGGGATCATATGGTCTCTCGAGGGGTCATATGGGGTCCTAAATGGCCACACATGTGTAACACCATATGACCCCTTTGGACACCATATGACCCCTCATAACATCATATTGTGCTAAGAGGTTATATGGTGTCCTAACGGGTCATATGATGTCTTAAGGGGGCATATTGTGTTGTTAGGGGTCATATGGGGTCTTAAGGGGCCACATGTGTTAGAAAACCATATGACCCCTTAGGACACCATATGACCCCTTAGGACATAATATGACCCATTAGGACATCATATGATGTCCTAATGGGTCATATTGTGTCCTAAGGGGTCATATGGTGTCCTAAGGGGCCACATATGTGTTAGAACATGATATGACCCCTTAGGAAACCATATGAATACTTAGGACATAATATGTTGTCATAAGGGGTCATATGTTATCCTAAGGGGTTGTCTCATGTACTAGGTTTTTAAAAGGGATTATATGTTGTCGTTAGGGGTGATATGGTGTTGTTAGGGGTCATATGGTTCCCTAATAGGTGACTTGGTGTCCCGAGGGGTCATTTAGTTTCCTAAGGGGTCATATGGTGTCATTAGGGATCATATGGTATCTTGAGGGGTCATATGTTGTCATTAGGGGTCATATGCGGTCCTCAGGGGCCAAACATGTGTTAAAACACCATATGACCCTTTATACACCATATGACCCCTTATGACATCATATTATCATAAGGGGTCATATGGTGTCCTAAAGGTTCATTGCGTGTACTTGGATGTTAAAAGGGGTCATATGGTGTCCTAAGGGGTCATATATTGTCCTAAGGGTTAATATGGTGTCCTGAGGAATTATATAGTATCCTGAGGTGTCATATGGTGTCTTAAGGGGCCAAAAATGTGTTAGACCCCTTAGGACATAATATAGTCCTAAGCATTGATATGGTGTTTTAAGGGGTCATATGGTATCCTAAGGGGTCATGTCATGTATTAGGATGTTAAAAGGGTTCATATGATGTCCTAAGGAGTCATATGTTGTCCTAAGGGGTCATATGGTGTTGTTAGAGGTCATATGGGATCCTAAAGGGTCATATGGTGTCATTAGGGGTCATATGGGGTCCTAAGGGTCCACATGTATGTTAGAACACCATATAACACCTTTAGAGACCATATGAACCCTTAAGACATCATATTATCCTAAAGGGTCATATGGTGTCCTAAGGGGTCATATTGTGTCTTAAGGGGTTATGTCATGTACTAGGATATTAAAATGAGTCATATGGAGTCCCAAGGGGTTATATAGTGTCCTCAGGGGTCATATGGTGTCTTGAAGGATCATATAGTGTCCTAAGGAGTCATATGGTGTCTTAAGGGGCCACACATGTGTTATAGCACTATATGACCCCTTAGGACATCGCATTGTGATAAGGGGTCATATGGTGTCCTAAGGGATCGTATTGTGTCCTTAGGGGTCATATGGGGTCCTATGGGGCCACATGTTTTAGAACACCATATGACCCATTAGGGCATCACATGGTCCTAAGGGGTCATATGCTATCCTGAGGGCTCATGTCATGTACTCAGATGTTAAAAAGGATGATATGGTGTTGCTAAGGGTCATATGGTGTCGTTCGGGGTCATATGATGTCCTAATGGGTCATATGGTGTCCTAAGGGGTCATTTGGTGTCATTAGGGATAATATGGTATCCCGAGGGATTATATGGAATTGTTAGGGGTCATATGGGGTCCTAAGAGGCCACACATGTGTTAGAACACTATATGACCCCTTAGGAAATTTGATGCAGGAGCATCCCCAGTTCATGGCAATCTTGCATTAACCAAAAAAATATTTTCCTTTCTGTTTTGCTCTCTATTTGCAGTTTCAACATTTATTTCTATGTCTACTGAATTTGGCTCATCGAATCCTATAGAGTTGGATTTTTCTTGAAGAATGGACGATCTACCTTATTTCCAAACCGCATCACATTTGGATCATTTTGGAAAGTTATCACTACCAGTTTCTATGACAGTTCCCTGCTATCAGTTGATAGTTTCTTGTTACCTGTTGCTTGAACCTATTTGCATTTGTGATCTACTAGATCCCTTTCGTAGCTTGCGAAGCCATGAGAATTGATTTTGATGTTCCTTCACATGTGGCTGACCTTTCCCATGATTTTCACTTCATCCTTTGGATTTTCTAGAAGGATTTATTTGGTGAAGGCCGACCTTGTTGGTTTTGCACGTTAGGTCTTGATCTTTGGGTTTTTATCCCTTTTTGGGATGAACAGATCCCCTTAGATTGTATATATCATTGTAATTATGCATTAGAATGTAAGGAAGTATCTTGACTAAGCATAGATGATAGATCTTTAGATTTGAGGTCTCAGTTGTGACCTATTCTATACTTTGAGCATGTTCTAGCAGACTTGCGAGCCGATTTATGTAATCTGATTATTACCAGTTGGATGTAATTAATTTTCATGTTATATTTCAATATGTGTTGCATTTCCTCTATCATGTCCTTGTGTTTCCATTGTGTTTAGTCTTGCTGACTGGTTTAGACTGATCTCTTGAGGTTACTACTTACCAGTGACTACACCAAGTGGTATTAGAGCAATTTTTCATTCCAATTGTCTTGAGAATTTTTTTGTAGGGTGATGCATTATGGATCCGACCTATAGCTTTTGATGACTAGAGAAATATGGCATAGAGAGGAACTAGGAATAGTGGAGCACACGGAAATGTAGACCCTATTGTGATGGAAACATTGTGAGGGATAGCAGCTTGGTTGGAAGCCGTGGAGACAACACAAACAAGAGGCCGACATATTCAAGATGTAAATGAACATGAAGGAGAAGAAGCCTCAACAGTACAAGTAAACTCACCGACGGTTGATCCAAATAAAGAAAGGTTTTTGAGGGTTTTGAGTATGGCTAATACTAAAACACATTTTACCCCACCGAAATATGATGGAAAGTTGGATTCTGATGAATTGATGGATTGGATATTGGAGATGGAAAAGTACTATGATTTTGAGAACACCGCAGAGCAAAGGAAGGTGAAATATGCCTATACCTAGTTGAAAGGTCACACATCTCTTTGGTGGGAGAATTTGCAAGTTGATAGACATAAAAGAGGTAAAGGGAAGATCAAGACTTGGGATCGAATGGTTGCTAAGTTGAAGTCAAAATTTATACTGATATATTATCAAGTGAATCTATTCCAAAAGTTGCAGAATTTGAGACAGAAGGAATCTAGTGTGAAGGAATACACCGAAGTATTTTACAAGTTGAATATCTGATCCAGACATCTTTATGATGAAGTTGAACAAGTTGGAAGATTTTTGAATGGGTTGCAAATATCTAATATAAGATGAACTTAGTTTGATAAAATGATAGAGTTTTGAAGAGGCTTACCGGTATGTCCTAAAGGTTGAAGAGAAGTTAAACAAGAGACATGAGCAGAGGCAGAGAGGTAGAGGTGGAAGGTTTAATGAAGGTAGATTTCAAGGAGGAAGAGTATATACCAGAGGTAGAGGTACCTATATAGATCAAAGAAAGGATAAGGAAGTAAGAAAAGAGGGTAATTCGTACCAGAAAGATGATAGAAATTGCTACCAGAGGAGAGAACCAGATGGCTACATAATGTGAATTTTGGCAGACAAGACAAGAGAACATTTATAGGAACTTGCTATAAGTGTGGAGGAGAAGGGCATCGTGCATTTGAATGTAAGAAGACAGAGAATACTAGAAGAGTAGCAGTGGTGGAATAAAATCCCATCGGATTAGCTAACAAACTAAAAGATGAAGAACTGCTGATGATGAGGATATTTTTGTGTCATACCAGAGAAGATGAAGAACCCTTACAAAGAAGAAATTTGTTCAAGACCAGATGTAAGGTATTTGGTAAGTGTTGTAAATTTGTTATTGATAGTGGTAGTTCAGATAATCTTGTTTTAGAAGAGATGGTGAATAAGTTAAATTTGGAGAGATTGAAACACCCTAAGCCTTATTAGATATCATGGATTTGGGATGAACATAAGTTATTGGTAAGTGAACAATGTTTGGTGAAATTCAAAATTGGGAATTATCATGATGAAGTCTTGTGTGATATTATGCCTATGGATATTTGTCACCTTTTGTTGGGTAGACCTTGGCAATTTAATAGACAGGCAATACATGATGGGAGGAAGAATATATACACTATTGTCGCAAATAGGATGAAGCAATCCTTGTTACCTTTGGAGGATCCTTTAAAGAGTGAAGTCTATACGAATGCTAGGAGTTGTTTGGTGGATGGAAGGAAATTCCTAGGTGGAATGAGACATGAGAATGTATGTTTTTCCTTGGTTCCTAAGAAGACTAAGAAACCATAACCGGAAGAAGAACAACCAGAGGAGGTAAAGGAATTGGTGATAGAGTATGAAGACATCATTTTAGATAATGTTCCTGATGGATTACCACTAGTAAGAAGTATAGGTCATTGCATGGATTTGATTCCTAGAGATAGTTTGCCTAACAAAGGTGCACACTGTTTGACACCGATAGAGAATGAAGAGATAAATAGACAAGTGGAAGAGCTATTGAAGAAAGGTTTGATCAGAGAAAGTTTGAGCCCTTGTGTAGCACCAACAATGTTAGCACCTAGGAAGAATGGAGAATGGAGGATGTGTACCAATTCCAAAAATAAGATCATAGTGAAATATCGATTTCCCTTGCCTAGGATGGATGACATAATGGACTGTTTGAGTGGAGTCAAATACTTTACAAAGATAGATTTGAAGAGTGGATATCATCAGAACATGATCAAAGAAGGAGATAAGTGGAAGACAACATTCAAGACAAATGAAGGATTGTATGAATGGTTGGTGATGCCTTTTGGGTTAACTAATGCACCTAGTACTTTCATGAGTTTGATGAATGAGGTATTAAAGAAATTCTTGGGTAAGTTTGTTATTGTTTATTTGGATGACATTCTGATTTTCATTAAGACAAAAGAGGAGCATTTTTTGCATTTGAGACAAGTTTTGTAGACGTTGAGAGAAGAGAAGCTACTAATAAATCTTAAGAAGTGTACTTTCATGAAGGAAGAATTAGTCTATTTGGGATTTGTGATATCTGTTGATGGTTTGAAGATGGACCCTGAGAAGGTAAAATTAATTCTTGAATGGCCTAGACTGGAAAGCATAGGAGAGGTAAGATCATTTCATGGGTTAACTAGTTTCTACTAGAAGTATATTAGAAATTTTAGTTCAGTTTGTAACCCTATGACTGAAACCATGAGGAGAGATAAGAAGGAATTCAAGTGGAATAGTGGAGCAAACAAAATTTTTTAGTTAGTGAAGTACAAAGTGATAGAGAATCTTGTGTTAGCTTTACCAGATTTCAACAAAGTATTCCAAGTTGATTGTGATGCAAGTGTAACAATAGGAGAAGTCTTGAGTCAAGAAGGGAGAGCAATAGCCTATTTTAGTGAGAATTTGAATGATGAAAGGAGGAGATATTTAGTATATGATAAGGAATTATTTTCCATAGTTCAATCCTTGAAGAAGTGGAGACATTACTTGTTGCCTAAGGAATATGTGTTGTATACAAATCATCAAGCCTTGCAGTATTTGAACAGTTAGAGTAAGTTGTATGTGAGACATATGAGATGGGTAAAATTTTTGTAGCATTACACCTTTGTGTTGAAACATAGAAGTGGGAAATCAAACAAAGTTTCTGACGCATTGAGTAGGAGAAGGAATTTGCTGAAAGAGATGAGAGTGACCATTTTAAGATTTGAAGAATTGAAGAACTTGTATGATGATGACACAGATTTTGGAGAACCTTGGAAAGCATTTAGAGAACTGGTTATGGTAGATAGGAGTAAGTGGTTGGATTATTTCATTTAGGATGGGATATTATTCAAAGGAGTTCAGTTGTGCATACCTAAGAGTTCTATGAGGGAGAATCTAATTAAAGAGAAACATAGTGGAGGATTAGCTAGACACTTTGGAGTTGACAAAATAGTAACCTTGGTGAGTGAGCAATACTTTTGGCCCCAAATTCATAAGGATATTGGGAAAGATGTGCAAAGTTGTAGAGTTTGTCAAGTTGCAAAAGGGACTAGTCAAAATGTGGGATTTTATAAACCTTTGACAGTACCAATAAGACCTTGGGAGGATATAAGCATGGATTTCATACTAAGATTGCCTAAAACACAAAGAGGGAATGATTCTATATTTTTGGTGGTGGATAGATTCTCTAAGATGGCTCATTTCATACCTTGTAGGAAGACTTCAAATGCAATGCATGTAAAAAACCTATTTTTCAAGGAAGTAGTGAGATTGCATGGGTTACCCATATTTTTAGATAGAGACACTAAGTTTGTTGGTTATTTTTGGAGAACACTTTGGAAGAAGATGAAGACAGATTTGTAGTTCCATTCTACTTTTCACCCACAGACTGATGGAAAGACAAAGGTAATAAAGTGGAGTTGGGAAATTTACTGAGATGTTTATTTGGAGATAAAACAAGAAGTTGGGATTTTATTCGAGCACAAGAAGAGTTTGCCTACAATAATTTAGTGAATAGGAGTACCAGAAAAATACCTTTTGAGATAGTTACCGGAGTGCATCCTAGAGGTATATTAGAATTAAGAGATAATAGCAATGAAGACCAGAGAAGTTTAGAAGTAGAAGACTTTGTAGATCACATGGAAGCCTTGCATATTCAAGTTAAGCAACATTTGGAGGATATGAACAAGTATAAGGAGAATGAAGATGAGAAGAGAAGGCATAAATAATTTGAAGTTGGTGATGAAGTAATGGTGTATCTGAGAAAAGAAAGATTCTCGGTTGGAACCTATAACAAGTTGCAAATGAAGAAGTTTGGACCATGTAAGATCTTGAGGAAATTCAGTTCTAGAAATACATATGAAGTGGAGTTACCGGATGACTTGAACATATCACCTATATTCAATATTGCAGACCTTCATGAGTATCATGAACCAGAATTCAGTGAAGACAATATTGCAAACTTGGAGAGACAGTTTCCCTAGAAGGAAACAGATCAGATTGAGGGCATTTTGGATAGTAGGATTGGGTGTAGTACACGAAGCAGTCAATATAAGGTGTACTTGGTGAAGTGGAAGGGAAGACTAGTGGAATATTCCTCTTGGATTTCTCAAGTAGAGTTAAACCACCTTGGTTTTTCTCTAACCCCAACAAAGTGAGAGACTCACTTTTTCAACAACCCCAGATGTCTGATGTAGGAGCATCCCTGGTTCATGGCAATCTTACATCAACCAAAAAAATATTTTCCTTTCTGTTTTTCTCTCTATTTGTAGTTTCAACATTTCTTTCTGTGTGTACTAGATTTGGCTCACCAGATCTTGTGGAGTTAGATTTTTCTTGAATACTCGACCATCTACCTCATTTCTAAACCCCGTTATATTTGGATCATTTTCTAGCAAGTTATCGCTACCGGTTTCCATGATAGTTCCCTATTATTGGTTGACAATTTCTTGTTACCGGTTGCCTGGACCTATTTGAATTTGTGATCTACTCTCTTTTGTAGCTTATGAAACCTTTAGAATTAAATCCAATGTTCCTCATCATGTGGCCAACCTTTCCCATGATTTTCACTTCATCCTTTTGACTTTTCAAAAGGATTTATTTGGCAGAGGCCGACGTTGTTGGTTTTCCACATTAGGTATTGTTCTTCAGGTTTTGATCCCTTTTTGGGCTGATCGGATCCCCTTGGATTGCACATATAATTGTAATTGTGCATTAGAATGCAAGGAAGTAGCAAAGTTAAGTGTTGATAATAGATCTTGAGATTTGAGGTCCCGATTGCGACCTATTCTATACTTTCAGTATGTTTTAGCAGGCCTCTAAGCCGATTTATGTAATTTGGTTGTTACCAGTTGGATGCAATTAATTTTCATATTATAATTCAGTCTCTATTGCATTGCCTCCATCATATCTTGTGTTTCCATTGTGTTTACTCTTCCTGACCGATTTAGACTGATCTCTTGAGGTTACTTCTTACTGGTGACTACACCAAGATCATATTGTCCTAAGCGGTCATATGGTGTCCAAAGGGGTCATATTGTATCCTAAGGGGTCATATTGTGTTGTTAGGGGTCATATGGGTTCCTAATGGGAAAGACATATGTTAGAACACCATATGACCTCTTAGGACACCATATGACCTAATACAACATGATATGACCCATTAGGACATAATATGATACTAAGGGGTCACATGGTGTCCTAAGGAGTCATATGGTGTTGTTAGGGGTCATATGGGGTCATAAGGGGCCACATGTGTGTTAGAACACCATATGACCCATTAGGACATGATATGGTATCCTAAGGGATCATATGTTATCCTAAGGGGTCATGTGATATACTTGGATGTTAAAAGGGGTTATATGGTGTTGTTAGGGATCATATGGTGATGTTTGGGGTCATATGGTGTCCTAATGGGTAATATGGTGTCTTGAGGGGTCATATAGTCTCCTAAGTGGTCATATGGTGTTGTTAGGGATCATATGGTGTCTTGAGGGGTTATATGGTGTTGCTAGGGGTCATGTGGAGTCATAAGGAGTGACACATGTGTTAGAACACCATATAAGCCCTTTAAACACCATATAAGCCCTTTGAACACCATATGACCCCTTAGGACATCATATTGTCGTAAGGGTTCATATGGTGTCCTAAGGGGTCATATACTATCCTAAGGGGTCATATGGTGTCCTGATGGGTCATATAGTGTCCAAAGGTGTAATATGGTGTCTTAATGGGTCATGCATGTGTTAGAACACTATATGACCCCTTAGGAAATCATATTGTCCTAAAGGTTGATATATTGTTTTAAGGGTTCTTGTAGTGTTCTAAGGGGTCATGTCATGTAATAGGATGTTAAAAGGGCTCATATGGTGTCATGAGGGGTCATATGGTGTCCTAAGGGGTCATATGGTGTCATTAGGGGTCATATGGGGTCCTAAGGGGTCATATGGTGTCATGGAAAACTCGGTTAAGGGAAAAACCATGGTGGGAACCTACCCATAGTAAGATCATACTCTGTAGTAGTATGTGTAATTATTACAATGGGGAATGCACATGCATTTAAGCACACTGCCTAGAGCTCACTGCTCAAATATAATGGCCCAAAAGGCTACAACCCTCAAGGAAGTCTTACTAACTTACAACAAGTTTTAGAATATAATCTGGAAGAAATGAACTACAATAATAACATCTATAAATGCCTAATGATAGTTCCAGTTAAGCACATAGGTCTACCCTAAAACACCAATCTCACCTCAACACCTAACTGAAGGATAAATCTCTTGATCACACATACACCACTCTTTGATAATGTAGACACACCATTGACACCCAAATTACATGAATATATCACCTATATATACAAATCATCAATCAGCTAAACCCTCAACCCTTAATCTTGTTGAATAAAAAGATAAGGCTCTAAAATTCACCGGATCGATGCCACTTAATGCATCTAGTTCTTAACAGGGTCTCTCAAATAGACAAATGTATCTATAGGCAAAGGCTTAGTGAAAATATCAACAATTTGTTCCTTTGTAGATACATACTCCAGCTTCACCTTCTCTTCACTGACTTGCTCTCTCAAGTAATGATATTTGATTGTTAAATGCTTAGACTTCAAATATTGCACTAGATTATTTGACATGTTAATAGCACTATAATTATCACAGTAAATGACAATAGTCTCATCATAAATAACTTTTATATCTTTCAACATTTTCTTCATCCAAACCACCTCAGTGCAATTACTAGAAGCAACCTTGCACTCAACTTAAGCAATAGATAAGGACACAAAATCTTGTTTCTTACTTTCCCATGAAAACAACTTATTTTCCAAAAGAATTCTCCATTGGTAGTGCTCTTCTAGTTATCAACATCACCATCCCAATCTGCATCGGTATAGGCAAATAACATGAAATCATCATTCCTTAGGTACCACAAAACATAATTCATAGTTCCCTTCAAGTATTTGAATATTCTCTTAGCAACAATAGCATGGCTCTCTTTCAGATCATCTTGATATCTAGTAGCCATGCACACAACATGCATAATGTCTGGTCTAGTTTGAGTAAGGTATAACAATCCACCAACCATAGATCTATATAAACTTTGATAGCTTTTGGAGATTCATCATTCTTAGACAACTTGCAACCAATCACCATAGGAGTTCCAACCAGTTTGGAGTCATCTAACCCAAATTTCTTTAGCAAATTTTTTGCATACTTAGTTTGACATATGAATATACCTTTTCCATTATGTGCAATTTGCAAACCTAAGAAAAATTTCATCTCACCAATCATAGACATCTCAAATTCTTTCTGCATATCACTGACAAACTTCATGCTCAAGTCATCATCACCACCAAAGATAATATCATCAACAAAGACTTCAACAATTAGGATGTCATCATTTGATATCTTAAAGTACATATTACTGACATCAGTATCTTTAGAAAATCCCAATTTTAATAAATATTTGTCTAATCTGGCATACTAGGCTCTAGGAGCTTGTTTAATCCATAAAGAGATTTCTTCAACTTACATACCATATCTCCATCATCCGACAATGAAAATCCATCAGGCTGCTCAATGTAGACTTCTTCCTCAAAATTGCCATTCAAAAAGGAAGATTTGACATCCATCTGATATACATTGAAAGCTTTATAAGTAGCATAAGCAAGCAACAATCTAATAGCTTCAAGTATAGAAACCAGAGAAAAAGTCTCCTCATAATCAATCCCTTCTTGCTGTGAATATCCTTTGCAAAGTAGTCTAGCTTTATTTCTGACAACTTAACCGGCTTCATTCATTTTGTTTATGAATACCCATTTAGTACCAATAAGATTCTTATGCTTAGAACTAGGAACAAGTTCCCAAGTATTATTCTTCTCAATCTGATCTAGTTCTTTTTACATAGCTCTCATCCAACTTTCATATTTACAAGCTTCAACAACATCTTTATGTTCAACTTTAGAAATCAAACATACTTCTTCTGTATCTAACCTTCTTCTAGTCATTACATCTTTATTCTTATCACCAATAATTTGATTTCAGAATGATTCAATCTTACATACCTCAGAGTCTTCTGATAGTTCTACTTCTCAGGTTCTTGAACATCTTCACTGACAACAACAACATTCAAATTAACAGTCTCTATCAGATCATTTTGCTTGGGTTCTTCAGGCTGAATAGGGGCTAAAACAATATGTTGACCATCATCATATCCACATGCTCTGATTTCCTTCCCAAGATTCTCATCCACCTTCACATTTGCACTTTCCACTATCTTTCTCAGTCTCTTATTGTAGCATCAATATGTAAGGAAGTCAAGGAGAAGAACAAATCTCTACACTAACCTTTAGAGGAGAGTAATGCAAAAAAATTTATAGATCATCACAACAGTTACATAAAACAAAATAGATATAATAATATTCAAACCACAAAATAGTGATTTATGTGGGGAAAACCCTTTCGAGAGAAAAAACCCCACACTCCAAAAGCCGCCCAATATATTATTCAGAAATAAAAAAGGATTACAATATACTTGCATATAATTCTCTTCATATAAGTACCACTAATCAAAGATTCAAAGGTAACTCAGTAGCCATAAGACTCTTACACCCAACCTCTATCTCACACACCTCATATATAGGAGATACAATATAAGAAATTGTCAAACGGTATTACAAAACGATGGGCTAAAACTACCCAATAAGGTGTAGTCAACCTTATCTCCCTTCTAGATGCCCTATGACATGCCCCTCCCTTTTTACAGCTCATTTATGTGTCTGATGTATTTTATATTTCCTATTTTAGGAGTACAAACTTTCAGAGGCCATAACTTGAGAATCGTGTGTCCGATTGATGAACTATTTGAAGCATCAAAAATATCGTGAAGTTCTCTATTACCTCCTAAGCTGCTACACCATTTATACCCACTTTTTAAGGCATTTTGGGGCCTCTAAAGTCATCAAAATCAAATTTAAACCTTAAATTGGACCCCTCTAAAACAAAACAAAAAAATCTTTAAAACTAGTTGTGATCTTGCGACATAACTTTACCAGAATGCTTATCTAGCCAACCAAAAGCTTCAAGGAGAATTTTGCACCATTTCGTGCTCAAATGAAAACTTACTATAAATAGTAACCTTATTTAAATGCAAGGTTGAGACACCATTTTCCCAAAATGGTAGGCCTTTATCTTAGTTGAATATCCCAAGAAGATACCTTCATCACTTCTAACATCAAACTTTCATATATCCTCATCTCTCTTGATATAACATTTGCTACCAAATACTCCAAAATATCTCATAGTAGGAACATGACCAAACCAAAACTCATAAGGGATTTAACCGGTATCACCTTTGATGTGAACTTTATTGAATGTGTAACTAATAGCTTCTCTCCAGTAGACCTTCAGAACATTTCCTTCAGTCAGCATAGTCCTTGCAACATCCAAAATAGTTTTATTTTTCCTCTGAACAAATCCATTCTACTAAGGGGTCCTAGGAGTAGATAATTGTCTTTTGATTCCATGCATCTCATAGAATGAATTGAACTTACCAGAGAATAATTCTCCACCTCTATCAGATCTTAGACACTTCAGGTTCAACCCAGACTCAGTATCCACTTTAGCCTTGAATATCTTGAATTTGTCAAATGCTTTTGATTCTTCCTTCTAAAAGACAATGCACATCATCCTAGAATAATCACCAATTAGCAGCATAAAGTATCTATCACCTTGCACAATTCTAACATTTGTAGGTCCACATAGGTTAGTATGCACAACATCTAGCAATTTATCAGATGCATGATGTTTTCTCTTGAAAGAAATTCTCATTTTCTTACACAACTGACATTCTTTACATACCCGATTAATAGGCTTAACAATCTTAGGCAGATCTCTAATAACATGTGTGGAAAAAATCTTAATCATTGAATCAAAGTTTACATGAAACATTCTCCTATGCCACAACCAACTTTCATCTATCTTAGCAATCAAACAAATTTTCTCGTGAGTATTAAAATGAAAAATGTTACCTTTTGTCTTAGTCCCTGATGCAATCTCTATACCAGAGGCATTTAAGATTTTTCATTTACCATCCCTTAATTGTAGATCATAACCTTTATCAACCATATGTCCAACACTCAAAAGATTATCTTTCAAACCTTCAACATACAAGACATGATCAGTGTTATGCTTACCATCAAAAGAAATAGATCCTCCCCCATGAATCACATAGGCTTTGTCATCTCCAAATCTAACTATTCCACCATCATACCTTTCCATGCTCACAAATTTTCTTTTATCACCAATCATATGATGTGAATACTCACTATCAATCACCCATTCATCTTTCTCTTCAACTTTAGAGGTAAAGCCTTCTCCTCAATAGAATAGCTAGTGGAATCAATAGGTACAGGTCTATCTTCCTTAATGATAATAAACACAACTTCATCTTCTTCTGATTCTTCATTTGTAACACCTTCATCAACGACATAATAACAGTTCTTCTGGTTCCTATACTTCCAATTAGACTTGAAAGAATTATCATATTTCTAATGTCTATCATATCTATCATTCCTATCATGCTTATCATGTTTGTCATAATTAGCCAGCCTCTCTAGACAACTAGAAGCAAAATGTCCTATCTTATTACAAGAGAAACATTTAAAATGCATCTTTCCATCACACTTACCAGCTCCTATAGGCAATCTTTGGGCAATCAATGCTACAAGCTCATCAAGTTCTCTTTCTTACTCTTCCATCTCTCTTCTCGCTCTTTCATATCTGGATATCCTACACTCATCAGTATCATACTTCTTCTTACCAGACATAGATGCATAAGCTCTAAATGTTGTCCTAGACTTTCCATGAGATTCTCCAAAATTGATCAGCTCAAATGTAGCAAGCTTTCTAACTAGTATATCTCTTGTCATAGTAGTCACACTCTAGATCTCATTAATAGCATCAACGTTATGTTTATTTGTAGGAGGCAAAGATCCCAGCACCTTAGCAACTATTTCATCTTCATCAATGGTTCAACAACACATTTGATACCTAGGACAAGGTCATTCATCTTAGACATGAAAGAATGTATGTTCTGATCATCTCCAATCTTCAATGTCTCATATTTTCCTTTCAAACTTTGCAACTTAGCAACTTTCACTTGTTTTATCTCCTTCATACAAAATCTCAAGCTTCTCCTAGATCTTATGTGTGACCTAAAGTCCCATAAAATTTGTCATTTATGAATTAGTCAGGGCACTAAGCAATGCTTCCTTCGCTCTAATATTATGTTCTGCTTCCTCAACCTCATCAACAATAGATGGTCCATTATGACGAACAACATAGACATTCTATGCAATCTTCCAGTAATCCTCTCCAAGGTATTTCAAGTGCACTTCTATCCAGTCCTTCCATATAGTGTAGTTACTTCCATCAAATCTTGGACTATCTTTCTTAAAGATAACACCTTGAGCTACCATCCTAGATCTCCTCAAGCGTTTAAACAATTTCTAGAGGATCTAGCTCTGATACCAATTATTAGCAGTAGCAAAGAAGGAATACTAAGAGGGATAAGCAAATTAACAACAAAACACACAAAACTAAGATTTTTGACGTGGAAAACCCGGTTAAGGGAAAAACCATGGTGGTAACCTACCAACAATAAGATGATACTCTACAGTAGTATGTGTAAATATTACAATGGAGAATGCACAAGAATTCAGGCATGCTTCCTAGAGCTCACTACTCAAATATAATGTCCCAAAAGGCTAAAGGCCTCAGGAAAGTCTCATTGACTTACACCAAGCTTCAAACTACAATTAAGAAGAAATGAACTAAAATGATAGCATCTATAAATGCTTGATGACAGTTCTGATTAAGGACTAATATCTTCCCTACAACACCAATCTCATCTCAACACTCCACCAAAGGATAAAATTTTGATCGAACATACACCACTCTCTAATAATGCAGACACACCATCAACACCCAAATTACATGAATATATTACCTATATATACACATCATCAACCTTGACAACAAGGTCGGCTAAATGGTCAACCCTTAATTACAAAATTACATCATGAGTTACAAATATTGATCATTGGAATAATATAATAATTTACACAGAATAAAATGGACCTAATTCAAATTCCCAAATGCTCAACTCCATCGAAAATCATGCCAAGATCAACCGCAACACACTACACCACCAGAAATATCGCATATCATGAAAATCAACACCGGTTCATAAAAAACCACCAAAAACTCACACAACAATCAATGAAGATATCCAAAATAAATAGGACATGATTAGAAAACAAAAAAAAGAACATTAGAATAATCTGAAACAATTGCACCAACACCACTTTTTAAATCTTCATCGATCAACGTCTAAAAGCTCAAGAACACAACCAATCAACAACTGTTATGAAGAAAGATAACTTGAAGAGAACCAAATCATAAACCATATGAAATGAAGATACACAAGACCATCCAAAACAATATCCCAAAGTCTTAGCACAAGATCTGATCACACTGAAATATACTAGAGGATACACCGAACTCTGCAAAACAATGATTAACAAAACAAAACTATAAAACCGGATCAGAAAATCTTCCCAATCACACCAGATCAAATCACAGGAATATGTTGACATCAATGACAACAACATATCCTAGCAGCAAAAATGACCAACAATATCCAACATTTTCTTGATGTATCAAAGGAGGCCATCATTCAATTTTTTGACCTAGAAAAAGTGGCCTCAAGAGCATTGATAAAAGGAGATTGGCAGCTAAATATGCTTCAAGAAGGAAATTTATTAGGGAACAAGTGTTGCCTCACTATATGAAAAAGATGTACAAAGATGAAAAATGTTACATTTTGGATACTGAAAGGGAGCCTTTTAGTTTGGCATCTTTTGAAGATTATTTTGTGAAGACTTATTATGCCCTTTGCCAAATTATGGATGAAAATTGTGGGTTGACTCAAATGCCCATCGAATACATGATGATGGCAATCAAAATTTGGCATTCTGAGATATATGAACTATATGATTTTGTGACATACATTCAAGAGAGTTACATGGAGGGATTATAAATACAAAGGATGACAAGGTTCAATTGAACTTCTTACATTATTCTTTATTATGCCAAATGATTCTTTTTCAGAATAGGATAGATTGGGATGAAGCCTTGCAGGTGAAATTTTTTGACCTTCAAATAGATGTAAGATGGCCAATACAGAGATAAACCCAAGTGTGGGACAAAGGTTCTAGATACTCAAATTACAAAGCATTCATTGACCATTTCATTGTTAGAGTCCTAGGGATGTGTGGAGTCAATATACCAAGGCTTCCAATGAACATAGTAAAGATTCTATAAATAAGGAATGAAAGGGTCAAGAGTGTTGAGTATCTAGAAAGAGAATTTTCCCAATATTTTGGTGATTTTTTCTTTTATTCTTACTATACAATAATCAAGGTGTATGGGTGCCCTGAGCCACCTTATATTTTGCTAGTTACATTTCCCTCAATGCTTACTTTCATGGAATTAATGTGGTAGTTGATGTGGATGGATAAATAATTAATCAGGACTGAGAAAAAGGGATAACACTTTCCCCAAATGATTGTTTATGAAGATTTCAATGTAGGGAATGATACTCTTGAGAAGGTGCATAACTTCATGGTGAGCACCTATCAGCTCAAAGTGAGTCAGGCACAAAATTTTGATCTTGAAGTGCACATTAATGATGTAAGGACCCAAAAATTGAAACTAAAGGGCTATTCCCATCATTTTGATGAGCATGAGAACTTGATCAAGAATGCTAGTCCTCCTAAGGAAACACAAAGAAGAAAAGAAATGGGAATACATTAATAAATTGAAAAGGGAGAGAAAAGAAGAAGACCCTAACTTTTAGGGATGTTGTTCCAACATCCAAAATAATTTTTCCAAGAGGATATGTAAGATGAGGACTTTTTAAGAGATAATCATACGTCAAAGCCTAGAAGCAAGCAGAGAAACCAGCTAGGGTACTTGAGGAAAGGCCTATTGATATTCTCCCAGTTTCTCCCAAGGCAAAGGGGAAAGCAATTTGGATTGAAGAATCTTCACAAGATACCTCCTCATAGCCTCCCCCAAAAGAAGAACAACTTACAACAGGTGTGACTAGAAAAATTGAGAAGGGGATAGCAAAATTTTTAATTTTGTGGAGGTCATTGATAGTGTGATAGACACAAGTGTGCAACCACCTTCCCATCCAAGAAAGACTTTCAAAGATGATAAGACAATAGAGCTGCTTATGAACCTAGATCGAGCAATCATTACAAGTGTCATCCTAGAAGAAGAGGCTAACAATGAGATACTAATTTCCTGAATGCAATTCATGTTATATGACAATTTTCTAAACACCTTGGAGTTCAAATCTTTTTGGCTAAGAGAAAAATTGAAAAATTTATCAAAAGGAGAGATTCAAAACTTTGATAAAAATAATATTGTGTACCCCCCAGGAGGCAAGGGAAATGGTGAAAAATAGTAGCATGTTACTTGTCCTAGGGTGGGATCTAAAAAATATTTTGTGCTTGATCAAGAGATGAGACAACGCGACACAATATATGCACAAGAATTTGGGAAGCATGGGTCAAGCTTTATTCCAAGCATAAAAGTATTTGCACTTTGGACTAAAGACCCAAATACAAATAAACCTATTGTTTTGTGTAGGGTTGAGCATAAGGTAGGGGATGCAATTATTAGAACCCTTGATGATACAATAGTAGTATAGGATGATAGAATTTCATTTCATGCTACACATTTTGTAAAGGTGGTAGCAGAGGAAGAAGAAAAGAAGCATGAAAATATTAAGGAATTACATGTTTCTCTTACTGCTGATCAGGATAAGGTTTATATTGAAAATGTAAGATTAAGAAAGGAGTTGAAAAAGATGGATTCAATGTCCTTGATAAGGTCCAAGACAAAGAATTAGGAAAATTAAAAGAGAATTTGCAAAAGGAAAATGAAGAGGAATAGAAAAAAAGTATTTAGAAATTGGAATAGCAACAATTTTGCAAATATATGGCTAGGTACTTAATAAATTGGATGAAGTCCATGCCACCTATTCTTTGGTGTCACAATTGTGTGGTTAGTAGGATGACATTATTTCATTCTTTCAACCTCTTAAGGTCACATGGTTTGCTAAGGTCAGAAAATTAAGGGAAATTCTTTTTGTTGGCCATTTGGTGGAATTGATTATGTGTTGCATTCATGTTTTGTCATTCATTTCAACACTAGCTATTTGGATGTTTTACCGGCACCCTTCTGGTCTCGATAGGATGAGTGGTTTCTAGTTAACTTGGATCTGGCATGATCCGATAGGCTCTGGTATAATTTGGTGATGGAACTGACTTGTTCATGATACTCATACTCATATTTGGTCAGTTGATTTTGGTCTGGTAATTGGATGCACTACTGCTTGCTTAGAAGATTGATTTCTAGTTCCAACGAGGGTTTCACCAGTAGAGCTTTTGGTGGAGATCTTTGATGAATTGCATAAGTGGTGTTGGTGTAGCTTTTGATATAGTTTCAGGATGTTGTTGGTGATCATGTTTGAGACTTGGGATTTGGAGATCATTAATGAAGTGTGTGGACCTATACTTGGTCCCAGATAATCTAGGTTATGGAATGACATTAATGTAACATACGGATAGGACCTATTGATGTATTTTTTGGATGTCTTATGTGTTGATATTATTTGTTTGGTCTAAGGCTAACATGGTTTGTAATTATGTAATCAATTTAATGTCTGGTGGCTGACTTGATTGTTTATGGTTGAGGGTTTGTATATATAGATGTAAGATCTCATTGTACATCATCATGGTTAATGTAAGAGGTCATGGTCAATGAAAGTAATATGTGAATAATGTAATATCATTCAGGTAGAGTATTTGGTCGATCACTGGAGAACAAATTGGGTTTGTGTAAGAGGATTTAGTCCTCCGATATTGAGCTTAACTGAAACTATACTCTGGCATAGGAGATGCTATCTTTTACAGTTCAACACTTCTCTGGATTGTAGTCTAGATTTATATGTAGTTAGTGAGGCTCCTTTTATGGTGAGAAGTGTGCTCTATGCTATTGGCCTTCCTGCAAGTGTAGGCCCCTTCATTGTAATTCACATACTTACTACAAAAGTATTATCTAACTATGGGTAGGCTTCCCACTATGGTTTTTCCCTTTATCGGGTCTTCCACATACAAATCTTGGTGTTGTGTGGATGGATTTTATTCTGTGATTATTGTTTGTGCTTAATTGGATTAACTATTATTCTGGTATTATTGTTTTGGGTTATGGTATTAAAGCTTAAATTACTAAATGCTTCTGGTAATCTATGACTATTGATTCAGCCCCCCCTCTCAGTTGTCTTCTGATTATCTAAACTATCTAACAATTGGTATCAGAGCTTTGGTCCTCTCTACAGAAAGCTTAACTGCTTGAGGAAGATCCTATGGAGACTAACAGTTTGAGTTCATCTAGTTTTTTGGGAGCTATCTTTCGAAGGGATATACTAAGTCTTGAAGGAACAAATTACACAGTATGGATGATTCAAATGGAGACTCATCTGAGATGTCTTAGCAAGAAGATCTAGGATATCACACAGAATGGTGTCACACCCTTTAATCTAGGATCTGACAATCCTCCTCTGGCTAACCTGGAAAAGGAGCTTGAGAATGATTGTAGAGCAAGAGAATCCCTCTTGTGTGCACTTTATGATCAGTAAATAATGGGATTAATAGACAAATCATCTGGAAAGGCTATATGGGATAAGTTGCAGACTCTTAATGAAGGTGACCCTATAGTGAAGATTGCTAAACTTTATGGTTACCAAGTGAGATATAAAAACCTTAAGATGGAAGAAGATGAAAGGATTACTACATTCATGGAAAGAGTAAATGAGATTATTATGGGAATTCAATGTTGTGGTGGAACTCTGAGTGAAGATGAAATTGTTTCTAAAGTCTTGAGAGCTCTACCACCAGCTTACAAAATGAAGGCTACTACTATTAATGAGTTGAGAAAAATGGCTAATACATCTATCAATAGAGATACTTTGGTTGGGAAACTATCTTCTTTTGAGATTGAGGAATTTGGACCTTCTGGAGCTGTGAAGACTGAACCTTCTTTTCATGCATCTACATCTACAACTGGTAAGAAAGATTGGAAAACTTTATATACAAAAGAATTAGAAGATATGAAGAGAGAAGATGATGAGTTTCAGCAACTTGAAGTACTGTTTGCAAGAAGAGTACCGAAAGGACTGGTAGGAAGTAAGTATGAAGGAAAAACACCTTTTAAATGTTTTGCATGTAATAAAATTGGTCATTTTGCATCTAGATGTCCTGAAAGGAATTCAATAATTAAAGAAAGAGTTAAAAGATCATTTAAGCCTAACCTTGGATATAAGAACAAGTATAGATTCAAGAAAAACAGAGAAAAAATATGCTACACAACAGATGAGGAAGGCATTAATGATTCAAATGATGAACCAGTAGAAGACTCTGCTAGTGGATCCGGAAATGGGAAGGAATGGGTGTTCCTAGCTATCAAGGAAGATGATCCAGCACTAGAAGAAAATGTACCTAAAGACAAGGCACTTGCTACTAAAATTGAGGACAAGGATGAATCGATAATTGATAGTGGTTGTTGACATAATATGATTGGAGATAAAGGGAAGTTTCTGTCTTTCCAAGAATTTGATGGTGGACTAGTTAGATTTGGAGATGTCAAGGCATGTATGATCAAGGGAAAAGGAACTATATTTTGGATGGTAAGAACAATACTGACAATGTTTATTATGTTGAAGGTTTGAAGCATAATATTTTGAGTGCAGGACAATCGATAGACAAGGGATTTCAATTATAGTTCAAGGATGGAAAATGCAAAATTATTAATAGATCTAGCTTTGAGATTGCAATCGGTACACAGACAAAAGGTAACATATTTCATTTTAACTCTGGTGAAAAGACATGTTTGATTACAAAGATTGATGAGAGTTGGCTATGGCATAAAAGGTTGTTTCATGTAATTTTGGTTGCATTGTGAAGATCAGCTCATCTAAGGCTATTAGAGATATACCTAAGATTATGAAGCCTTATAATCTGGTATGTAAAGAATGTCAAATGGGTAAACAGGTTAGAAAATCTTTTAGGAGTATACAAGATAAATCAAATGATGTTCTTGATCTTATTCATACTAATTTGTGTGGCCCTACTAGAGTTAAAAGTTTTCATGGTGATAGATATTTCATGCTAATCATTGATGATTATTCTAGAATGATGTGGGTTACTTTTTTGAGAGAAAAATCTGAAGCATTTGAAAAGTTTAAAATCTTAAGGCTAAAGTGGAAACTGAGACAGGATTGGAGATTAAATGTTTGAGGTCAGATCATGGTGGAGAATTCACATCCGATGAGTTTAATAACTTTTGTGCCAAGAATGGTATAAGAAGACAATTTTATGCTCCCCTGACACCTCAACAAAATGGAGTTGTGGAAAGGAAAAACATAACTATCTTAGATACTGCTAGAATACTGATGATGGAAGCTAATCTACCTCATATCTACTAGAGAGAAGCAGTGAGTACAATGGTTTACACATTCAATAGAGTATATATCAAAGGAGAAATCGGTAAGACACCTTATGAATTATGGTTTGGTAATACACCTATACTTAAGTATTTCAAAAATTTTGGTAGTAAATGTTATATCAAGAGAGATGATACTATTGGGAAATTTGATCCTAGGAGTGATGAAGGCATATTTCTTGATTATTCTAATGAAAGAAAAGCATATAGATGTTATAACAAGAGATTGCAAAGAATTGTGGAGAGTGCTAATGTCAAAGTAGATGAGTTGAGAAAAAGTCAAATCAGAGTATATGAGAAGGAACCGACAATGGAAATGATTATATCTAAACTGGTAGCACCTTTATCAAACCAGAGAGTTGAACCAGTTACTCCAGCAACATCAGAGAATTCTATAGTGATTGAAGAATGGGGAATAGGAATAGAGAGTTAGAAGACTCCTAGGTATGTGAGATTGGATTATTTTGAAGATCAAATTATTGGGGATAAGAGCAATGGAGTGATGACAAGAAGAAGATTGGAAACTAATGAGGTATGTTTAATTTCACAAGTTGAACCGGTATCAGTAATTGAGGCATGTAAAGATGAATTTTGGTTAAAAGATATGGAAGAAGAATTAGATCAGATTGATAAAAATAACACATGGACTTTGGTTCCCCAACCTAAAACTTAAAATGTTATTGGAACTAAATGGGTTTTTAGGAATAAATTGAATGAGGATGGTCAAGTTATAAGGAATAAAGCTAGATTCATTTGTAAAGGATATTCTCTGAAGGAAGGAATTGATTATGGAGAAACTTTTGCACTGGTAGCTAGGATTGAAGTTGTAAGATTATTTCTTGCCTATGTTGCTTACAAAAACTACAAGGTTTATCAAATGGATGTTAAATGTGCATTCTTGAATGGGGATCTTAATGAAGAAGTTTATATTGAGCAACTTGATGTTTTTTCACTATTAGCTAATACTGATATGGTTTGCAAGTTAAGGAAAGCTTTATATGGATCGAAACAAGCACCTAGAGCTTGGTATGCAAGGTTGGATAAATATCTTTGGAAGCTTGGTTTTACTAAGGGTAGTGCTGATAGTAATTTATATTATAAAATCATTGATGATGATATACTAATTGTTGAAGTATTTGTTGATGACATTATTTTTGGAGGTGAAGATAAATTATGCATAGAATTTTCTAAAAAATATGGAGAAAGAATTTGAGATGTCTATGATTGGTGAGATGAAATTTTTCTTAGCTTTGCATATTACTCAGGCTGACAAAGGTATTTATCTGTCAAACTAGATATGCTAAGGAATTATTGAAGAAATTTGGTATGGGAGATTCTAAACCGGTAAGTACACCTATGGTGACAAGTGAGAAATTGACAAGAAAAGATGTTTCTGCACCGATAAATCCTACAAGATACAAATCTATGATTAGAGGTCTGCTTTATTTGACTCAGAGTAGGCCTGATATTATGAATGTTGTTTGTATTGTTTCAAGATTTTAGAGTGATCCTAGAGAAAATCATGAGATGGCAATGAAAAGGATTTTTAGATACTTGCAAGGTACATCAGAATATGGCTTATGGTACTCTAAGAATGATAACTTTAGTTTATGTGCATATACAGATGTTGATTGGGATAGAGATGTTGATGACATGAGAAGTACTTCCGATGGAGCTTTCTTTCTTGGAAAGAAGTTGGTTTCATGGATCAGCAAGAAACAATCACATACTTCTTTATCTACTGTTGAAGCTGAGTATGTTGTTGCTGCTACTAAATATTGAAAGATATAAAGAATCTAGTATTTCATTCTAAGACAAAGGACATATCTATCAAGTATAATTTTTTGAAGGAGAAGGTGGAAGCAAATGAAGCTAAACTGGTTTATGTGAACACTAAAGAACATATTGTAGATATTTTCACTAAACCTTTATCCAAGGAATCATTTGTGTACCTAAGAGATAGATTGGGGGTTTCTACCCCTCTGGTAAAGACTTGATTGATGAGGTTTGACATCAATCCGATATGCATTATCAGAGATACTATTAATTTTGACATCGATGTGGGATGCTACTACTCAAGGGGAGTGGTCAGCTTTGAGATTTAGAGGCTTATATTTTTGTTTTGATATTTCTGCTAGATTTATGGAATTGATGTCAAAAGGGGAGTGATATTGATGTGAAAAAGTTAAAGTCAAAGGGGGGGTGATATTAATATTTAAGAGCTATATGCAGATGATTGTTGATTGTCTTCCACAGAGGGATACTTTTTTGGCATTTCTTGGTACTTAGATGTTTTCACATCTAGTATTGCCATTAATGCCAAAGGGGGAGATTGTTGGCTATTTGATAGAATTGATTATGGGTTGCATTGATGTTTTGTCATTGATGTCAACACTAGTTGTTTGGATTCTTTACTGATACCCTTCTGGTCTAGGTAGGATGAGTGGTTTCTAGTTAACTTGGATCTGACATGATGGGGTAGGCTTCGGTATAATCTGGTGATGGAACTGGCTTGTTCATGATACTCATACTCATATTTGGTCAGTTGATTTTGGTTTGGTGATTGGATGCTATCCTGCTTGCTTACAAGATCGATTTCTAGTTCCGACGAGGGTTTCACTGACAGATCTTTTGGTGGAGATCTCTGATGAATTGCATAAGTGGTGTTGGTGCAGCTTCTAATGGAGTTTGAGGATGTTGTTGGTGATCATGTTTGAGACTTGGCATTTAGAGATCATTACTAAAGCATGTGGACCTATACTTGGTCCTGGTTGATCTAGGTTATGGACCGACATTAACGTAACATGTGGATAGGACCTATTGATGTATTTCTGGGATGTCTTATGTGTTGATATTATTTGTTTGGTCAAAGGCTAACATGGTTTGTAATTATGTAATCGGTTTATTGTCTGGTGGCCAACCTGATTGTTTATGGTCGAGGGTTTGTATATATAGATGTAAGATCTCATTGTAGATCATCATGGTTAATGTAAGAGATCATGGTCAAGGAATGTAATGTGTGAATAATTTAATATCATTCAAGGAAAGGAGTTGGTCGATCATTGGAGATCAAATTTGGTTTGTGTAAGAGGATTTAGTCCTCCGGTATTGAGCTTAATCGGAACTATACTCTGGCATAGGAGATGCTATCTTTTGTAGTTCAGCACTTCTCTGGATTGTAGTCTAGAGTTATATGTAGTCGGTGAGGCTCCTTTTGTGATGAGTAGTGTGCTCTAGCCTATTGGCCTTCTTGTAAGTGTAGGCCCCTTCACTGTAATTCACATACTTACTACAAAAGTATTATTTGACTATTGGTAGGCTTCCCAATGTGGTTTTTCCCTTTATTGAGTTTTCCACATACAAATCTTAGTGTTGTGTGGATGGCTTTTATTATGTGATTATTGTTTATGCTTAATGGGATTAAGTACTATTCACGTATTATTGTTTTAGGTTCTGATATTAAAGTTTAAATTGCTAAATTCTTTTGGTAATCTGTGATAACTGATTCACCACCCCCCCCCCCCCTCTTAGTTGTCTTCTGGTTATCTGAACTATCTAACACTTTTGGAAATAAAATATGTGCCTAATGCACCCCAAATTGTGGGGACAACGTGGAAGAAATATAATTTGTTAATCAAAGAGCTCCCCCACATGGAAGAAGAAAGGAAATCATAGGGAGAAAAGGTTAAGTAATTTGAAGGTCTTGAAAAGTGGGATATGTTGGATGTTGGCTGATGTGTTGTCATTGATCTCAAAATATGTGGAAATTATTGATGAGGATATTGTTGGATGGTTTTCTGTGTATTCCAATGTTGCAGTAAGTTTAGGTGCAAAATGATTCACCCCCCCCAGTTTGTTGCATTGTTGCCAACAATTGGCATCAAAGCTAGATCCTCTGGAAGAAGCTTTACCACTTGGCAACCTTTTCTTTCAAGAAGGATAGTCTGAGATTTCATGGAATGAACTACACTCTCTAGAAGACCCAAATGTAAATTCAATTGAGATGCATTGGAGAAGAATATTGCAAGATCACTAAGAATGTGTATAATGTTCCACATAATGGTCCTACTAGTTCGGATGAGCTAAAGGAAGTAAAATACAATATTAGAGCCAAGGAAGCATTGTTGAGTGGCTTGTCAGATTCAGAGATGACTAATGTAATGGACTTAGAGACCGCTCATGAGATCTAGGCAAAATTGGAGACCTTACATGAAGGTGATAGTCATGTGAAAGTCTCTAAGTTGTAGAACTTAAAAGGAAAGTATGAGAACCTGAAGATGGGTGAAGATGAGAATATTACTTCTTTTATGTAGAACGTGAATGAGCTTGTGTGCAAAATTAGATGTGTTAGTGGAGTTTGAAAAGAGTTTGATATTATTGCTAAAGTGTTGAGATCCTTGCCACTTTCTTACAAACATAAAGTTGTTGCTATTAATGAGATCTAGACTATGACAAATGTGACAAGAGATATGTTGATTGGCAAGCTTGCTTCTTTTGAGCTAAGTGAATTTGGAGACCCTCTTTCTAAGATTGAATATACATTCAAAGATACTATTTATGAGAAGTAGAGATATGATCTGAGAGAAAGTTCTACAAGATTATCTAGATATGAGAAAGAGATGAAAGAGGGAAGACGAAGAAAGAGAGCTTGAGGAGCTAAAAGAACTTATTGCCAGAAGATTGCCTAAAGGTGTCAATAAGTATAAAGGGAAGTCACCTCTTAAATGTTTTTCATGTAATAAGATAGGGCATTTTGCATCAAGGTGTCCAGAAAGAGATAGAAATCTTAAGAAGCAATTTAAGCCATATAAGACTAAATAACATAAGAAGTGTCATTATGTTACTGATAAAGCTGTGATAGATGATGAGTTGGATAAGGGTAATTTAGGAGATGAATTTGGGTTCATTTCTATCAAGGAAGATGATCTTGTAACTATAGATTCTACAAGATGCACAAATGAAGAGAAAACTAGAGCTCCTAAAGTTTAGGAGAAAGATAAATGAGCAATTGATATTGGTTGCTCTCATCATATTGTTGGCTTGATGATGATTTTTGTAATGGATGACTTTATGTGTTGTGATTGATGGCACATAGTCACACACACATATGTTCACATTATGATAGTCATCTTAGTTAGGTCAAATTGGTACTACTCCTAAGTCTTCGTATTGCAAACCGGTATCATATGTATGAAGGCATCTAGCCGATATATGTAGACAACTGGTATATCCATGAATGACAATTGGTTTTGGTCAATTCCATTGACATCAGTTTTGACATACAATGGAGAGAAGCAAGGAGACGAATGGAGAAAATTAGTCTATAAGTTGGAAGCGGTTAACACTCAATCGATATCGGTGTTCCAACCAGTTTTACTAATTGTGTGATGAGTTATCTCTAACTAACATTTTTGGTGATGATTTTTGATGTGTTGTGGAAGATTGTCTAGATACATTGAACCTAGGAAATTATGATGAGGTTCTTGAGCCGACATGAAATCTAATGTCCATAAAAAGACATTGTGATGAGTTATTTTTATATCCAAGATACAAGTGATGTTATGAGTTAGAGTTGATGTGATTTATTGAAGGAGTTGCAGAGTATGTCGATGATGTAGTATTGAGTGAGCAGAAGAGGATCTATACAAGCAAGATGTGTTATTTCTAGATCATACCACCTCTTGTTTTCTAATCACTACAACAGTTAAATCCCCTAACCGGGTAAGCTATAACAAGATTCATTGTACAAATCCTCTAACTAGGTGATCCATTATCTTGGCTTTGAAATCCTCTACTAAGGTTACTCCTAACAGGGCATTGCCTTTAACTAGGTATAGCTCCTAACAAGGCTTTGGGATCTTTAACAGGATTTGCTCCTAGCAGAGCACTTTGTAGACCTTAACCGATCAGTTACCTATTTCTGCAGATAGTTAACTTGTGAGTCCCATATCACTATGGTTTTTCGCAGTTGGGATTTCCACATATAAACACTTGTGTTATGGTGAATATTTTACTTGTTATGAATTCTTTTATAACACTTTGGATTGCATGCAAAGTCTTAAGTAAATTGGTTAATTGTTTTTTACCAGTATGGGTTTAAAGTGTTATTGTTTTTTCTATCACTAATTCACCTCCCCCCCCCCCCCCTTTCAGTGCTTTATAAGTCTATCAATTGGTATCAGAGCCTAGATTCCTATAAGGCTTAATCACTTGGAAGGAAACCCTAAAGCCATTAGGGGGGATATGTGTTATAGAGAGATGGCTAGAGTACTTGATGCAGCCAAGGAAGAGATTGAAATTTTGAGATGTAGATTCAAAGATTCACAAGCAAAGAGGAGAGAGTTGACTGAGAAATTATTAGAGATCTCTAACAATAGTTCTTCAGATGAGGCCAACATTGATGCACTGGCTAAAGAAGTGGAGAAACTAAATGGTGAAAAGCTAAACTTGAGGAGAGAACTTGAAGCCTTAACAATCCATATGAGTCAAAAACTTGAAGCAAGGAGGGCAGCTGAAGACTTGATCAAAGAGAGAGATGATGATATTTCTAAGACCAAGCAGGAGAATGTAGCTTTGCATGAACATGGGCATGAGGAGAAGGAAGAGAAAGAAGCATTACAGTTAGATCTTGAGATGTCAATATCTCTTAGAGAGAATCTTACAAATCATAATGAATATCTTACCAAAGAGATTACTGAGGCTAATGGGAAACTTGACAAATTCAACAAGAGTTCCTCTATGCTGGATGAACAGATCCAATCTCAGAGGATGAAAGGTGACACATTTGGATTAGGATTCAATACATTTGAGAAAGGAGAATCTTCTGGTACCAAGAGCAACATGCATAAAGGTAAAAATACTCCTAAGGCTAAGAAGTCTACTAGTAAGAAGGCTTACAAACTTTTTGCTCTATATGTCACAAACCTGGACATACTGCTAATGTGTGTAGAAGTAGACCTAATTAGAACACAAGCTATAATTATAATACTAGATATGTGTCTAGAAGATTTGAAGGTTATTGTTACAAATGCAATATGTATGGACATAGATTAGTTGAATGCAGATATGGAGTGAACAATCTGGCACCTCACATGAATCCAAGATCTATTGGTGACTAGAGAAGGACCTATGACAACCGAAGAAACATGAAATAGCAAAAACCCTATGTCAATCGGTTCAGTCCATATGAGATGGAGAAGGTAACAAATGTGATTTGCACAATTTGCAATAACTATGGAAATGTGGCTATGAACTGCAGAACAAGGTACTAGAAGATATAATGCAAGACCTTGGAGACCATCTGGGATGGCTTGCTATCATTACCATAAACTAGGACACATGACCAAATTTTGTAGAGTAAAGAAGAACAAACTGATAAACCACTATGAAGATCAGAAAGGAAAACATAAGGTAGATGTTGAAGAAACTAGAGCGGAGATGAACATAATTTGAAAGAAGAAAAGTGAGGACAATCTAGCAGAAGAATCAAACCCTTCACCGAGTGTGAATATTGCTACACTGGTTAACTAGTCTTTTCAACAAGCCTAAGGGGAGCATATCAATAAATCTACTTTCGGACCCCTTGAAGAGTGTATGGTAAGAGAGTTTTGCATTTCGAGTTGTAATATGAGAATTTTTGATATTATTATCTATCGGTTTTTTAAAGATTATCAACCGGTTATATAGCTATCGGTATAGGTGAGTTTGTTAGGTGGTAATTAGGGTTTGTTACCTTATTGGTTGTGTAATTAATGCAGTGGGTAAGTTAATAAAAGGAAGTTTTACTTAGTTATTTTTACCCTAATTGCATTCGAAGAAGCATGTTGAGCACTTGTAGAGCAAAGCAGAGCATTGTTAGCTGATTAAGAACAAATTTGTGCTACGAATCAAAAGTTGAATTGGATTTGAATATAAGGAAAGGCGAAGTGGGTGTGCATACGAGAGAACAACCAAAAACCCTACTAGCGGGAAGGGAATGAGGTATTTTTAATAATCTCTCTTGAATCAAGATTATCTAGAATGGCATTGTTGTCTACACCAACAGAGAGTCTTATGATTACTGCTAAAGCTATGGAGTCAATTGAATCAAATAAAATAGAATCTTATAATGCATTGTCTCAAGTTTGGCAAGGTGTTTTGATCAAAGGTGACTTGACTAGTTATATAGATTATAAAATTGAGGATCTAGGATCACTGGAAATTTATTCTCAACTCAAATCTCTGCGTGATAAGAGTGGAAAAATCAAACCCAAATATATTAGGGTTTATGAAATTTTTTTTCATAATGCAAACTATTTTCTTGAAGATGGGTATGTGCAGAATCATGGTGTGCCAAAATAGGCCCTTAAGTGGTAATGAAATTTCAAAAAATCATAGTTATGCAACTTGAAATGAAAAATTGAATAAGTTATGAACATTATTTTTAAAATATGGAAGAAGAGAATCTATAAAAAATTGAATGTAGTTTCTAAGCTACTAGTTGTTTTTTGAAAGAAAAAAAATCCTATTTGATGAAAATTTCAAATTTCAATGCAGTGGTACAAAAATTTCAAGAAAAGGATAAGAAGTAGGTGTATGTTTGACCACACTAATCACAATAAAATCATAATATTTTTTTATAAGATTTATAATATAAGTATTAGACTCATGTCCGGACGTAACACATATTTTTTTATAATTTTTTATAAAGTAAATAATTATTTATGAATTTTTTACTACAGCTTTTCAGAAATTCAGAAACTCCTACATTTGACCACCTTAACTTGGTCAAAACCTTATGAAATTCAATTTTTTTTTAATTATTCCCTATAGTAGACAAAGCATAAGACGTGACGCATGTTTCAGATTGAAAAAATGTTATGCGGTTTGAAAGTTGAGTATTTTTCAATCAGTCTATCAATCAGGACTTTTGTCAGAATTCAATTAGAAAATAAATAATAATTATTTATTAAAGTAAAAATAAGACAAGCCTTATATTGTTGGAAATCTGAGAATGTCCTTAAAAAACCCTTTTTGTTTTATTGCTTTTGGCTATAAAAAAAGTTGTCAGCCACTAGTGTAAAGTCTGGAAAATCAAGGAATACTGAAAAACGCGTTTTTTCAATTGACTTTCTAGGCTTGTCACTTCCAAGCCAAATCCCAAAGCAAACCCAAACCAAAAGATGGAGGTAAAAATTTATGTTTTAAAATTGGATATCTGATAAAATTAGATATCCGTTAAAATCAGATATCCGTTTTTGAAAAAATAAAAAAATATATTTTAGTAAATTGGGCATAACTTTTGTGTTTTATATCAAAATTTTGACTTTTTATAGGCGTTGGAAAGGTAATTAAGAGCTATATGATATTAAATAGGTATATTTTCAATTATTGGTTTTAAAAATATTATAATTCATTTAAATTCATCCTTCATTTTTAAAACATAAAAAACTCATGACTTTTTCATATGATATCCCTATTGCATGAATTTTTGTAACAATCATCTCAAAATAAACTAAATAATTAATTAATTAATAATAGAAAATTTAAAATTTTTATTGAGTTCGATAAATTTTTGATAAACCATGTTATCTGTGTTGTTTGTTTCTCCACCCCTCTCTCCTAAACCTATCATTCCACCTATTTGTTTCTTCCTCCCTCTCTTTTGTCCATATTTATACATCTCCCTCTAGACCTATATCTCTAACTATCAATGAATACCTCATTCAATCTCTCAAGCTCTACAAGGTGCTTATATTTCTACCTCTTCATAATTTCCTCCTCTATGTCACTCTCTCTTCCCTAAGATCTAGACTAGTCTCTCTACATTTCCTTCTCATCTCTAGCAACAAAATTTAGAGGTTACAAGGAGAGGCATAGGGAAGTATCAAAAAAAGGGGAGGGGGAGAGAGATGAGAAGGAGAGATTAATTAAGGACAAGACAGAGTGAGAGAGAGAGAGAGCTATAGGTAATTAGGTGGAAGGCAAAGAGAGAGAGGAAGGGGGTGATTGGGGTGAAGAGAGAATAAGAGGGAGAGTTTGAGATTATTAGGGGGTAGGAGGAGAGGGGGGGAGGGGAAAGTATCAACAAAGAGATATGGGGATAGAGGTGAAGAGAGACATAGAGAGTAATTAGGAGGTGGGGAGAGGGGGAGAGGGAAGTATCTATAAACCCATAGGAGGAGACAGGTGATCCAAGGTAATTAAGGGAAATAAATAATGTGAGAGAGAGTTGGGTGTAATTACTGGATAAGAAGAGAGGGAGAAGAGTAAGTATCAACAAAAGGAGAGAGGAAGAGATGTGAAGAGAGTGATAGAGAGAGGATAATTAGCGGGAGTAGAGGGGAAGAGGGAAGTACTAACAAAGAGATGGACTAGAGAGAAGGTAATCAGGGGGCTCTCTCCCCATCTCTCCCCCTCTTCATTTGTTGATACTCCCTCCCTCTCTCTCCCCCCTCCCCTTCCCATAATTACCTTCTCTCTAGACCTCTCTCTTTGAACCTCTCTCCTCATCTCTCCCAATCTCCATTTGTTGATACTTTCCCATCCCCCCTCTCCTCCCAACACCTAATTACCCCCAACTCTCTCTAATTCTCTCTTCCCCAAATGTCATCTCTCTGTCATACCTATCCTTACCTCTAACTTTACCATATGACCCCTTAGGTGTTGTTAGGGGTCATATTGTGTCCTAATGAGTCATATTGTGTCCTATGAACCCTTAGGACACCATATGATGTTGTTAGCAGTCATATGGTGTGCTAAGAGTTCATATTATGTCTTAAAGAGTCATATGGTGTCCTATGACCTCTTAGGACACCATATGACTCCTTAAAACACTATATGGTGTTGTTATGGGTCGTATGGTGTCTTCAAGGGTCATATGGTATCCTATGACCCCTTAGGACACCATATGGTGTCATTAGGGTTCGTATGGTGTGCTAAGGGTTCATAAGATATCATATGATCACTGAGGACACCATATGACCCCTAAGGTGTCATTAGGGGTCATATTGTGTCCTAAGGGGTCATGTATGGTGTCATATGACCCCTTAGGACACCATATGGTGTCATCATGGATTTTATGGTGTCCTAAGGGATCATATGGTGTCCTATGACCCCTTGGGACACCATATGACCCCTTAGGACAACATATGATCCTTTAGGTGTTGTTTGGGGTCATATTATGTCCTAACAGGTCATATGGTGTCCTATGACCCCTTACGACACCATATGGTGTCATTAGGGGTTGTATGGTGTGCTAAGGGGTCATATTGTGTCTTAAGGGGTCATAGGATGTCATATGACCACTTAGGACACCATATAGCCCATTAGGTCTCGTTAGGGGTTATATTGTGTCCTAAAGGTTCACATGTTGTCCTATGACCCCTTAGGTGTTGTTAGGGGTCATATTGTGTCCTAACGGGTCATATGGTATCTTATAACACCTTAGGATACCATATGGTAGCTTATAACCCCTTAGGATACCATATGGTATTGTTAGGGGTTATATGGTGTGCTAAGGGGTCATATTGTATCTTAAAGGGCCCTAGGACATCATATGACTCATTAGGATACCATATGACCCCTCAGGTGTCATTAGGGGTCATATTGTGTCCTAAAGGGTCATATGGTGTCTCATGAACCCTTAGGACACCATATGACACATTAGGACACCATATGATGTTGTTATATCTTATGGTGTCCTAAGGGGTCATATGGTGTTCTATGAGCCTTTAGGACACCATATGGTGTCATTAGGGGTTGTATGGTGTGTTAAGGGGTTATATGGTATCCTATGACGCCTTAGGACACTATATGACCCCTTAGGTATTATTAGGGGTCATATTGTGTCCGAACGGGTCATATGGTGTCTTATGACCCCTTAGGACACCATATGGTGTCATTGGGGGTTGTATGGTGTGCTAAGGGGTCATATTGTGTCCTAAGCGGTCACAAGACATCGTATGACCCCTTAGACACCATATGATCCATTAGGTTTTGTTAGGGGTCATACTATGTCCTAAGAGATCATATGGTGTCGCGTGACCCTTTAAGACACCAAATGACCCCTTAGGACATCATATGGTGTTGTTATGGGTTTTATGGTGTCCTAAGAGGTCATATGGTGTTATATAACCCCTTAGGACACCATATGACCCCTTAGGACACTATACGATGTTGTTAGGGGTCATATTGTGTCATAAGGGGTCATATGGTGTCCTATGACCCCTTAGGACACTATATGATGTCATTAGGGGTCATATTGTGTTCTCAAGGGTCATATGGTGTCTTATGATCCCTTAGGACACCATATGATATCGTTATGGGTCATATGGTGTCTTAAGGGGTCATAGAACACCATATGACCCCTTAGGATACCATACGACACATAACAACACCGAATAGTGTCCTAAGGGGTCATATGGTGTCCTATGACCCCTTAGGACACTATTCGGTGTTGTTATGTTTCATATGGTATCCTAAGGGGTCATATGGTGTTCTATGACCCCTTAAGACACAATATGACCCATTAGGACACCATATGGTGTCATTAGGGGTCGTATGGTGTGCTAAGAAGTCATACAGTGTCTTATGGCCCCTTAGGAAATTCTATGACCCCTTAGGTGTTGTTAGGGTTTGTTTTATGTCCTAAGGCATCGTATTATGTCCTAAGGGGTCAAATGGTGTCCTATGACCCCTTAGGACACCATATGACCTCTTAGGACACCATTTGATGTTGTTATGCATTATATAGTGTCCTAAGGGGTCATATGGTGTTATATGACCCCTTAGGACACCATATGGTGTTGTTAGGGGTCGTATAGTGTGCTAAGGAGTAATATGGTGTCCTATGACCCCTTAGGAAACTATATTGTCCCTTAGGTTTTGTTAGGGTTTATTTTGTGTCCTAAGGGGTCATATTGTGTCCTAAGGGGTTGTATGGTGTTCTATGACCCCTTAGAACATTATATGACATCCTTAGGGGTCATATTATATCCTAAGGGGTTATATTATGTCTTATGACCCCTTAGGACATGACATGGTATTGTTATGAGTCGTATGGTGTTCTAAGGGGTCATATGGTGTTCTATAATCCCTTAGGACACCATATTATGTTGTTATGGGTCATATAGTCTCCTAAGGGGTCATATGGTGTCCTATTACCCTTTAGGACACCATATGGTGTCATCATGTGTTGTATGGTGTCCTAAGGGGTCATATGGTGTTCTATGACCCCTTAGGACACCATATGAGCCATTAGGACACCATATGGTGTCATTAGGGGTTGTATGGTGTGATAAGGGCTCAAATGGTGTCTTATGACCCCTTAGAACACCATATGACCCCTTAGGTATTGTTAGGCATCATTTTGTGTTGTTAGGGGTCATATGGTGTCCTACGACCCCTAAGGACACAATATGACCCCTTAGGACACCATACAGTGTCGTTAGGGGTCATATGGTGTCCTATGACCCCTTAGGACACCATAAACTATCGTTAGGGGTCATATGGTGTCCTATGACCCTTTAGGAGACAACATGACCCCTTAGATGTTCTTAGGGGTCATATTGTGTCCTAACGGGTTATATGGTGTCCTATGATCCCTTAGGACACTATATGGTATCGTTAGGAGTCGTATGGTGTGCTAAGGGGTCATATTGTGTCCTAAAGGTTCCTAGGACATCATATAACTCCTTAGGACACCATATGACCACTTAGGACACCATATCATGTCATTATGGGTCTTCTTGTGTTCTAAGGGGTCATATGGTGTTATATGACCCATTAGGATACCATATGACCCCTTGGCACACCATATAGTGTCACAAGGAGTTGTATGGTGTCCTATGAACCCTCAGAACACTATATAACCCATTAGATGTCATCAGGGGTCTTATTGTGTCCTAATGGGTCATATCGTGTCGTATGACCCCTTAGGACACCATATGCTTGGGAGACTATATGGTGATATGGGTTGTATGGTTTCCTAAGGGGTCATATGGTGTCCTATGATACCTTAGGACACCATATGACCCCTTAGGATACCATTTGGTGTTGTTATGTGTCGTATGGTGTCCTATGACCCCTTAGGTGTCATTAAGGTTTATTATCTATCCTAAGGGGTCGTATTGTGTCCTAAGGGGTCACATGGTGTCCTATGACCCCTTAGGACACTATATGATGTCATTAGGGGTCATATTATGTCCTAAGGGGTCTTATTGTGTCTTATGACCCCTTAGGACACCACATGGTGTTGTTATGGGTCGTATGGTGTTCTAAGGGGTCATATGGTGTTTCATGACCCTTTAGGACACCATTTTTATGTTTTTATAGGTTGTATGGTCTCCTAAGGGGTCATATGGTGTCTTATGACCCTTTAAGGCACCATATAGTGTCATTATGTGTTGTATGGTGTCATAAGGGGTCATATGGTGTTATATGACCCCTTAGGACACCATATGACCCCTTACAACACCATATGGTGTCATTAAGGGTCGTATGGTGTGCTAAGGGGTCATATGGTGTCCTATGACCCCTTACGACACAATATGACCCCTTAGGACACCATACAGTGTTGTTAGGGGTCATATGGTGTATTATGACCCCTTATGTGTCGTTAGGGGTCATATTGTGTCCTAATGGGTCATATAGTGTCCTACGACCCCTTAGGACACCATATGGTGTCGTTCGGGGTTGTATGGTATGCTAAGGGGTCATATTGTGTCCTAAAGATTCCTAGGACATCATATAACCTCTCAGGACACCATGTGACCACTTAGATATCGTTAGGGGTCATCTTGTGTCCTAAGGGGTCATATGGTGTCTCGTGACACCATATGTCCCCTTAAGACACCATATCATGTCGTTATGGGTCTTCTTGTGTTCTAAGGGGTCATATGGTTTTATATGACCCCTAAGGATACGGTATGACCCCTTAAGACACCATGTGGTGTTGTAAAGGGTCGTATGTTATTCTAACGAGTCATATGGTTTTATATGACCCCTTAGGATACCATATGACCCCTTAAGACACCATATGGTGTCGTAAAGGGTCTTATGGTATTCTAAGGGGTCATATGGTGTTTTATGGGGTCATATTGTTTCGTATGACCCCTTAGGACACTATATGATGTCGTTAGGGGTCATATTATGTCCTAAGGTGTCATATTGTGTCTTATGACCCCTTTGGACACCACATGGTATTGTTATGGGTGGTGTTCTAAGGGGTAATATGGTGTTATATGACCCCTTAGGACACCATATGATCCCTTAGAACACCATATGGTGTCGTTAGGGGTCATATGGTGTGCTAAGGGGTCATATAGTGTCTTATGACCCATTAGGACATAATATGACCCCTTAGTACACCATATAGTGTTCTTAGGTGTCATATGGTGTCACATGACCCCTTAGGTGTTGTTAGGGGTCATATTTTCTCTTAACGGGTTATATGGGGTCCTACAACCCCTTAGGACACCATATGGTTTCGTTAGGGGTTGTATGGTGTGCTAAGGGGTCATATTGTGTTCTAAAGGTTCTTAGGTAACCCCTTATGACATCATATGATCTCTTAGGTATCGTTAGGGGTCATATTGTGTCCTAAGGAGTCATATGGTGTCTTATGACACCATATGACCCCTTAGGACACCATATTGTGCTGTTATGGGCTTTGTTGTGCTCTAAGGGGTCATATGGTGTTATATGACCCCTTAGGATACCATATGATCCCTTAGGAAACCATATGGTGTCGTAAAGGGTGGTATGGTGTTGTAAGGGGTCATATGGTGTCCTATGAACCTTTAGGACACTATATGATGTTGTTAGTGGTCATATTATGTCCTAAGGGGTAATATTGTGTCTTATGACCCCTTAAGACACCACATGGTGTTGTTATGGGCCGTATGGTGTTCTTAGGGGTCATATGGTGTTTTATGGCCCTCTAAGATACCATTTTATGTTGTTATGGGTCGTATGGTCCTCTAAGGGATCATATGGTGTCCTATGACCCCGTAGGACACAATATAATGTCATTATGCATCGTACGGTGTCTTAAGGGGTCATATGGTGTTGTTATGGGCCGTATGGTGTTCTTAGGGGTCATATGGTGTTTTATGACCCTCTAAGATACAATTTTATGTTGTTGTGGGTCGTATGGTCCTCTAAGGGATCATATGGTGTCCTATGACCCCGTAGGACACCATATAATGTCATTATGCATCATATGGTGTTTTAAGGGGTCATATGGTGTTCTATGACCCCTTAGGACACCATATGACTCCTTAGGACACCATATGGTGTCATTAGGGGTTATATGGTGTGCTAAGGGGTCATATGGTGTCCTATGACCCCTTAGAACACCATATGACCCCTTAAGTATCGTTAGGTGTCATTTTCTGTCATTAGGAGTCATATGGTGTCCTATGACTCCTTAGGACACAATATGACCCCTTAGGTGTTGTTAGGGGTCATATTGTGTCCTAACAGGTCATATGGTGTCTTACGACCCCTTAGGACACCATATGGTGTTGTTAGGGGTTGTATGGTGTGCTAAGGGATCGTATTGGGTCCTAAAGGTTCCTAGGACATCATATAACCCCTTAGGACATCATATGACCCCTTAGGTATCGTTAGGGGTCATATTATGTTCTAAGGGGTCATATGGTGTCTCCTAAAACCATATGACCCCTTAGGACACCATATCGTGTCATAAGGGGTCGTATGGTGTTCTAAGGGGTCATATGGTGTCTTATGACCCATTAGGACACTATATGACCCCTTAGGTTTCGTCATGGATCATATGGTGTCCTAAGGGGTCATATGGTGTTCTAAGGGGTCATATGGTGTCTTATGACCCCTTAGGACACTATATGACCCCTTAGGTTTCGTCATGGGTCATATTGTGTCCTAATGGGTCATATGGTGTTCTATGACCCCTTAGGACACCATATGACCCCTTGGGATACTATATGGTTCTATGGGTTGTATGGTGTGCTAAGGGGTCATATGGTGTCCTATGACCCCTTAGGACACCATATGACCCTTTAGGAGGCCACATTTTGTCATTAGGGGTTGTATGGTGTCCTAAGTGGTCACTTTGTATCTTAGGACCCCTTAGGACACCATATGGTGTCATTAGGGGTCTTATTATGTCTTAAGGGGGCATATGGTATTTTATGACCTCTTAGGACAACATATGACCCATTAGGAGACCATGTATGGTGTCATTAGGGGTCAAATTGTGTCCTAAGGGGTCATATGATGTTCTATGACCCCTTAGGACACAATATAACCCATTAGGAGACCATATATACTAAGTTTGAAATAAGGAGAGATACAAGGGTGAAGAGAGATGAAGATCTAAAGAGAGGGAAAATAACTAAAGGACAAGGACATAAATAGAGATATAGATATTAAGGAGTATGAAGTGAGAGGAAGAAAAACTAAAGGACAAGGATGGATAGAAATAGGTATACATGTCTAGATATTAAAAAGAAGAGAGGATGATAGAGATAAAAAAAGAAGATAAAAGGAGAGGGAGATGAATAGATATAGAGAAAGAGAGAGGTAAAGATAAGGATAAATATATGAAGAGATGGAGAAAAATGGATAGAGAGGGGTAAAGAGAGATAAAAAGGGAAGAGATAGAGAGAAATATCGATAGATAAAGAAATATAGATAGTGCAAGAGAGTGAGAAAGAGAGAGAGATTATAGATAGGGATAGATAGAGAGGGAGATAGAGAAAGAGGAAGATACAAAGATATATAAAGTTACCGTAGAGAAGGATGTGGTGAGAGAGCCAGAGATATATAAAGATGGAGCAAATAAAGAGAGAAAGGTAGAGAAAGGGAATGATACTTTAAGAGGGCGATAGAGGAAGAGACGGAGAAGTAGATTAATCATGTATAGAGGAAGATATATAAAGATAGAGGAACATATAAAAAGAAAGATTGATAGGGAAAGAGATGGAGATGTGAAGAGGGAGATAGAGATAGACATGGATAGAAAGTGATAGAGAGAGTGAGACAAATGGAGGGAGAGATGGATTGAATAAGTGAGATTTAGAGATAATGAGATATAAATATACATGAAGACAGATCTATAGGGATATAGAGATAGAGGGGACACAAAAGGGGGAGAAAGGAGGTGATAGAGACAAGTAATATATAAGTATAGGTAAGATAAGGTAGAGGAGGAAGATAAATAGAGAGAAGAGAGATTATTAGAGAGAAATATAGAAATAAGGAGTGACAATGATGGAGTGGGAGAGATAGGAATAGAAAGATGGAGATATATGCAAAGATGCATGTAAATTGGGAATTTATTTATCTAGATGGGATGATAAAATAAGTGAAATAAGTAGAGAAGAAAGAGATAGATAAAATATATTATATAAGTATAGATAGACAAGTGATAGATAAAGGAGGTGATAGGAAAAAAATGAGACTTTGTATGCAAAATTTGTGAGTATTTAAAGTTTTAAAATTGAAGGACTAACTTCAAATGATTATAATTAATTTTTGTTCTATAATATCATCAAACTACCTCATCCATTTGATAGGTCTTTGAATTACCTTTCCAACGCCTGTAAAAAATCAAAATTTTGACAAGAAACGCAAACGTTATGCCCATTTTACTAAACTATATTTTTTATGTTGAACAAAATAGATATCCGATTTGAAAAAGTATGACATCACAATAGTGAAATCATAATGGTGACATCGCAATAGTGACATCACAAATCGGATATCCGATATTAACGGATATCCGATTTGGTTTGGTATTACCAAACCAAATTCAAATTTTGGCCGACCTAAACAAAAAGTCAAAGCGGATTTCGGCGTGTTTGGAAAGTTTTTAAATGCATTTTTTTTTCATTGCCACTTTTTGCCCCCCCCATGATCTTGCACATACCCAAATTTTGAAAAGCATGTCAGGATTAACCTTATTTGTGTACATGGTGGGAACATGTATCTTGATAGATCTCACACCATCACAAAGGAGGCAATTTATGTAGTAACTGGTTTCTACCAAACTGGTGAAGTACCAAAATTGAGGACAATCTCAAAGGAGACTGCTATTGCACTGATAAAGACCACTGCTGACGGTCGTGCTATATTGGTCAATAAAATTGTAGATTGAGGAGTTACATTTGCAACAATGGTTATTGGCTACCAAATATTTCATTCTAGCGGGATGAACAGTGTACCATATGCTGTTGTGCATGCCACCTACAAGATGATGATAAAGAATGCAAATTATGATTTGTGCGAGGCAATGAGAAGTCAATTGATGCTGAACTTAGAATCAATTAAGAAAGACAACAATCAGAAGTTTAAATATGGTCAACTATTGATTGGTTTATTTTTCTACTTTCAAAATTTTATTTCAGGAATTGGTGATATTCAATGGTCTAAGGACACACCGGTTATAGCTTAAATCAAGAATAGAATGAGATTAAGGCTATCTAATGAAGTGGTGAAACACTTTGAAAAACACCTATTTCACTATAACCATTGACTTTTGCCTTATGGAGGCCTTTGAACCTAGAGAAGAAAAGATTGAAGAAATGAGCTATGAAGTCATCTATGACTTACTAATCGGTTATGCCAACAACCTTTTGGCATCTCCTAAGGATAAAAAGAAGAAAAGACTGGGAACTTACCAGGAAGGGATTGCATCTTCTCAACCCAATAGTGCCAAGGAGAAAAAGAACAAAGTTGAGCTAGCAGCTTCCACGACCACTGGTATAAAGGTGAATAGAAGTATTCAAATCAAGAAGGAACCGGTACCCAAGGTATATGCAAAGAAGAAGACTACAAGAAAGAAGAGAGGTAGACATCTCATTATTCAAGTAGAATCTAAGGATACTGATACTGAAGAAGAACCAAAGAAGATGGAATTAATTGGTAAGAAATCCAAACCACTAGGAGACATTTCAAAGAAAAGTACTCCTATTGATGTTACATCATTCAAACCAATAAGTAATTTTGAGAGGACATTAAAAACATTAGGGAGGAAACGGTTTGATAATGTAAAAGAACATTTTGATTCTTTTGATGAAGGTTAGAAACAATAAATTGTTCAAGAGGTAATCAATCACCTATGTCAATACAATCAGTTGCCACAAGATATTGAAAAGGACATTTTTGATTCTTTATATTCAATTATTTAAAATAAATGGAAAATGGTTGTAGATCAAGATCAATAAGTTATTGATAGAGTTTTCATTCAATATTTTCCTGAGTTGTCTAGAGATGAATTATCAACATTGCTTGCTAAGTTCAATGGACAGTTTCATTCTAATGCTAAGTTCAATCGACAGTTTCATTCTAAGACAAGGAGACTGAAGTTATTGGATGAAAAGATTCAACCTGTTGAAGATGATATTCATCATATAGCTCAGGATATTCAAAGGATGAATGCACTATTGAAAGGCTATGAAAATAAGCCTAATCAGACTGAGACTGGAGCTCCATCGGAGCTATATGCTGAAGAGTTTATTACACCAGATGTTGTCTATCTTGTTAAGAACAAGGATGATACAAGTTCTCCACTGGTTATATTCTTTGTGGATGAGACTGAAGAAATCCAGGACACTATTGACACAAATGGTAATGCCATTGAACCAGTTAAGAAAACTGAATAGCTACCGAATATTTTTGAACAACAATTAACAGAGGAAGCACCAGTTAATGAACCAAGTGTGGATATCCAACCGCCATTGGTAAGTGAACACCAAGTTGAAAATCAACTACCACTGATCATTTCAGCTACATAGGAGGAACAAACAAAGACAAAGAAAGAGAAACCAGAGAAAAAGGATGAAGAGAAGAAGATTGAAGAGAAAAAGGATGGAGAGAAGAAGACTGAAGTGAAAAAGGAGAAGGAGAAAAAAATAGCTGATGATGATGATGAATCAATAAGCATATAAGGTCCAATTTATGTGGACAAATTGAGCGCATTTGAACTAATGGAGATTGCAACAGTTATGCAATCCAGGGCTCAAAAGAAAAGGTTGAAAGAGCAGAAAAAAGAAGTAGAAACTATACAGACCATTGTTGACATTCTATCAAATCTCCTATTGGAGACTGACACAGGCAATTTCTCTACCCCTATTGGCAAGCTTAGATAGTTTGTTGTTGATGCTACTAATCAACTAAAATCACTTGAAGAGGCAAAACATGCCTTAGCTGAAAAAGGTTACAGAAAGAAAAGGGGAGAGCAACTAATGTGAGACATTGATAAAGGCAAGATAAGGTTACAGAACTATGAGAAACCCTTATCGTGCAACACCTTATATTCAGGTTTGATATTTCCCAACCCATTGGCCAAATGCTTGATATATAGGTCCAACATGTTAGCATTCCCAAGCTCCTCAAGGTCACAGTGAATGTAGGCCTTGATATCTTCATTTTGCAGCACATTGTAGGGCACGAATGAGAATGCACATTCTAGATCATCCTTGACCGATTTGAATGAATATTTCTTGAAAATTGGACAAGCCCTATCCTTGATTTCAACCACCAAAGGAGTTGCAGTACCAAAAAATGAAGCCATTTCAAATCCCAGGGTTTGCCAAAGGCTAAAAATTTGAAACTTGGCTTCACAACCGGGTACTAAAATTCACTTAGAGGTTGTTGAAATTGCTGTTGAAATTGCCAAGTTGCTTGCACTCGCTCTTCTCTTACTTTCTTGATTGCATTGTGATGAATGAAGTCTTGAAATGCACTTATATCCTTTGAAAACCTAATTTTTCACTGTAATAAATGCAACAACCAGTTGTCATAATCTTCATAAAATTTCATACCAGAGCATAAGATCCTTCAGAAACTTCTGGATATCATCTGCACATGTGATTTAGTCCTTCTACAATTTTTTGGAATTGATTGCAGACCACCGAAGAGGGGGTTCTTTGAATCTGCAAGGAAAGCTCCTCTTAAGGCATAAAGCCCTAGTTACCGGTTGAAGATCCTGCACCAGATTTGGGTGCAAACCTATTATCAACTCTGGATTCATTCTTTCTCACCCACATCCTCTCATGGGTGTCCTTGATCTCTTCTACTTTCAATTTTCCTTTCTCATCTGATTTGTTCTTGTCTACTGGAGCATTATTCTTACTCCTACAATACTTTGCAATGTGACCAGTTTTGTTGCATGCTCAACAAACAACAATAATTTTCATAGGTCTAAAGTTAATCTAATTCTGTCTTACCCTCCACTATTTAGAAATATTTCCAAACATTCCACAAGAATAGCATCTTTTTTTCTAAAATTTATTCATTATTGCTCTACACACATTTGACTTGTGTCAAAAATTATTGCATATGAAACACTGACTGGTAAAGGTAGGAACATTATTCATGTTGTTCATCCTTCCATTATTCATCCTACTTCTGCACTGACTCGCCATATGACCAAATTTGTCGCAAGTAAACCATCTACCATTAAATTTTTGAGCATTAGGATGTCTTACTAGAGGATTCTTTCTCTTCTTCTAATCAGGTTTAGCATTGCCTTGTCCAAATCCGGAGGATTCACCTTTCTCAAATCATAGACCTTGCATATCCTTTCCATGTCTCTAACTTTCTAGCATCTCATCAAGCCTTGCTAAACTAGATTTGAATTTGTCTTTGTATTCATTGGCAGTAGCAAGTTCATCCCTCAAGGTAGCAATCCGTCCTTCAAGCTCTTGACCATTATTACTTGATTGTGTCAACTCAAGCTTCAACTGATCATTCTCATAGGTAAGCCTGAAGCATTCATCAACTCTTTCATTCAAATATTGTGCCAAATTCTCTTCATTCTTCTTTCAGTCCTCAATTTCCTTAGTCAGTCTCATCACAATGGATTGCATCTCATTCTTCAAAGAAACATTCTCTCTTTCAATCTTGTTAGCCTCATCAACTTTGTCCTGGTATTCCATGATCTGATCTTCTTTCACCTTGAACTTGTCCATTAATTCCTTCCTCTTTTCTTTGCAGATACTTGCTTGATCCTTCAACTCACTAATGAATTCATTGGCAGCATTTAGCTTCTTCTTCAGGGTACAAACCACACTTCTAGCTACATCAAGATCCTCAAGTGCTACATTGAGTTGTCTCTGAAAAATCAGAATCTATTGAATCAATCTCCTAGATCTTCCACAAGTGGTTAAGCTTCCTCAAAGGAACTAGGCTCTGATACCAATTGTTAGAATCAGAGATCACTGAGAGGGGGAGGGGGTGAAAAACCATGGTTGGGATGTAACCCACAATATTTATATACTATGGCTAGGAGTACATAAATATTAAATAGATGGGGAATGCACTTGCATTCAGTCTCACTACCTAGAGCTCACTGCTCAAATATAGTTGCCCGGAAGGCTACAACCTTCAGGGAAGTCTCATTGACTTACAATATGATTAAAATGAGAAAGTACAATGAAATGAACTCTCAATTAGCATTTGACTATGCAAGAATGAGTTCTGATTAAGCTCTGAATCTCTAACTGTCTTTGCTATGTTGAATACTTTGTTTCTATCTCAGTTAGCTATCAGTTGGTCGGAAAGAAAAATGTGCATGTCAAACTATGCTCAATCGCACCAAAATGGCTCACCACATTGTTAACACACTGAAAATCAATTGCCAAATCAATCTTATATATCTGGTCTTAACACAAAAGAAATCTCCTTCAAGTCGGCTTCAATAAGTGTAACGTGTAGATCAAAGTAGACTTCAATCTCGAACACACCATAGAACCAGAATAAAATATTATAATCACACGCTTCCTAAAGGTCTTCCCAATAGCCGAGATCACAAAAACAATCACCAAAAATACCATAATCATCGAAAATCATTCTGGACTAACACATTACCGAATTACCCCGTTTTACCTATTAACTATCTACTGGTTAACACCAACTTCTGGATAAGATGAATTACGACTACCGAATCAAATCAACATGAAGAGTTGCCATCAATGAAAACCCTAAACCAATATCCAGCTACCATAAGCCACCTGAAATCATCGGATGAGTGTCAATTGCCAATAGTGAAATCCTAAACCTTTAGCCAAAACAAAGGACTCACAAGATCCAAACTAAGTAGATAGGCCCTAAATCAAAACTAGACCTAAAATAAACATCATCATCACAAGAGGAAACACAAAACACAACTCCTCCACAACAAGGGACTTCCAAAAATAGGTACAAGAAGAAAAGAAGAGATGGGACAAAGAAGATATCTCTTTCCATCATTGAGAACATCAACCATACGAACTTGAAAGAACTCTTCAGATCGAATCAAAGACTACCAACAAAGCATTGTAGAGGCCATGGCATAACCAAAGCCCTATAGTCCATGGAAAGGAGCAAGGACAAAGTCCAAAATCCTCATACTAAGAAGAGAGACACCTACTACATAAGCCCCATAAGGGTAAGGAAGCTAGGAAATAGTCAAACTCATGAGGAGAAAACTTGCAATATCTAGCTAGAAACTTCTAGCATAGTAGTAGACATCAGTGGCATCCAACTAGGATGAAAGGAGGGGGGAAAATAGAGGCTTTGCCACTACCACAACAAATATAATTAAGGAATAAAGAGCCCCAACGCGACTCCAATAGAAAATAACAATAGAGAAAATGCAAGCAATGAGTAAAACATGAATCACTGTATTAGGAACCCCAAAAAGACCAAGAACCGAAGAGATAGGGAAAGTGTAAGCCCAAGGCTCCAGAACCCAACACACAAAAACACCTAAGCACAAGTTAGAACCAACCAAGCCCACAAAATAGAAAACCCCAAACTAGCCAAAGAAGACTAGAGTTAAGAAAGGATCTACAGTGTGAACTAAAAGTGGAAGCACAACTCCCACAATCAAGTTGAAAGAGGAAAAGCCTAACCAGAGAAAGAATCTCTAGAAGGCCCAACTCCAATAGACCCTAGGGAGAAAAATAGGGCAAATAAAAAACCCCCAACCAGCCAACAGACATACCCAAGACCATTTGGGTTTCCATCTCCATCCTCACCCTCCTCCTATGCACCCTACAACTGCCTCCACCACCACTCTCGCATACCATCATCTTATGCTAAGTTTATATATATTTTAGAATGCATTGATGTTAAATACTTTTTACTTGAACATGGGTGCTAATAAGCCTATTTTCTATAGGTGGTTGTCATATTTTAGTTCATCTACCTGATGTAAGAAAGTTTTTAAGGGGGTGCTAAAAAAATAAACTCCATTTAATAGCACTTCCTAAGGGTCTATAATTAACAAAAAATATATGACTATCGCATCGATAAAAAATTTCATTTATTTTTCTTATTTACAAGATTATGGGTTTCATAAATTAGATATAGGTAAATCTATTCAAAAAAATTTAATTCAATAGTGTGAAGTGATTCAATGCCTATAAGCAATGGACTTTGCCTTTGAAGCACACAAATGTGAGGATACTTGTAAATCAATAGTGGTAGTGGAAAATTCTTTAGATGCCATCGTACGGAGAAACTATTAGTTGATGCAAGTAGAACTTACAAGAAGTGTGGTTTTGTTGATTGACAAATCCAATGAAAAATAAGGTACTATAAAAAGACATCTTGGCACAAATATTCTAAGCTTGTTTAAGAATACAAAATCACATTAGTAGATTTAATTTTTTTACAACTTAAAGTATTGATATATGTAATACTTGATTTAGGAATAAAATACTTGATTCAGGAAAATCAACAACTTGATCGGGAGCATTCCGAAAGAATTTGGTGGCCTGGTCAACTTACAGCATCTGAGTGGAACTATTCCAAATTCTCTCGGAAAGTGCACGTCTCTCCTTGATTTGGTCCCACAGGTATTATCCCTTCTGATCTGGGGACGTTGATAACCAGCTCACCGGACAGGTAGCATCCCTTCTCTAAGTAATTGCTCCGATTTATCCGTCATTGATTTTCCGCACAACATCTTCATAATATTTTTATCCATATTATATTTTTTAATCAACTATTGCTCAGATTGTTAGCTTGAACACCACGAGTAAGACCGTGGAAAAGTATTTACAATCACTTATTGCCTGGATTGCGTCACCAACGGGGAGCCAAGTCCGCCGACTATCATAAGTCAAGACAATCAATGTTACCCATTCCCAACACCTCCTGTCAATAAAAGTGGGCAATCGCTGGATAATTTGTCAAGAAACAGAGGTCGTGCAAATGAGAGGAAGTATGTTGATTCAAAAGTTGTGGTTAAGCTTGGTTCTGGCATTCCCACTAACCACTACCATCGCACTACCGATTCCCAACACCTCCTATTCTCATCATGCCTCTGCTTTACATATCCCTCCCATGGTTGAAACGTTTTCTGCTGTGAAAGAACGTATGCTACTCGACCAAGGTGATGAAGATGCTTTTGAAAAGAGGGACGTGGAAGCCCTTCTCTCTTTCAGAAGTGGCATTGCAGCCGACCCCATGCAGTCGCTTTCCAGCTGGACTTCAAACAATTCAGAAAACGTGTGCTCGTGGAATGGTGTTTGGTGCAGAAAACATACCCACAGAGTGGTTGCAGTCATTCTTCCTCAATTGGGATTACAAGGTACCATTTCTCCTTCCATAGGGAACCTATCTTTGCTAGCTAATTTGAATCTCTCCAGCAATTCTTTGATGGGAAGGATTCCACCTCAGCTTGGCAAACTAAAAGCGTTGCGGTTACTCGACCTCAACACAAATCTACTGATGGGTTCCATCCCCAAATCTCTTGCTAATTGCACACAACTTCAGTGGATCAGACTTTCTACCAACAACTTGACGGGGATCATACCAAAAGAATTTGGTTCTATGGGTAACTTAGAGCATCTCCGCTTGTCCCACAATAGTCTCGATGGAAGCATTCCAAATTCTCTAGGGAGGTGCACGTCTCTGCTTGATTTGGTCCTGGGCTATAACAGTCTCACAGGTAGCATCCCTACTTCTCTCAGTAATTGCTCTAATTTATCTATCATTGATTTTCCGCACAACGCCTTGACTGGTGGCATCCCGTCTGAACTGGGGAGGTTGGAGAAATTGCAAAGCCTTGGCCTGCACTCTAACAGGTTGATGTCTCAAATCCCTGCAGCTTTGGGTAATTGTTCTTCACTTGAGGTACTGTTTCTGGGGGGTAACTCGCTGACTGGTAACATACCACCCGAACTAGGAAATTTGAAACAGCTTGTCCAATTATCACTGTATGGCCCAGGCAATCTTACAGGTTCTATACCTGCAGAAATAGGAAACTGTAGCAATCTTGTGTGGCTTGATGTTGGATGGAACTACCTAATGAACGGATCCCTGCCTCTGAGTATCTTCAAGCTACCCCTCACCACTCTTTCCTTAATTCAGAACAAATTTGTAGGGAGAATTCCAGAATTTATTTCCAATCTCACCCAGTTAACTTACTTAGATTTGGCCATAAACAAATACACGGGACCGATTCCCAATGGCATTGGAAATTTGTCAGAGTTAACTTATCTAAATCTGGGCGGAAATAGTTTAACAGGCACCTTGAAACATTTTACTAGATTGACCAAGCTTGAATCACTTTACTTGGGCACTAACAATTTGACAGGGATAGTTCCCGAGGCTATAGGAAACCTCCAACATTTGAAATCCCTTGCTTTGGATACAAACATTTTCACAGGCGTGCTTCCGGAGTCCATTGGAAAGCTCCAATCTTTAGAAAACCTGTATCTATTTTCTAACAATTTCACTGGTCCTATGCCAGATAGTTTTGGTAAACTCATAAATCTTAAGCAGCTGTTCCTCTCAAGCAGTAACATTTCCGGGAATATTCCACAATCTATCAGTGGTTTGATCTCGCTGGAGCTGTTGGATTTGTCAGATAACAACTTGGATGGAAATATTCCTGAGGGTATCACTAATTGCACTGCACTCAAGCGCTTAATTTTGTCCCAAAATAAGCTGAGTGGAAAGATTCCACCCTCTATTGACAGCTGCAACTTGATGACAGAGTTGATACTATCCAGTAACTCTTTGTCAGGTAAAATTTCCCCCACACTTAGCAACTGGACATCTTTGAAAAAGTTGAAGTTGTCGGACAATTTCTTCCATGGAAATTTAGATATGATTTATTCTTCTTCTATGGAAGTGTTGTCTGCACACTCCAATAACTTCTCGGGTACTCTTCCTGCATCCTTGGCCAACTGTAAGGAGCTTCAGCTTTTGGATTTCAGGAGGAATCATTTGAGAGGTGAGCTTCCTTGGTACTTGGCGAATTTTCAGAAATTGAGAGTTTTGAGCCTGGGGTATAATCAGCTTCACGGTAGCCTTCCTGCATGGATGGTAAATCTCACCAATTTGCAGGTGTTGGATTTATCAAACAATAAGTTTGATGGACGAATACCCTCTAATCTTGAGAATCTCAAGGGGTTTGGAGTCCTGGGAGATCCGCAGCTGAGTGGAAACACATTGTATGAGGAAATACCCATGGTAATCAAGGGAAATGAGTACAGTGTGGAATATGTTCTGAGTTCAAACACCGTACTTGACTTATCAAGTAACAATCTCAGCGGGCAGATACCAGAAAGCATAGGGAAGTTGAGCAGTCTGAGATTACTAAATCTCTCTGGAAATCATTTGGAAGGTGTGATACCAGCTTCTCTTGGGCAGATATGGACTCTGGAGCAGTTGGACTTGTCTAAAAATGAGCTAAGAGGGCGCATTCCTGAGGAGCTGTCTGTATTGTACCTGTTGGCCTACTTGGATCTATCTTCTAACAGTCTTTGTGGACAGATACCCAAAGGAACGCAGCTAGAGACTTTCACTGCCAGGTCATTCAAGAAAAATCTATGTTTATGCGGGGGCCCTCTACAGAGTTGCAGCCCAAAAAACAATGCTTCTGTAGTCCCATCACCTTTAGCGAAGGCCAAATCAATATGGACTATAATTGATGAAAATGTGTCCATGATTGCTGTGGGGTTGGGTTTCGGGATTGCATTTGGTGGAACAATGGTATCGATAATATGGTGGGACAGACTTTGGCTTTGCAGTAGGCTCTTCAAAATCAGAGGCTTTCATGGAGTTGTGGAATCGCAAACGTGTAGTTGGAGTTTGGACTACAATCCGCGTTTTACATTTCACTCATCCACATCCACATCCACTGGTTAGTTCTTCACTTTCAAAATGTTTTGGTTTCATCTCACTTCCTGATAGATTTATCAATTTGGTTAACGTAATCCATTGATAAAATTCACCTATTTCCGGCTTAGTCAGAGTTTAAATATAGTGTAGAATAAAGCAAATGGCAAGTACAGAAGTCTCCTAGGCCAGCTAAAAACTCTACGTGCAATATATTGAATGTATCTTAAAGGCATTATCTATTCTAATACTATTTAATATATTTATCGATATTTAATAAGTAAGAGGTGGTTGTAAAAAGTTTAATGAAATAGTTCATTTAGTGGTTAAATTTAATGTTTAAATTTTTAAGATAAGATTATAGTTGAATTTAATGTGTAAATTGTTGTAGATAGGATTATAGTTGGAATGTTAAAAGATTATGTTGGAAAAGATTGTATAGAGTATAAAAAATTAAAGCATTTTATTAAAAAGTAATTGTGAAATATATATTTGTGAATATTTTGTTAATTATAATCGTAAGAATTTTTATATATGATTTTTAAATATAGTTTTATATTCTATTTTATTATGGTCAATTTGAAGGAAGAGGAAATGAGAGAAATAAATATCTTCAAAACTTTATTGAATTGAAAATTGATATTTGGATAGAGGATGATGATGATATAATCTTTAACTTTTTGTTAAAGTTATTGAAAATGATGTAAAGAAATGGTACTTGAATTTATCTTACCTCTCTATTTTGCATGGCATGAGTTTATGCATTCTTTATTGACCATTTTGGTGACAAAATTAATTGTAATCTTAAAATAACTAAATTTATAAATAATTCAAGAAATTTAAATTAATTTGTATGTAAATTTACCATTTGATATGTAATGACTTTGAGGCATACTTTTGATCATGTATGGTCAATTGCCTCAATGGACCTAGTTCTTTAGTATAAAGACAATTAATGCAAATTTTTGTTTCATTTTGAGATATTTAGAAATACGACAAGTTTATGGAAAAAATATAATTAGGTAGTTTAGATTAATAAAAATCTCAAAATCCTGAATATGAAAGATTTGCTTCTTAAAAAATATATTTGTACTAATGAAATAATTTCCTTGAATATATTGTGCAAAAGAAAAATGTGAAAGATAATCATGTTGAGCGAAAAAGTGAATAATATTAATTAACTCATATAGGATAAAATTTTGAAAAAGAAAACTTGGAGAGAATGATGAGCCGAAATTTGATATAGAGCTAGAAGCTTCTATTTGCTAGTTAAGTTGTGAAGTTAGTGATAAATGTAATTACAATATGGATGTTTGTGTAGTAAAATACAATAGCTATGGTGTGATAAAAAATCAATGTTATTTGTCTATTTTTCACTTGGGAGTCTTTGACCATTCAAATTTGAAATTGGTGTTCATAATGATGGTTTCTAATTCATGAATAATGCACATGGATGTGAATTTATTGTTTTTGATACTAGAGCTACTTTTGTTTTCCTTAATGTTAGCATTGATGAATTTTTTTTATTCTATTTGCCTAGGTGAATATGAATTATTCAAATTACAAATTATATCAGTTTATTTCTAAAATTACTATGTATGAAGGCTTCATTTTACTTAAGATTTTAGTGCTAATATAATTGATTATATCGATTCATCTTTTTTTTTTTTTCATTTAATTCAGTATAAAGTTTTATTAGAGTATTATTGTTTATTTGAGGAAGAATGAGTTATCATTAGGATCCTTGTGATTTCACTTGTGCAACCCACTTGAATAATTTTCTTAAGATGTACACATTTTATGAGGATTTGGTTGATGAATTTTAGATCTAGACCAATTTGATAATTAGATATTTTGTGAGGGATCCCTTCAATTAACATTAAAAAAAAAATTAATTGTAAAATTATGGATAATGCTAGCACTTATAATGTTAGTGTTATAATAGATTACAATGTTTTTTACATCCCTTTTCATTTTGGTAAATTTTTGGGTTGATATAATTATTACAAATGTAGCATTAACTTTTTGATGTAAGCATGTATGACATTGCTAACAATTATGGTTCATATATTCTATAGAGTGAAATATTTTATTCAAATTGTGGTAGTTAAATCTACACGTGTTTTATATTATTTCGTAACAAAAGATTCATTCATGTGTTTTGAGATATGAGTTTAACCATTTTTTAACTAACAATACTTTTATTTTTAAGAAAGATATTATAATTTATCTTATAACCTAAAGTTAATATAGGTATGTCTTTATCCATGACTTAAATCCATAAGTTTAGTGTCATCTTGTAGGTTAAGTGATAGTGATTCTTTTCGCTATAGTCTAAATCCCAAATTTCTTCTGGGATCTTTCTCTAACAATGATAGGCATGCATCCTTAAGTTGATATTAGCACAAAACTAGTATTTTTTAAATTTTAGATTTATTCACTAGATGTAGCTATTGTATTTTAGGTTATAGATCTAAAATTGCAAAATTTATCCTTTTTAATATCACATTTGTTTGGCCCCTAATTGGAAGACATTCATTTCTATATTTTCTTAGTCTTTTCCTTACCTACACATGTATTAATTTTTTATCTATAATATATTTGTAATTCCTCTATGCAAGAATCCATGACCTTATATGCCTATCTAGTGAACAAATTTTACTGTATGGATTTATGGTTATAGTTTTCAGGACACTACTTGGAAATTAATAAATGAATTTTATGAATGAAATAAAATAAATTAAGAACAATTGAAATTTTGAATGATAAAATATTTGAAAAACAAGAAATATGAGAGTTAAGGAATACATGTGCGGTAGAAAATTCAAAGTAGTGGTTGGTAGTGTGGAGATTTAAATTAGAAAATAATTCTAGTGCCTTTTCTAAAAGGGCATACAATTTATAATTTGGTGTAGTTACAAGTCTGAGTGCTTTAATACATATCACTAAATCACCATTGATCTCCACATTTTTTATCCTTAACTCTTTACATAGACTCAAGCCAAGGATGAGGGCAAGAAATCCCCCTCATTATTGGTCCCACAAAAGAAGCACTTGAATGCAACAATTATCATTTTCCCTCCCAATCTATAGTTATTCATCTAACACCCCAGGCTCTTAGATTGCCATGGGATGCCCTATCAAAATTTAGTTTTATCCATCCAAGTTTGGGCGTAGTCCATACAATGTTGTCTCTTGGGTTCTCCCCAAACTGATTCAATTTCCTAATATATGATGGCACCTTTGACCCATTCCATGATATGATACTCTCATATTTGCATCCTATTTAGTGAATGAGGCACCAGTGGGCATAAATTGCCCCATTTTTCTATTTAATACTTTAGTAATGGTTGCTTCCACTTTATTCTAAAAGGAATTTATTAACATTTCCTTGTTTTGAAACAGTCTATTGTTCCTCTCCTTCCATAGTTCCCATAAGAGAGTCATACAACCTATAAGCCATAAGTTATGGAAGACCGCTTTCCTTTTTATGTTTGGCTAGTGCTAGAAAAGGCATAGGATATCATTTGGTAGAGTACTAATCCATCTCATCTTGGTGCAAACTCATACCCAACATTTATACTTTGTTATTTAAGGTTTTCTTTAATGTAGTTGTATTCTAGATATTATTGCTACATATTTACAAGTGTTGGGAAACTTTTAAAAGACCTATTTTTACCTTCTATTCAATAAAATTATCTATTAAGAAAGGTGGACTTACTACAAAATTACCAAAATATGATAACATTGTGCCAAGCCTCTAGCCACGAAATTAGAGTTTTTCTTCTAGTTTTACACATGCACAAGCTAGTGAGTAAGCTATTTGTTGAGGAAGGAAAGGAAAGAGATGGATGGACTAATTTTGAAACCTGTGAAAATCATTGTAATTCCTCCTAAAAAAGATTTCAATCTAGCTCTAGTAAACTAAAGAACAAGGGATATAAAATTAAGTCTCTCATTGCTCCAAGACAATGAAAGAGCAACAAATTTCAAAATATCTTCTTAGCTAAAGGAAATTTATGAGGTAAAGTAGGTATTCACAACCAATTGCTACCCATCTCATTGATGATTCCTTCAATGAGGTTAGCAAACCTTAAGACTCAAGGAATCCACTTCTAGTAAGTGTTCTATTTACATAAAATTATTTAACCCTCCCTAGGAGGTCAAAGAAGGATTAGTTGGTCAAATTAGTTGGTGTTACTTATAAAGTCAACATACCCTAAATTTTGGCTTGTGACAAAATCCTTCCTCAAGGGGAACACTTGTTGGCTGTATTCAGAATGGCTAGTGACAGAGCGTCTAGCTATAATAGTTATCATTATGAATTTTATAAAATACCTTGAGATGATGTTGAACATGATTTTTAATTTTTAATTTTTTAAATTATCTTAAAGTGAATTATATCCATTCTCTAGGCTTTGTAACTAAGGAAATATTAAATTCATATTTAGGACCTATGATGTATAGTACACATTATATTATATTCTTAGATTATTTGCTATGGGAACATACGAATAACTATTAGACACTTCTCATCAAAATTTATTTTGAAAAACTCATTCAAAAATAACATCTCAATTTTGTCATGCATGGACTCTTTATTTCAATCTCATCTTCAACTAACCAATCCAAATATTCTTTACAAATATATTTTAATACATAAACTTGAATAATATTTAATATAAACATTTTATTAAAGAAGCTGGCTCCACTTTAAATTGTTTGGCTATCTTCTTACCAATACCACTCCTCAAACTGCTTATTCAACACACTTCACAAATAATTCCTTTGTGACACTCTCTAAAGAGGAGTACAGCAACATTCACCAAGATTTGAAATGTCCTTTAACATATTTTCCCTGATTCATAGCATCGAATCTTGTTTTGTCCTATGTATATTGTCACTCGTCAATACCCAAACTCTTGCTTATTATAATTAATTTTATTTTACTTTCTCTTTCTTGTTTCCTCGAAAGATGACAGAACTAAAATAAATGGCATGACTTTGTATTGTTTTGGTGGCCAATTTTGTATTGTTGGGAAGCAAAGATTCCCTACATGTTTTCTCATTTATTTAAAGAGGTCAATCTTAATCTTCACATTCGTAGATTAAAAAATATAAAAAATTTAAATGATAATTTTAAATGGAATTTCTTTTAAGTATATCATATGATTGTTTTTAACTTTTACTCTTTGTAATTCGACGGAGTTGTAGGAAAGATGTTCTAAGTTATATTTTATTTTTTAGAATTGAAAAACTTTAATCATAAGATATAAGTTTAAATTAAAGTTAAAAAGAACATTTAATTTTTTTTATTATTTTGTAATAAATATATAGCAGATGTAGTTTTACTATGGTCTTTATGTATGATATAAATGTGATCTTAATACATATATAAAATCTTATGTTGTTAAATATATGAACATTATTTATATAGATAATTTGTTGACAAAGTTATTGTAATTTCAAAAGATTTTTCTATTAGAAGCTAAATAATAAAAATCATTAAGTGAAAAGGATTTATACCCTTCTAAGTATAAAAAGCTAAATAATTTTTCAATAGATAATAAGACGAACGAAAATGTGAATCAAATAATAAAAACTTCTTTTAATATTTAAAAAAAATGCTCCTACAAAATTCATTAAAATTTAAGACTTGATTGACAATGTGACTCAAATCTTGTCAAGTGCACATGTCTTCTTACAATTCAGATATTGTGATGTATTGAAATAATCAAAGATTTATTTGAGGTGTCTTATACATTCTATTAAATTTATTGTGATGAAAAAGAATGCCAATTTATAGTCATGAGAGTTATGGAATGACATTTTTTTTTTTTTCTAAATAGATTAAAATTAAAGTTTTTCTAAAAAAAATAAAAAATATATCAAATTGAATTTAAAAATATGCTTTTTTTTTGTCTAAATAGATTTAAATTGAAGTTTTTCTTAAAAAAAATAAAATATACCCTTATACAGAGTAAAAGAGGAAGATATCTTGATGTTAAAGTTTATAAAGTCTTTTGATAATAATGGTACAAAAATCAATATTCCATTCAAGGCAAACTTACTAGTCATAGTGTGATATTTAAAATTCAAAGCAAACTTAGTAGTCATAGTGTGATATTTAAAACAATCTAAAAATGATTAATTTTCATTAATATCGTACTTACATAATAAGGATGAAACGGTCAATTAGATTTGGTTTATAGTGAGAATGAGAACCTGGTTATAATGTAACATTAAGGATAGTATGTTAGCTATATATGAAGGAGTTCCCAATATGGTTTAGATCTATTAACAATATAAGAATTGGCAGATCTGTGCATAGGAATCTATATGCTTAGTTCCTTCCATTCGAATCTATGCAGAGTGAATAACCAACATACACGAAGGCATATCTATTGATCTATAAGCAGATAAACTAGATTTAAATCTGTCTCTGGGCAGAGATTATTACGAATATCTGTAACCTTATGCACATGTATTCTCTACAAAGAGTTTAAATTAAGGTAGAGCTCAAATAAACGGTGCCAGAATTAAAAATATATATAAATCCGGTACAGATGGTACTTGAATGATTATATAGCACTGCAAAAGAAATACAATTTCATATAGTCATGTATCTGGTGTGCAATATATGGATGCTTATAACTGCTCTGACAAGAAATGGCATTCGCTGACCTCCCAATTTATTGCCACGTGTGCATGATGCTTGCTGTAGAAGAATATATGAAATTTAACCAGTGCATGTGCAGTACTGAATTGCCTAAGAATTCGATGCATCTTCATGAACATTATACTTAGAAAGGGTTACGTATGAAATTTTTGAGATGAAGAAATTGTTGTCACATTCCTTATTAAAAAATAAATAGATCTGATGGATTGGTTTCTAACTCTCTTCTTTTTCTGTTTTTTTTAATTCTAACTTTAACCCTGATTGTAATTATAATGTTAATTTTAACACTAATCTTAAGTCTAGCCCTAACTCTAAAGTTGATTATATCTCTAATTTTACACCTAACACTAATTCTAAATGTAATCCAAAGTTTAGTCTAGCCATAACCCTAACCCTAAGTGTAACCTTAATTCTAACGCTAATCATAATTTTAATGATAACCTTTATTGTAACCCTAACCCAGATTATTATTGTAAAACTCAATATAACCCAAAAGTCATTCTAATCCTAATGGTTACCCTAATTCTAATCTTAATCATATTACCCTTATTCTATCCTACTTGCAATCCTTTAGATGTAATTGTTAATTATTAATTACCATTATTGTAAATTTATATTATTTGTCCAAGGGTTGAGCTTAGTTAGTTAAAGCATTGACCTCTCAATGTGGAGACCCAAGTTCAACTCCCATGAGAGACACCTTTGTGTAGAATTCTAAGTTGTGACTCTTGGTCTTCCATCGTGGATGCTCCAATGGACAAAAAATGAGCTTTTTGATATTCAAAGTAATTTTATTATTATTTTTTAATATTCAAATTGTGAAATTGGGGCCCACTCATAATATCCTTATTATATTCTACTTGCAACCCTTTAAATGTAATTGTTAATTATTATTATTGTAAATTTATATTATTTAAAATTAATTTTATGTCAAATTATTTATATATATTTTTATTTTTTTATATTGAATTTTTATTATTCTTTGAAATTCATTATTTTTTATAATCAAAATAGAATAATACTTTTAGATTGTAGTTTACATAATTAATAATATTAATTTTAGTATTATATTTTTAGCAATATTAGTATATTATTATATCATTACTATAGTATTGTTTTCTTCTAGGAAGAAAATTCAAGGTTGAAAGTATGAAACATCAGGTCAATACAAATCTTATTTTGGAATAAAATTGAAAAAAATCAAATATTCAATATCTAAATTTAACTTTCCCTAGATAACTATAAACGATTAAAATCTAAGTATTATTTTTGTTTACAAAGAAAACTGAAAGATATCTTGTTTAATGTTAGAGCTTGTTTGACTATACTATTATTATATGCTGTAAACATTCTACTTGTTCACATTAAATAACTTGTCAATATAAATTCAAAAGCTCTTAATTTAGGTATCACACATCATTAAATTATTTTAACATATAATTATATATAGATTGAAATATATGTGATAACTTTCAATTCTTTTTTTAATCAAAAAATATTAATATAAAATCATGTTTATTTATGCAAAAAAATCATAAACAATATAAAATTCTCCATTGGAATAAAATAGACATCTTATAGATCTATTATGAATTATATTTGTACAGAACATTATAAAACTCATAATAAAATATCAATACAAATGAAAAATGATATTGTATTGAGATTTGTTATTACAATTATTATTCAAGATATCAACATAATTTTATTTTAAAGATTTGTTATTATTACATGTCAATTTTATTCTTATATTTTTGCTTGATTTTACATGAATTTGATAAGTCAAAAAATAGTTCCCACATTTACTCAAGTTAATAATAAAATAAATTTTAATCTATTCTAATACATGTGATATATATAATGCATTAAATTGTGTTTAGATTTTACTAGATTTAGATTTATTGAAGTCTTAGAAACTAGTGGAGACAACTGGGAAAGTAGGATAAGGAGCTATGGAATAAAGAGGAAAGAACTCTGTGGTTGATTGCCTGAAGAAGACTATGGAGGCAACTGAAAATCTCAAGGAGTATGAGAGAAAGGTCCATAGTATTAATGATGAATTGAAGAAAATCAAGGATTCTCTGTAAATTATTATGAAAAGAACCCAAAAACTTATCAAACAAACTACAAATACTATGAACATCATGGTGGATAAGTTCGAGAATTCAAGAGTGCAAGAAAGTGGCTCAAGACATGAACATTTTAGAAGCTCAGGTGGGGAAGCCCTGAAGTCTTTGGTGTAATTATTTGTTCTTTGTTCTGGTTTTTTGTTGGTCTGTGTTTTTTGTTGTCTCTATGCTGCCAAGTTCAATGTTCTTTCTTTTGGGCATCATCTCTTTTTGGTTAGTTTTACCTCATGCTATATCTAGGTAAGACATTTTTTAAAAGGGTTTCGAGTCCCTTCAAAACTTGTTTTTACCATAATAAAAACCAATAAACATTTTAGTTTTTATTGAAACTAATAGATAACATAATATTATTATTAATAAAATTATTCATTATAATTCATAATATCATAATTATTAAAAAAATTAAAATGCTCACATTAAAATTACAAATATATTAATTTATCTAAATAAAATCATTTATTTAATTAATTTTTTATTATATTAAAATACATTATTTAGATTTTAAAATAAAAATAAAAACATCACATATTAAAAATTTTAAATATAAGAAATAAAATAACTGTCATGTAAATAAACACTAATTTATATATTTTTAATCTAAAAACATATGGAATTGAAAAAGATAAATATTAACAAATGCCATGTATAACCTCTTCTACACACTGAAAATATTGCGGAGAGACTGCATGAGTGACTACAAGGAGACTGCAGGAAGAAAGGAGTTTGTCAAAGATAATCACGCCAGTCGAGTAGGGTTCAAGCTTGGTTAGACGTAATACAAAAAGTGACAAAAGTGTGGCCCTGGTCTACATTCCAATAGGTCTATGTCACTTTCTTTGGTTTCTTATTTATTTTACTTTACATTTTCTCATTTCTTGGATAAGAAGGCTAAACTAACAAACTCTCAAAAACCCACAAGAAGCTATCTCATGGAAAATTATAAAAAATGTAAAACTAAAAACCTAGGCCAAACTCTCAAAAACCCACAAGAAACTATCTCATGGAAAATTATAAAAAATGTAAAACTAAAAACCTAGGCCAAACTCTCAAAAACCCACAAGAAACTATCTCATGGAAAATTATAAAAAATGTAAAACTAAAAACCTAGGCCTGACTTGGTAGGGACCCACTATTGTTCGGTCTTAGTTATCAATAAAATCAAAGGATCAAAGACCCACTATTAAAAACCTCTTCTTAGATGCAAGTATTGGTTCATAAACCCTAGCGATGGTAAAATGGAGTTCAAATAGTTTTGAACCAAAAAGAGGGGTTGTAAAACCATATCTAGGTTCAAAAGGAGGTGAATTTGTGAGTCCTTGGAAATCATTTCTACCAGACCTTAATCAGTTTAACTAGGTCAATATAGATGATAAACCATTTTTTTTAATGAAAAATAATATCTAAGAATTTTAAGGCATAGAAAAATTCGTAAGAGGAGACAACTATAGAAAATGAGGCTCATTATGATCCACCAAAATCAACTAAACACAATCCCACTATAGCCACTAAGATGTGTGATTTAGTAGCTGATCATATATGCCACAAATGGGGCAAAGGTAAAACGACTCTATCAAGGAGACATATGAGATAGAACAAGCCAAAATTAAAAAATTTTCTCTAAAAAAGGAGGCAAAGGAGGAAAATTTACATGTCAATCAAGAATTATGCAGCCCCACAACCTCCCCTTTGTTGTGGTCATTAGAAGTATATGTTAGCAAGATCATGGAATTCAAAAAGATGATTGAAGTTTTGGAGGCAAATAGACTATAAGAAGACAATAAATTAAGAGAAATTACAGAAGCCAGATGGAACCTTGAAAGGGAGAACAAAATGTTAAAAGAGGAGAAAATGAGTCTTCAAAACAATGTAGAGAGGGGGTAGGAAGAGTTAAACAATGTAAAACAAGGAATAGAACAAGCAAAAGTAGTAGAGAAAGATAACTTAGAATCAATAAAAAATGATATCATGACATAGTTGGAAGAGTTTCAATTGATAGTAGAAGACATGATGCTAAGGGGAAATAATCTAAAAGAGAAGATCAAGGAATCCAAATCTTGGGCTAAAGTCATCAATGAATTGACAAGTGGACGAAAGGAAAGCATATAAATTCAAATTCAGAGACAAATAAGACAAGAAAAAGACAAAGAAAGCAAGGAGTTAAATATCATTATCAAATGTTTGAAGGACTTTGGAGAGAAGGAAAGAACAGATATTATATAAAAATGATTTTTTCAAGGACAAGTTGAAGTGGATAGGTTGTGTTCAACAAGAGGATAGGATTGGAAAGAAAATAGGATAAGAAAGCTACAGACATGTAAGAGTTACTGAACAAGAAACTTGGAGGATAAATCTATGATCCTAAAAAATAGGAGATTCTTAGAGGTACTTATATATACTTGGATGAAGATTTGACTTTTGCACAAAAAGAAGAGAGAAGGAAAGTGTGGGCAAAAGTCAAATCAGCTAGAGATCTAGAAAATGGGCATGGTTGAAAAATAGGAAAGCTCAAATTAGTGATTGATGGACACACAAGAAATAGTGATTTGGGGCCCCACGAGAGTATATAAATATGGTGACTTGGAACTGTAGAGGTTGCCCATGGAGAAGAGGACCAGGCTTGTGGCCCATAGCAGAGGGGAAAGACATTATTTTCTTGTGGAAACACATGAACATGAGGGATGCAAAGTTCCAGACATTGAAGGATACATTAAAATCTCAGTGTGGAATGAAGAGATGAAAATAGGTAAATGGCATGGGGGGATAATAGTCCTAACAAAAGAGATGCGATGAGATATTATTAAATTAGAGAAAGAGGACACAAATAAATAATTTATATGGATTAAAATAACAAACTTTTAAGATACAATTTTGGGGGTTGCTTGCTATTTTTCTCCAAAAAGCTCAAAATTCTAAAAGAAGAGCAACCTAGATAATGAAGACCCTCATGCTACAATAAAAAAAGATATTTAAACCTATAAAACTGTAGGTGAAATTATCTTGATTGGAGACCTGTGGTTCCCAAATCAATAGATTATAATTCCTAGAGAAAAAGACACTAACTCATGAACATACTCAGGATTGGATTTGGCCAATGAACAAGATTAAACATGGAAGCTATAATCTTCTACTCTTTAGGCTCTACAGGACCTAGGTCAGTCTTCCTATTACAATATCGTCAATACTTTAGCCTTATGCTCACCAACATTACATTGTATAGCAGATGCTTTCAATGAAAATATACCAAGGAAAAGTATAATATACTACAAATTCTGGCTTGAACCTTAGCTATTTTTACTCTTGCTTGCATTGAAAGATGGCTTTAATCTATTTCTATTCCTAATATAGAAGAACTAATAACTGAAATATAAAAGGTGAAATAAGAATGAACGGATGATCCACAAACTTAAGAAGTATGACTCGTGCCTGTTCTAAGGGAAAAAAGAGTCAAACAAAAGTCCTAATGATAAACAATATCACATTACCAGCATTAAAATTTCAATACCAAACACTTAAGACTTGCTTGAAATGCTTAGACTGAGAATGCATTCACAACTTCCTCACACTCTCTTAGAATATTTTGTAGTATTCAAGACATAATTTAATTCATTTAACTTGAAATGAAACCCATCAAAGAATACACACTCACCACAAGAGAAGACAAACTGATACAACAAAGCATAAGAGATAGGAGCAAGAAGATGAATGTTCTCTTTATTGATTTCTAAAATAATATTGATACATTCATGAAAATGCTGTCAGACTCATCAAAACTGTAAAAGACTATCTGCCATATATTTCTTCTAGAAACTTTTCTAATACATACACATTGAAAGTTTGGACTCTTTCTTCTTGGCCCTAAATTCCCTTTTATAATGAAAGGGATCCAAACAAGCTTCAGGCTAAGAAGACACTTGTCAAAATTTCATTTCATTACAACATAGTCCCTAAGGCCTTTGTCCTTCAAAATATGCATGCACTCTTCCTAGTATCATTAAATGCGGGAGGCTAGGAGGTCATCATCTTGGAAGCCTTGGACTACAGGTCTGCAAATTCTGCCTCTAACTGGTACTCTAGTGGCTGCATTTATTAGGATCTGAAGTACATCTTGGTGCTTGGTAGTAGGTGTCTTGGAAAATGATCATTGGTGATTGATTACTTGTTGAAAATATTCAGGACTAACCAAGTTACTAAGAGGGGAGGGGTGAATCAGTAACACTTAAATCTTTTAATTCATTTCTGCACTTGCATATATTAAACCATTCATTCATTTAATCTACTGCATGCATGAAAATATAATCATTCACAACACATAACACAAAGATTTGGTGACCCAGAAACCTTCCAAATAGAAAGTAAAACTAGGGTGGGGATGGAACCCACAAAACTTTGGTACTGCAGTGAAAGTTGGCCAGTTAAGGCTTACAATGATCACTTTTGATGATCTGCCCTATTAGAAGCAAATTTGGACTGCTAGGTCCACCTTGTTAGAGGATTTACAAACATACAATGAAGTATGCACTCGGTTAAGAGATTTACAAAAGACTGTTAAGTCTACCCGGTAAAAGGATTTACAAACTGATTCAACTGTTAGGATGAAACAGTAGATCTTGACTTACAACTTTATTGCTGATAAGATCCTTTGAGTATTGATCTCCTTCTGAGATAGATATGTCGATTCTGCTCCTTTTCTGACTCTGCGAAAATGTTCTGGTCTGCTGCCTTAATGCAGTTTCTGCTCTGCTCTTTCTAATTTCGCATATCCATACATCTTACATTTTTCATACATACTACAGATGGTATAATACATCACATATATATACCGTCCATAATTACATTTACATTTCATAAAGTCGGCCTCATACAAATTAATAACATAAACTCATTCTTAAGTCGGCCTTACATAGGTGAACAAAATATTACTGAGTCGGTAGATACTCGGTTCCTCAAGCTGGCTCGGTGATCTTCTGATACACGGCATCCACTACAGTACTCGGCATTGTCATGCTCTCGGTAAGAGTAGAAGCTCGGTCCATACTAGTCCCGAAGTGTAGCTTGGAACTCGGTAGCTGTGGTGACTCGGTAGATATAGTGTCACTCGGTAACCACTGGTGACTCGGTGAGAACTGACTTCTCGGTAACTGCTGTTTGTCTCATATGCTCGGTGATAGTCTTACTGCTCGGTTTGAACTATTTAATCGGTGAGCTTTACTGAATGCTCGGTATAGGCTGTGGACTGAGTGATGAGCTCAGTAACCATTCAAAATCGAATAAGTGTTTTCACTAAGTGTATTCACTAATGACAAATATATCATTATTCCAACAATCTCCCCCTTTGGCATTAGTGACAAAAACACTTATGAGACAAAAATGAATCTGTCATGCTGACTTGATTCTTCAAAATTTATGCCAATTGTAGATTGCTGTATATACCTGTATATCTCACTGTACATAACTCCCCCATAGAATATACATATGATTCTATACACTTATCTCTATACCAATTGTTATTTACATTCTCCCTTGATCATTCTTCCTTTGTCTCTAATAATATGTTCCATATTCTCCCCCTTTTTGACAATAATGCCAAAGAATAGATAACTCAAATAGAAATATTAAAGTGTGAGATAAACTCTGAGTGTACTTGTTTGATATGAGCCAAGGTCTTATCCCAATTTTCTTGCAAAATTGTACAAATAGACAATGCAACTTGAACTTTGGCTGAAAGTTCAATTACATGCTCTGCAATTGAAAAATTGTTATCATGGATCAATGTTTTGGAATGTGTAATGTGTTTCTGCATTGTATCCATGTTAGGGAGGATCATATTCTGAATATCTAACAATGTAGACCAGATCCTTGCATCTTCCCTGAGCAATTCTGATTGCTTATCTAATAGGAATCTAATGTTTGAATGGTGAGTTGAGCTTGAGCTGGGGTCAAGCTGCAATTGTTGTGCACTTGCTTTCAGATCATCATCAATTTTCTTTAGTTGATCTCTGATTCCTTTTGTGAACTCGGTAACATCACATAACTTTGCAAAAAATGAAGTTACATTATTAAAAGAATTTTCTAACTTGGCCAAAATAGTGGTCAATTCAACTTGTTTTATTGCTATTTGCTGAGCAATGTGCTCAAGCACCTTGTTATCAAATTTCTTCTCGGTTCTTTCTATCAGTTTCTCTTCTCCTGATGAGTCCTCATTGAATCTATTCACAGCCTCTTCGAGTTGTAGCAAAATGTGTTGAGAGGGATCAACTTTTATACCTAAGGCATCTGTGAGAATGGTCTTTGCACCATTTATGATGTTGAATTCCCTGTCTCTCTCACTTCTTAGTTGTTTTTGTTTTTCTTTCTGTTCTAACAACTGGCTGATCAATCTCATTTCATCAATTGATGCAGTATTGAGGTCTATTTGTGGAATGACAATCTCTTTATCTAGATCTATATCATCCTCTATAGCCTTGCCGATAAGCAAAAGTTTTAAAGGTGTCTTTTGTATTACTTCTGTGCTTACTTCCTTATCTTTTGATGTAGTTACAATGGTTGATAAGGTTGGAGTAGCTGTTATAACTAGAATGGGATTTACTAGAGGAAGACTCATGGATGTACCGACTGTTCCCAAAATTGATGTACATGCAGGAGTGCTGATTGGTGTGATCATTTGTGCTAAAGAATGTGTCAAAATTGCAGAGGTTGCAAAACTTACTATACATGCTGCAGGAGAAGTTGTGATCTCGGTGACTGAAGAAGTCACTTGTTGTTTGGTAGAGGCAACACTCTGCATCCCGGTAGATAATGACATTCTCTACAGCTCGGTGGATGAGGTAACTGTTGGGGTCTGGAGCTGAGAGGTGATTGGCAAGGATTGAGCAATAGATGTAGCTACTGTGCTCACAATCCTGCTGGCTGAAGCTGATGATGCAACGCCTTTCTGAGGTGAGTGAGGAAGAGATGCAATGACTTCTGCTGCTACCTGTTCAGGATCATCTTCTTCATCACCTATTATTACCGTGTCACCTTCTTCCTCAGCTGCTTCTTCTTCTTCCTTCTTCTCTTCATCCTCTTCATCATCTTTATCACCCTTAATTGTTACCGTGGGGTCAGATGGTATTGGCAGATTATGTATCCTTTTCCACACAATTGTGGCATTATTTACTATTGCTTCTATCTGCTTGGAGAGAACTAAGAAGGTATGAAACCTAAGTGTCATTTGGTGTTCATTCTCCTTTAATGCCTCTTTTACTTCTTTATATGTCAGGTTCGGTAACAACTGTTTTAAGGATTGTGCATAAATGTCTTTGACAGTTTGCACTGCTGAAGTCCATCTTGGTCTAATCCTGACTAGAAGCTCATTTGGAATTTGAGAACTGATATCATCTGGGGTATATTTCCATTTACCCATTTTGTTCAGTAAAAGCTCCTCGATCTGCATCTTTTCTGCATCTGATCTGCTTTCATACTTCAGTGCCTTGAAGTTAGACATGCCAGATCCTTGTTCCAACTGTTTCAATTTTTCTTCGAAGGTAGGAGGGGGTTTCCTGAATACAACTTTACTTTCTTTCTGCCCTTTCCTGGTTCTCCTTGTGAACACTGCAGTTTTAGGTTTGGGCTTGGTGATTACTACTTTGCCTTTCTTCTTTGGTGTTTCTGCTTCCTCTTTTGATTCCTCTTCTGTTTCTTCTGTTTCTTTAGCTGCCTTTCTCTTGGTACTAGTGATGGCCTTTGGAAGCTTGATTTCAAGCTCAATTCTGGCTTTGGCCTCATCATAAGTGCCAAATGCAGGGGTGTTGGGAATGGCTGGTTCATTTATCAGGGCTTCTATTATATCCCTTGCTTCATCTATGTTAATTTCATAGGGCAATGGTTTTACCCATGCCACTCGGGGTATGGCTGCCTGGATGTAAACTTTATCACAGTCTACCATGAAGTATATATCATCCTTGTAATCTTTTACCAACTTAGGAGGAATCCTGAACCTGTTGTTCATTTTGTCCTTAAATTCTTCAAAATAATTATCCATTACTGTCTCAAAATTCTGACCTATTTCTACTATAAACTCATTTATCTGATACAAAATTGGAGTATCCTTCCTCCATACTACTGTGCCTTTAGAAGGGAAAAAGTTTTGTACATAGAAAAATATACAAATCAACAAAGAACCAAATTTGCATGGATTATTCTTTGATGTCCTTATACTGTCCATGTTCTTGTTGAATTGTGTTAGTAAGACCTCTGCTAGGTCAAAATCCATGTTCTTCTTTACTACCTTGTAGGCAAGGTCTACTGCCTCACATGCCACACTATTTAGCCTACTGGAACTATACAGCTTATATGCAATGATAATAATACCAAATTTAAGTTCAACATCAGATACATTGTTAATTTTCAATCCTCTGCCATCCCACTCGGCAAGAGTTAACTCCTGCAATTCGTCCCGACCTAGGGTTTTGGTGGATTTTGCTTTGTCTGACATCGGTAAACCTGTGATTCTATGAATCATCTTCTTTGTTATTAAGATAGGTTGATCTAACCATAGTTGCCCATCATGTACACGGCTCAATACATACCTAATCCATTTCACTTGAAAGTTTCTTGGTAGGTGTGGGATATGGGTCAAACCTTTGATTTCCAAATGTCTATGCTCGGGTTTTAGGGTTTTGTCAACACATAGCTGACTTAGGGCATTGTCCATTTCTAAAGTCCCTAACTCCTGAATAGTGCATTTGAAATGAGTACAAATTTCATTGATAAGAAGTACCTTGGAAGGGATTTTGGACTATGCTCCACTTGGGTCGAGTGATTCTGCGATCGCTGGAACGAGTTTGAAGTTCGGCGCTGTCCATTCAACTCCTTTCACTAACATATTGGAAGTCTTCTTCGCCTTGCTCCTGCTGGTGGTGCTAGTGGAAGTCATTGCTGAATGGAACGAGTTCTTTTTAGATCCTTCACTGCAAATTCATCTGAAATCTCCTTAAGCACTTTGAAAACCTAAGCTCTTCGAATGCTGAATAACGCAGTGAAGAATGAAGTCGATTTTGCCCTTTTTATTAAAATTCTGTCATTAATGCTTGATAAGTGGGTAGGTGAGATGACTTAATGACTTTAGCGATTGCTCGGTAAGACTGACCTAACTCAGTGTTCTTATGTCTGACCTAACTCGGTAAGGTCTGCAGTTTTACCATGCTCGGTAACATTCAACTCGATAAGTGACTTTTCTGTATGTATCGGAAATACTGATTTCATCGATTATGCTTTTGTATTTTGGAACTGCTTATGACAAGGCTTTGAAGATGCAGTTCCTTATCTTCTTTAATGGATCTAATTTGTAATGGTGGGGTCACCCAATTCTTGAGTGACAGGACCATTGCTTGAATTATCCTGCTCGGTAGATTTAGGAACCCACTGTTGTCTCATCTGTTTCCGAATGTTGTCAGCTTTAGCTTTCTTTTCATCTTCAACCTTCTTTGTGTTCATGCAGTTCTTGGCTATATGTCCGAGTTCAGTGCATGTATAACATCTTATGGTTGTATCTTTCTTCCTTAGATGATGCCTTGTACAATTCATCCCAATGTGTCCATATTCTCCACAATAATGACATCTGCACCAGGTATTGTAATCCCAACCAAATATTGCTTTGACAATTTGTTCTGCTGGAGTGAATGTCTTTGTTCTACATTCTGATGCCTTGTGACCTTGTTTCTTGCATTTGTGACATTTGCCTTCAAATTTTGGTTTCTCCTTGCATTCACTAGCCTTGTGACCATGCTGATTATAGCTGTAGCATTTGCCTTTGAATCTTGTCTTTCCATTGCTCCAACATTTGTTTGATGTGTGACCTGTCTTACCACAGTAATTGCATGTAGGTCTTTGATTTCTTTGGCTACCTTTCTCGGAAGATTCACCTTCTTCATTGTAACCAAGACCAGCTTTACCTTTTTGTTTGTGAAGATTTTGCTCATTTAATTGATCCAAGTCTGTTTGAGATTTCATCATCCTTTCATTTGCTTGCTTTTGAATATCTAGCTCATTTTTCAAACTTTCATTCTGTTCTTTGAGAATTCTGATCTCTTCATTTGCATTGGAGAGTTGCTCGGTGAGATCTTCATGCTGTACAATTTCATTGTTTCTTCCTTCTATTTCATTTTGCATTTTATTCCTTTGTTCCAGGATTTCACAAAATCTTGCAGACTGAATTTCCAGTTCTCTTCTTAGCATCCTTACTTCTTTTTGCAGTAATCCATTTTTTTCTAGGAGTTCTTTGATTGCATTGTTTGCTTCATCTACTTCATTTGAACTACTTGTAGGAAAGAGATCTTCAATTTTTGATCAACATACTCATGATCATTTATTTCTTTTGCTAGTTCCTTTCTTCTTTTTAGGGATTGGGAAAGATGTTCTCTTGCTTCTTTGAGTTGTGCTATGGCCATTTCCAGATCTAGCTTTTCATTCTCAATAGCTTTGTCAAGTCTAAATATCTCCATTGTCTTGATCTTTTCTCAAGCTGTCAAACTTTTACTCTGAGAACCACAATGCTCTGATACCAATTGTTGAAAATATTCAGGACTAACCAAGTTACTGAGAGGGGAGGGGTGAATCAGTAACACTTAAATCTTTTAATTCATTTCTGCACTTGCATATATTAAACCATTCATTCATTTAATCTACTGCATGCATGAAAATATAATCATTCACAACACATAACACAAAGATTTGGTGACCCAGAAACCTTCCAAATAGAAAGTAAAACTGGGGTGGGGATGGTACCCACAAAACTTTGGTACTGCAATAAAAGTTGGCCGGTTAAGGCTTACAATGATCACTTCTGATGATCTGCCCTGTTAGAAGCAAATTTGGACTGCTAGGTCCACCTTGTTAGAGGATTTACAAACATACAATGAAGTATGCACTCGGTTAAGAGATTTACAAAAGACTGTTAAGTCTACCCGGTAAAAGGATTTACAAACTGATTCAACTGTTAGGATGAAACAGTAGATCTTGACTTACAACTTTATTGCTGATAAGATCCTTTGAGTATTGATCTCCTTCTGAGATAGATATGTCGATTCTGCTCCTTTTCTGACTCTACGAAAATGTTCTGGTCTGCTGCCTTAATGCAGTTTCTACTCTGCTCTTTCTAATTTCGCATATCCATACATCTTACATTTTTCATACATACTACAGATGGTATAATACATCACATATATATACCGTCCATAATTACATTTACATTTCATAAAGTCGGCCTCATACAAATTAATAACATAAACTCATTCTTAAGTCGGCCTTACATAGGTGAACAAAATATTACTGAGTTGGTAGATACTCGGTTCCTCAAGCTGGCTCGGTGATCTTCTGATACACGGCGTCCACTACAGTACTCGGCATCGTCATACTCTCGGTAAGAGTAGAAGCTCGGTCCATACAAGTCCCGAAGTGTAGCTTGGAACTCGGTAGCTGTGGTGACTCGGTAGATATAGTGTCACTCGGTAACCACTGGTGACTCGGTGAGAACTGACTTCTCGGTAACTGTTGTTTGTCTCATATGCTCGGTGACAGTCTTACTACTCGGTTTGAACTGTTTAATCGGTGAGCTTTACTGAATGCTCGGTATAGGCTGTGGACTGAGTGATGAGCTCGGTAACCATTCAAAATCGAATAAGTGTTTTCACTAAGTGTATTCACTAATGACAAATATATCATTATTCCAACATTACTTCCATCAATCCTACCGTAATAGACAATTTGAACAAAGTTTACAATCAACAAAATAGAAAGACTATGACTAGTCTTCTCCCTCAGGATGCACTTCTTCCAAGGAGTAGTACCTTCTATGCAGTGCTTCTATTTCATCAGCTGACCTAGAAAAGTCCCTCGAACCTAGCAATTTGTTCATTGCCTCCTTTGTTTTATGGGCGGGTACAATTGCAACTCCCAAGGTAAACAAAGTTTACTTTAGTGGTGAATATTCACCAATGGCAAATTTTTCATGTCAGCCATGTCAGAAATGGTGAATATTTTGTACCATCTAGGGGTGGCCATGTCGCCAGAACATTATCAATTTTCGTCAAATTCACGGCCCGATTGCCATATGTTTGATGCAATTAAATATTTCTATGCGATGATTTCACCAATACAATATATGGTGGACACACTGTAAATTTAATTGTTTCGCCTACACTCTCCGAGGTTGCCTTAATAGATGACCTTAATTCACCTATATGCATGTGAAGATTTGTTAGCCAGGGGGACCCAATTTGCCCGACATCTTGTCGACGCATGTCTCCATTCACCCAAACTTTCACCAACTATATTGTATTCGCCTATTATTTGGACGACCTATAATCGCCTTGAAAATTACATAAGTCGTATTTGGACGACCTATAATCACCTCAAAAATTACATAAGTCATGTTATAGTTACGTTGGATTTGCCAAATATTTGTATACCATATAAAATTCTCGCGGAATTCGCCATATAAGGATTGGTATAAATACATGCAAAGATTAGATCTATCTCAACACAATCTGGTGGGTTCTAGGCTCTGAATTCTAATCAATAGTGAAGTTTCAGACCAAGGAAAATCATTGTTGTTGACTGTATTGGCGACTGCTAGTGACCTGAAGCCTAAAGGTGAGCGATCATATTTTTGAAGTGGTATATTATACATTGTAGTCTATTATTGCTTCTTTAGAAAATTGATATTTTTTTGGTAGCCTTTATTTCGTTGGAGATGTCTAATAGGAAGAGGGGTAGGAAACCTGAATATGGGGAAGGCCAAGAGAGGCCAACAAAAAGAAGAATGTTGTCTTCATACTTTGGCATTGGAAAAGATTGTGGTACTGGTGAAAATTAGGTAGGTACATCATCATGAGTACAAGTACAAAATTCACCACCTGCACTGCATGTTGAAGACCGCGAAGAACCTGATATCTCAGATCAGGATGATCTTGAAGAAGATTATCTGGTAGATACCCAGGTTAGCCAGAATGATATAATCAACTTGGGTGATAATGCCATTGATGATAATGCACAGAAGGGGAAAAGAAAAGCCATATCAAAAAAGGGTGAACCACAATTAAAAAAGGATCGGGAGTGGGATATGTCAGTGAGGAATTTTCAAATTAATTGGGCATCAAAGTATCCATTCATTGAACTAGTAGAGAATCCAATTGAAGGTGAGCCTCCAATAGAATGCAAGTGTAAGATTTGCACTTGGAAACATAACAAAGAAATTAGGTTGTAGCTAAAATTTGACACCATAGAAAAGCATATGGGTAAAGTTTATGAAAAACAAATGATAGATGGGGTTGAAAAATCAGTGATAAGATGGAAAACAAAGGATGAATGTAAGCATGTGAGGAATGCTGAAGAGTATTATTTTCATGAGAAATTATAGACGAAGCCTACTGAAGTTAAAGGTTCTATTGAAGTTGTTTTTGGAAAAGCAATGCAAATAGAACAACTAGGAAAAGTTGTTTAGTTAAGCGTTGTTTTTCATATTTTTAGCAGAGGGCATGCTATGAAAGATTTCCCATCAATTAGTGGTTTATTACACTTTTTGAAAGTTCCTAACTATCCTAATAGACACTAGTTAGTAAACAGTGGATGGGAATGGACAAGTTGTCTTGCTGAGGTTGAAAAAGAAGATGTACAAGAAAAAATAATAGAGTCAAACTTCATTGCATTTTCTTTAGACGAAGTTATGGCAATAGACAATAATTCATGGGTATGCATGCATGTTTATACTGTAGAGAATCATACCCACCAACCTCATCTACTTTCTGTTGCTAAAATGAAGGAGAGTACGACAACGAAAAATTTATTTCAACTAGTAAAGAGAAGTTTAATTGAATATGGAGGTATGGATGACATGACGGTAGCCAAAAAATTGGTTTGTGTTGGAGCAGATGGAGCTTCAGTAATGCAAGGTCACAGGAATGATCTTTGTACAAAGATTAAAACTTCATTTGCACCATACATTATTGCAATTCACTGCATGGCTCACAGAATGAATCTAGCTTTTGGAATTGTGAGCAAGTTTGCTTCGATTAAAAAAATTGAAATTTTAATCAAAGAGCTCTACTCACACTTCTGTCGAAGTCCCAAACGATTTATGGAATTTCAACACTTTGCTGATGGATTAACTGATGGGAACAAGCTTCTCAAGGATAATGATACCAGATGGATCTCTTTGGATGGTCCAGTGCATCGAGTGTTTTCAGAATATCCATCCTTGATTGGACTATTTCACACAACTTGTGATGAATCAGATCAACCAAAATTTCCTGAACTTCTTGGCAGGTTAAGTAATTTAGAGACACTCTTAACTTTAGTAGGTCTTCTACCCATGCTAGAGGAAATGAGGAATATTATGAAGGCTGCCCAAAAAAGAACTCTGTATATTGCAGAATATGCTACGCTACGTAAGATGACATGCATGACCCTCGACAATCTCTATCGAAATCAACCAACACTATCTAATGAAAGATTTGTTAAGTGGCGGACACTCACAGATTTGAACAATCCTGATAACTTTTTACAAATTGGTGCAGATGGGGAGGTATGTGCCAATGTACGAGAAGTTGAGATACCAATGCACTTCTATGCCACTGTCGAGCTCGAGGAACCAGGAAAGCGCCCCAGGAAGCAAGTAGCAAGAGTTACAAAGGAAGATAAGATTGTTTAGACTGTAACTACTTTTGTGAAGAAAATTGCATATGATCTTTCCTCACAAATTAGAAGCAAATTCCCTCCTAACAACCTACTTGAAGCCATGTCTATTGTGTTTCCTCATTATTGGAGCCTCAACAGTGCATCTGATTTTTGAAGTAAGCTACTGACTTTGATAAAACAATTTTGCATATCCAGAGAATTTAATGGAGTAACTATAAATGGAATATTAGACGAAACTCATCTTCGAGAGCAATCATCTCGTTTTGCATACACTATGAAAGTACAATATGACAAAATGTAGAACCCCCGCAAAGAGGGATCAATAACAAGGCTTTGGAAATATATAGCTGAGAACCCATCCTTGCGTGATTCAGTGATAGAATATGTGAAGCTTGCTAATTTATTTCTTACCATGATATTGGGTTTGGTGGAAGATGAGAGAGTTTTCAGTGCTTTGGGGTTCCTAAAATCAAAGCTAAGAAACAAACTAGACAAAAATTTGGAAAATTGCTTGAGGCTCTATACATCTAGGTATGATGTCCACACTTTTCCTTACGATAGGGCACTACAAATCTAGAGGTCCAAATGTAAAAGAAGAGGTTTGGGCAACACTTCAAACCAAAGTTCCAGTGAGACTACTAGACCTAATGGTAGCATTGAAATGTAGTTCGGTGAAGATATGCAGACTCAGACTCAGAGTGAAGAAACCACAGATGAGAATCAAAATAAAGAAAGCACTAAATTTGATGAGGATGAATGGTAACTGTAAGAGATTGGTATTTATTAATCTTATTTCTGTATCTCATCATTCATATTATAAAAGCATATTACTTTTTGCAATTAGAATTTATTATTGATTTGTAATTGTATTTTTCAACTTTCTATTTCCAGATTTAAAATAGCATAATAAAAAAAAACTATAATGTGTTTATTGATACAACGATGTTTATTGTTTATTTATACATGTTTGAGTCTCAAATATGTGTGATACATTTCAGAACCATATGATACAATTCATTCAATAGTAATACACATGTCAAGAACTTAGATTTTCATTAATTCTTTCAAAATATAGCCATATGATACAATTCATTCAATAGTAATACACCAATCTGTGTGATTCTCCATGCCAATTGCAAAAGTGAATACAAAGTTTCAGAACCCTTTGCAAATGAACCTAAATTCCCTTTTATAGAAACAAGAGAGCAACAACAACTCCTATGTGATTCTCCAATGTCCATGCAAAAGTGAATACAAAGTTTTAAAACCCTTTGCAAAATTGCAAATGACCCTGAATTCCCTTTTATAGAAACAAGGGATCAACAACAGCTTCAGGTCGAATTGCAAGTTTGCAACATGTGAACACTAAACATCAAAATCACAAACTCAGCACATATTTATATGGCCATCACAGGCCGTATTAGCAATTTTACATTTGGTACATGTTTGATGTCTCCTGTTCAAAAAATAGAGTTCAAAATTAAATATTAATTCACACCATGACAAATAAAACATAGATAATAGCAGTGCCAAAAACCTACTAATCAGAAATAGAGAAATGCATAAATGTTAAATCAAGGGAGAATTTGAGAATACAAATTTACTGGCTGAAGTTTTGCACTGTGCATCATAGATTCACAGGCTAGGCCGCTGGATTAGCAAAATAGCAATAGCGAGTGCTGTTTTTTTCCTATTCATAAAATAGATTCATAAGCCGGATTAGCAAAATAGCAATAGTGAGTGCATCATAGATTCATAGGCTGGATTAGCAAAATAGCAAACAGAAAAAACATAAAACCTTGAAATTAAGAATAAAAGAAGAAAATTGTGCAATACATATTATGATTCTTAAGAATTATGTGCTAGTTTTTGTACGGTGCTCCACTCTTCGTCTGATGGCAGGTCAATATTCTGTAAACTATGCAAAGTCAACTCCAACTTTATCAACATTCCATATTTAGAATATTTACTTGACATCACTATTTCATCCAATACCGAATTTAGAGTTGTAAATGGTTGGATGAATTCTAGAAAGCTTTTGGGAGTTGTGTCCTTTGGAAGCAAGTCTAAATCAGACTTCATTTTTATCTCCATGATTTTTTTGTAAGCTTCTTCTCTAATGAATTTATTTGATGTGTCAACAGGCTTAGGCAAACCAAGTTTAATCAAATTATTTTTCTTTTCTTGCAGCTTCGCTATCTTTTTTCCACAACTTTCCATAACTTCTAATGTTTCCCTTAGCTTCTGGCATTTTTGAATGATAGATGATGTCTTAACTGTGGCATCAATGTGGCTCTTAATTCCCTTGGATTCCAAGTAGATGTCATTGGAACTGTAGACTACTTTCAGAATCTTTTTTGCCATTTCCTCTTTTGAATAAACATGTGTGCTCTTCTCATAGTGCCCTTTGATTTTTATAAAAAATTGTCTCATACTTTCAGTGAATTGAAACCATTCACACAACTTCTCACTCCTCTGCATTATTTGTTGCCAAATGTTTTCTTGTATATACTTCATTGTATTTTTCATATTATCTTTCAATCTACCCTCCAAAGTTTTTATTTTATCATTTGCATTGTGTAGGTCTTCTTTCATTTGTGCACATTTTTTTCTTTCTTCCTCTACTTCCTCTTGAAAATGTTTTTCTTTTTCCTTCCCATGATCCAATAGGTCCTGTAATTTTCTCATTTCGGTGGTCGGAGACTCATAACTTTTGTACAATTTTTGAAAACTGGCTTTTCCCTCAACAATTTTTTTACTGCTTTTAGCCAATTTTTCTGTCAGGTCCTTCAATTCTGCATCCAATTTCTACTGCAGAGCCCAAATTTTTTATTCTTTTCTATAAATCATTGCACCTTCTATCTGCTGCTTTCCTCCTTGATTTTTTGTTTTCCATGTTTGCCTATAACTTTTCAATTTGTTTCTCCAGTTTATTTTTTTCTCTCTCCACCTTTAGCAGTGAAGTGTAGACAACTTCGTTAGTCCTTTTTGACACACTAATTTTGTCCACATTATGAACTTTGGAAAAATCCATTTGGAGGGTGCTAACTTGAAATTGAGAGAGATCTATCTGACTGTGTGGTGGATTTTTATCTTTAGATGGGCCTGGGGGCATAACAACCATGAACTCCATCATATCTTTCTGTGGGTCATATGTTGGAAATACCCTATTCCTTGTAGGCTGTTCATTTACAACTTCAAACATGAAATTCCTATGAAATGCTTTCTTTTTTTCTTTATTTGCTTTTGTTGTGTGTTCATATTTTTCATAGTAATCATGAAATTGAAAATATGGGCTTGCTAAAGCAATTGAATGTTTGAAAGGTGACATAGGAATACCATAAGCTCTAGTTCCACTTATTCCTGTGGTTTTAACTAATACTTGACCAGGATTACCAACAACAATTCTTGATGCTGTCCCACTCCCAGTGACACTTTCATGTGTAGTTTTCATAGTCTTTTGAGGTGTGTGATCTAAAGCTACAAATGATTGATTCCTAGTGTTAGTGGCACTTGATATATGATTCTCAATAGTATGAGATTGAGTATCTACCTCTAGTGGCCTCTTGCTAGAGATATTTTGATGTTGCCCTTGTCCAACACCAAGACAACTAGTATCAGTAGTAGTACCCATGGCAACCCCACCAATCACAGTGGCACTTGACTGAACAATAATAGGATTACTATCCCCAGATTCCCCACCAGTGGCAGTGCCACTTGATTCACCACCAATGGGAGTACCATGATGTGGTGGTGGACCTAGTGGTTGTGGATTTGAACCTGAAACAAATGTAGTTGGACCCTGAGGGTAATGAGTAGTACCTATCCGTGATGAATCTAAAGAATCAAGTCCAATGACTGGTTTAAGATGACCTTTTGATTTTGACTATGATAGAAGTTGTACCTGAAGTGGATACCAAATGCCATCTCCTCTGGAACCTAGACCACCACCTTCAAAACCCATTTTTTCCACAAGGTTTACCCCTTTGCTATATTTTTCTTTCATGGACTCACTGAATCCACCTATTATTTTCAGGACTATAGTAGTTGTTGGAGGGGGCTCAACGGAAACCTCATACTCATCATCATCACCTTCAGTCCCGCCATGCTTCATATCCCACAATTTTCTAAACTCTGCATCCTCGTCGATGCTCTCAAATTATGCACTTGTCTTTGGTTCACCGAGATTCCTCCTCATAGTCCAAAAATCATTTATTTTGGTTTGAGTGAAATAATTCTCTTTACATTCATGCAGAATTGATTTGGGAATCGATTTGTTAGATGGATTAGCAGATTTTAGGTAGAAATTATAGGACCTCCTATTTTGGATGCCCTGACCCTCCTCTGTTGTCCTCTCTGTGTGCATTTGCAATGCCATAATTTGTGATGAAATTTCTTCTATTGAAATGTTTTTGTCAACTACAATTTTCTCCATCTCTTTTTTAACCTTATCCTAGGAGTCCATGTTTCTAAGCTTTTTCTAGCAATGGTTTACATTCATGTTGACATAACACTGAAGAGTTCCCATTTTTCTTAAGCCTTGAACTACACCGATTGGATCGTACTGCCAGAGACCCTCATCAAAAAAGTTTAAAACTCTCAAAAAATCATGTGCCACATTGAATGCTTTTCTCTCAAATATGAACCCTCCACATGAGAAAGGCAAGGAAGGAAATTGTGTGGGGGAAAAAGTGGCACTAAGCAAACATGCCCTAATCTCACTTTCAATCACACACTTGTGGAATACGAAAGAGCCTAGAGGTATCACACAAATGGCTATTTCTTTTTGTGGAAGAGAGAGCCATGGGCTACCTATTAGGATTTCTATTCCTTTGTTGCAAATGATAGATAGAATGATGCAAGTTCAACTACTAACCCCAAAGTGCAAGTATGAACTAATAACAAGATTGCAGAATTGAACTTAAACAATGGAAAGATGTAAACACAAGGACAAGACAAGAATACAAATGCGTACCCGGAGTCAAAATCTGAGTGAAAATGTTTACGACGGGGGCGCGGGTGCCACTGTCCTGATTCTGCCCCTGAAACTACTCCGAAAACTGCTGTTTTGCAACCTGGAAAGCTGTCAAAAATGCTAAAAACTGCTGTCTGATCGAAGGACCAGGGCGCCCAGCGCCCCTGTCCCAGGGACCAGGGCACCCCACGCCCTTGTCCTGGTCTTTTTCTCTGTGATTTTGTGTGAAGTTTAGTCTCCGTCTGCTTCCGTCGGATCTGCAACTTGCGGCGTCGTCCGAATCCTGAAACCTGCACTTATATCTGAAAAGGTATGGTGGGCGGCTATATAGGGTTTTGCCTTAGTCAAACCCCCGCTTTGGTGATTTCCACCTCCATGAATAGCCAAGTTGTATTGTAAAAGTAATGTGTGTGCAGACCTTGTGTGTGTGCAAGATCTAAAATGCAAGTAAGCAAACTAGAGCAACCTAGAAAGTAAACCCTAATTGCTTATAAATGACAATGTAAATGCTCCAAATCAAGATGCCAAGGTGATCTAAAGCATGAATACAAATGATATGATGAAGCTTATGCAAAGACATGAAAACAACATGAAATCATACCCAACCCCAAGGGAGAGGTACAAGCCAATCTTCAGTTGGTGATCCCTTATTGTTCTTCAATGCCTTCAAAGCCCTAAATGGATGAATGAAATTGATGAATGCTTGATGGATGGATGTTGAATTTTGTTGAAGTCTTCAAAGATCTCCTCTTTTGCTGCATAGAAGGTCCCTGAAACCAAAATTCTTGGATCCTCTCAAATGAAGAAAGAGAGTTCTTATATATGAAACCCTAGGTCTTAATTTTAACTTTTGGCCGACCTAGAGATTGAATCTCCCACCAATTTCTTGGGGTTAAGCTTTATTTTATGATTGGATTGCGCTCCTAAAATTTCGGGAAAAATGTCCAGGACCATGTGCACTTTGGGCGCCATGGTCCTCTCCGGGCGCCATGGTCCTGACAACTTTTCACCAAATTTTCAGGGCCGTCGGATATGATTATTTTAGAGAGAATCCCAAAGTTACAGCTGATTTCGAGATGTTTTGACCCCCGAAATCAAGCCCCCAAGTTCAAAATAGGACCTAATTAGGGTTTTTGATTAAATGATGTATTGGAAGAATAAAATGAAAGGGGCACACTTTAATGAAAGGGCCCAACTTTATAATGTGGAAGATGATGAAATAGGACCTTAGACCTAATTAATTTGATTAATTAAGTGCTAAAGGGGAAATGCAATGCAAAATGCAAAATGCGCCAAGGCGGGTGCTAAACTAGGTGTGAAATTGTACTGCTTTAGCAAGTGCGTACAATTTACAATGCTACATTTAGCCCCCACTTTAGCGGTCATATGAACACTACGTGCATATGCAAGCTAAAGTACAGAAAAGTAAACATTATTTGAAAAAGGATATATCCATAAGTCTATCGAACGAAGCCCCCAGCGGCATCTGCAGTACTCAGTTAGGAACCGCACCCTACAAAACACACGTTAGATCACAAAATCACCTAATGCTTACTAAGGAAGGTGATGAAAATTCGAGGGTAGCCATATGCCCCCCCCTGTTTCGGCTTGCTAATTTTAGTGAGTTGAAACAGGGTATCATGTTTACCACTTTGAATTGTTAAAGAATATTGATGACAAATGCTCACAAGAAGATTTGATATGAGATCAGAAACTAATGGAGAATCATTTGGTAAGAAAGAGGACTAAATCTCAATTCCAACACAACAAAGAGTGTGAGGATTTGAGAGTTCTCTAACACAAGATGAAGGATGTAAATGGAAACAAAATGCAAAGAGAAGAAAAGAAAGGAAAAAAGCATGAATACACACATTGGTGATCCATGAGAAGAATAGTGAGAGAGAAAACATGGACTTCTCGCCCCTAGATCTTGTCTAGGTGATCCATGGGAAAAGGACATGGAAAACTAACCCCTAGAGTCTGTCTAGGTGATCCATGTAAGGGAGGAGAGTGAGAAAGTCTAGCCTTATGCTGCTAGTTCCACTCAACCTCATGCATGCGTGTGTAAGGGAGGCTAGAAGCACCTCATAGGAGTCTATGCCCGAGTATGCTACAACTTGTATATGTATAGTACAAAAGCGTGACATCTCGCTCTAAGAGTCTGTGCTCTCATTCCGAGAATGACCCATTGCTCAAAAAGTGTAATGTTTATGTCATAAGTAAAGTAGAACAAGGATACCTACCTTCATCACAAAAGAAGATACCCCAAAAATGCAACAATGTCATAGATCCAAGCAAGAGAGTTTTTCACTCTTTTAAGCAAGGATAAGATAGTTGAAAAGGGATATCTTGTAGTATGTGTAAAGGAAATCCTTAGAGGAGAAGAGATCTTTGTACAAAAGACACCTATCCCCGAGAGGAATTATCTTAGACAAATATAACATCTTCTAGAATAAGACAAAGAAGAGAATAAGAATGCAATACTTCCTTCTTTTGCGAGGTGAAAGTGATTCTTAATGAAGGATGACGCTCTTTTTAACCCAATTGGGAGAGTGAATTCATTATGGATGTATTTTACCAAGTGCAAAAGAGGTTGTAGTCAAGGACTTACACCTTTTGTAAGAGAGAATCCTTGAACAAAAAACAACAAATGCATACAAGGAATAACATCAAGTAATAAAGTTCACACCATCCACGAAATAGGGAAAAGTGGATCCTTAGATAAAAAATAAGGAAAGATCATTGCCTCCCAAGGATAAGAACAATGAGAAGGACTTACACAATCTTCTAGGGAGAGATTTAGACATAAGCAAAATGTACTACATACTCACATGAGTTCATGCAAGCAAGACATTAGTGTATGTAAAATGCTCCTCACAAGAAGTGGGTAGGATAAGAAAGAGAATACACATCTTCTCCCATATCTAGGAAAAGAGGATTCTAAAGAAAAGATGATCAATATTTCCACACTATTACCCCCATAGGAACAAGAGATAACATAGAAAAATTAGGCTTATTATGTTGCTTCAAAAATATGATTGCACTTGAAATTGTACCATCATGAATGACAATGAGCCCCCAGTAAATGAGCTACCAATGTCACATAATGATGAGCAACATAATAGCCATTAATGTTATTTATAGACATGATAGATTGAATGAGGTATTTGAATATGACATGCTAAATGCTCAACTATAAGTGAGATCAAAAACATGTATAAAATGATAAAGATTGAAGAAGAAAAGTCACAAGAAATCTTAGAAGAGGGATGAGTGTAATCTATTAGAGCCTTATCCCTGGAGGAAAGGACTTTATGATGAATAGGAGATAAAGATTCATAATTGGATTTAGAAATTTGAGGGGATTCATAAAGAGATTTGTTCATCGCCAAGATTTCCTTATGAGGGGAATGAGAGTTGATAGAAGTAGAAGATGATTTAGTTGAAGTGAGATCATCATCACTACTAAATATAGCATTCACATTGAGAGATGGTCTTTTAGATGCTTTGGTGGGCTTAAAAAGATTATATCCAAGTCCAAATGAATATTCATGCATGTTATGTTCTAAAGGAACTTTAATTCCTTGTTCATTTGCGCCACAACCATTTCCACTATAGCCACTCTTAGCCAAAATATGAAAACCACGACCATAACGATTAGCCATTTCAGAAAGAAAAGGTGGTTTTTCATAAGACAAAGAATCAAATTCTTCAGAATTAGAGGTGTGAGGAGAAGAAGTTTGAGAAGTGGCCACAAAATTATTGCTCATAGGTTCAGGTAAGATTGATTGATCTCTAGTTTCTTCCTTCTTTTTAACTTTAAGCTCTCTAGGAGGAACCCTATACTCACCTACAAAGGTGGGATTAAAATCAAGAGATCCCCAATCATCTTCTGTGAGAACCTTCTCAGGATCAAAAGCCTTTTCATGTGTAGATTCAAGTTGAGAAGAGTCTTCTTTAGGAACTTCAGACTCATCCAAAGAATTTTGATTATCAGAGGGTGATGATCCATCCATAGGTATCTTGTTTAACGAGTCATCACTAGAAGAGGAAGGCTTAGAAGAACTCCCTTTGGAAGTAGATGTTTGAAAACAAGCTTGAAAATTAGTATCACCTATCAAGGTATATGTCTTATTATTATAAATAAATTTAACTTGTCTATGCAATGTAGAGGGGACAGCTTGCATACTGTGAATCCAAGGTCTCCCTAATAACAAGTTGTATGTTAGATTTCCTGACATAACATGGATAGGAGTAGGCAAAGTAACAGGTCCCACTGTGATGGGTAAGGTGATAATACCTAATGAAGACTTAGCCACATTATCAAAGCCTCAAATGGGACGAGAGTCAGGCTCAATAAGGGATGTATCCACATTCATCTTATGCAATAGATTAATGCTACACACATTAAGGCCAGAACCATTATCTACCAGTGTTCGTCTTATAGCAGTGTCATTTATGATAACCACAATCATCAAGGGATCATATTGATGTTGAATTTCACTAGTAGGCAACTCATCTTGAGTAAAGACAATTTGAGCTTTAGGATTCATCACAGAGTTAACCAAAGACACTATATTACTAGATGTATTACGTGGAGGAACATTCAAATCTTTCAAGGCATCTTGTAACATTCCATGATGAGAAGAAGAAGTTTGGATCAAATCCCAAAGGGATATCTTAGCAGGGGTAGCTTTAAGTTGTTCTATGAGATCATATTCCTTACCAAGAACTTATGAAATACGTGGAGCTTGCAGAAGAATTGGTTGAGGATTAGGAAGAGAAACTGGAGTAACAGGAGGAGGATTAGACTGCCTATTATTTCTAGTATTATAGGTATGAGCAACCGCATTATAACTCTCTCTAGTCAGTTGCTTAACATACTCATAAGGGCTCTTAGTAGAATAACCTCCTTGCACAGTAATAATAGGTTTCTTAGGAGTGCAAAAAGAATCATTAGCATAACCACCTTGAACCACTAAGATAGGTTTATTTAAAGGTTGAGAATTTTGAGAAGGACAAGCACCTTGGACAGTGAAGAGAGGTTTGTTAGGTGTTTCATTCACATGTATCAAATTGATTGAGGATGGTTTAGAGGAATGAACAAAAGTGTTGGAAGAATTGTTGATAGTCTTCTCTTGCACTAAAATCTCATCATGGATTAAATCAATTTGAGGAGAGAGACAAGGGGTAGGCATTGATATTCTAGTAGGAAGAGTAATACTAGGAAAGGTCATATCATCCTCTATCATCAAAGGATCTACATGGGGAATAAACTCTCTAGGAGAAGGATCAACATTACTCTCTAAAGTCTCACTTTTGAGATGGAGATCTTTGAAAGAGATGTTAACCATCTTGCTTTGAACTAGGGTATCCTTATGAGTAGAACCAAGTTGAGGAGAGGGAGAATAATTGAGATTCAAGGAAGGTGAGAAACTATCAAGGGAGTTTTCAATCTTGATTTCATCCCCTTTTGCTAGGGGTAGAGAATAATCTATACCTTCTTCTAATGGTTCATCCCAAATAGTGAGGTTGTTGCAAGGAATTTTTGAAGTATTGTCAATTTCAGGAGAGGAGATAACATTGTTTATTAATTCCTCATCCTTAGGAGGGAGAGCATCAATAGATGTGTTAAACTCATCCTCTTTCCTCAAAACATGTTCAATATGATCTTTAGGGGAGAGAGAATTAAGGAAATTGCTTATTATTTCATCTTCTTTCTCCAAGGGATGCTTATGGGTAAGACAAACTTTAGGAGAAGGATAAGCATTTATCATTAATTCATCATCTCTAGTGAGAATTTTGTTGGAAAAGGAAATGCCATCACTAGGAAATGTAGGGATAATGTCATCTTCTTGCACAAAAGGATCCTCATGAAGGGAGTGTTTTTTAGGAGGAACATGAACATATTTCTCCAAAGATTCATGCTTAGGAAGGAGATCTTTGAAAGAAGTGTTCATAACCTCTTGTTGCACTAACATGCCCCCATTGGAAGGACCAACTTTAGGAGAAAATAAGTCAATGTCCATCAATGCCTTTTCACTTAGAGAGGCATCATGTAGGGAAGGTGAAGTAACACTAAGAAAGGTGTTTATGATATCACTCTCTTCCTCTAGGATAGATAAATAGGAAGGGCACATTTTAGGAGAATTGTCAAGATCACTCTTAAAGTCTTCATCCTTAGAGCATGGGAGAGTCTCAAAGGGATTGGTAGCAACTCTTTTAGGCACTAAAATGTTGTTATAGATGGGGGGAGGTTCTTTAGGAGAAGGAAAAATTGAAACAAGGGAAGCTAACCCATTATCACATCTATGAAATGAATGCATCATGACAACAATTTTCCTTTTTCAAATGATAACACATGCAAAATAGAAGGAAATGTTTAATTTTAACCAATGCAAGCACTTAGAATGTAGATTTAGAAAATGAAATTTATGATTCAAATGAGTTCCTAAATCAGATTTGAAATTATTTATCCCAATTAAGCTATCCACAAGTTCAACTTTGAATTGAAAAATTAGGGTTTTAGCAAAAATTTCCTCTAAATTTTTGAATCTTGCAAGAAATTAAAACTTGTAAATACAAATTTGAATTTGAAATAGCATAAAAACTCAAATTTGAAAACATAAATTAGAATTAGAGAAGATTGGAATTCACGTCGGGTTCACCAAAATATGTGGGGGAAAAAGTGACACTAAGCAAACATGCCCTAATCTCACTTTCAATCACACACTTGTGGAATACGAAAGAGCCTAGAGGTATCACACAATTCGCTACTTCTTTTTGTGGAAGAGAGAGCCACGGGCTACCTATTAGGATTTCTATTCCTTTGTTGCAAATGATAGATAGAATGATGCAAGTTCAACTACTAACCCCAAAGTGCAAGTATGAACTAATAACAAGATTGCAGAATTGAACTTAAACAATGGAAAGCTGTAAACACAAGGACAAGACAAGAATACAAATGCGTACCCAGAGTCAAAATCTAAGTGAAAATGTTCAGGACGGGGGCACAGGCGCCACTGTCCTGATTCTGCCCCTGAAACTGCTTCGAAAACTGCTGTTTTGCAACCTAGAAAGCTATCAAAAATGCTAAAAACTGCTGTCTGATCGAAGGACCAGGGCGCCCAGCGCCCCTATCCCAAGGACCAGGGCGCCCAGCACCCCTGTCCTGGTAGGACCAGGGCGCCCCACGCCCCTGTCCTGGTCTTTTGCTCTGCAATTTGGTGTGAAGTTCAGTCTCCGTCTGCTTCTGTCGGATCTGTAACTTGCGGCATCGTCCGAATCCCGAAACCTGCACTTATATCTGAAAAGGTATGGTGGGCGGCTATATAGTGTTTTGCCTTAGTCAAACCCCCACTTTGGTGATTTCCACCTCCATGAATAGCCAAGTTGTATTGTAAAAGTAATGTGTGTGCAGACCTTGTGTGTGTGCAAGATCTAAAATGCAAGTAAGCAAACTAGAGCAACCTAGAAAGTAAACCCTAATTGCTTGTAAATGACAATGTAAATGCTCCAAATCAAGATGCCAAGGTGATCTAAAGCATGAATACAAATGATATGATGAAGCTTATGCAAAGACATGAAAACAACATGAAATCATATACAACCCCAAGGGAGGGGTACAAGCCAATCTTCAGTCGGTGATCCCTTATTGTTCTTCAATGCCTTCAAAGCCCTAAATGGATGAATGAAATTGATGAACGCTTGATGGATGGATGTTGAATGTTGTTGAAGTTTTCAAAGATCTCCTCTTTTGCTACATAGAAGGTCCCTGAAACCAAAATTCTTGGATCCTCTCAAATGAAGAAAGAGAGTTCTTATATATGAAACCCTAGGTCTTAATTTCAACTTTTGGCTAACCTAGAGATTGAATCTCCCACCAATTTCTTGGGGTTAATCTTTATTTTATGATTGGATTGCGCTCCTAAAATTTCAGGAAAAATGTCTAGGACCATGTGCACTCCGGGCGCCATGGTCCTCTCCGGGTGCCATGGTCCCGACAACTTTTCACCAAATTTTCAGGGCCGTCGGATATGATGATTTTAGAGAGAATCCCGAAGTTACAGCTGATTTCGAGATGTTTTGACCCCCGAAATCAAGCCCCCAAGTTCAAAATAGGACCTAATTAGGGTTTTTGATTAAATGATGTATTGGAAGAATAAAATGAAAGGGGCACACTTTAATGAAAGGGCCCAACTTTATAATGTGGAAGATGATGAAATAGGACCTTAGACCTAATTAATTTGATTAATTAAGTGCTAAAGGGGAAATGCAATGCAAAATGCAAAATGCGCCAAGGCGGGTGCTAAACTAGGTGTGAAATTGTACTGCTTTAGCAAGTGCGTACAATTTACGACGCTACAGAAATATGCTCTTCTTTTTCTGACCATGGAAGTGCCTATTTGTGCTCTCCAATTACCATACATACTCTAATGCAAATACCCTCTCTGTCACATGTATTGGAAGTCTGTATGGTTTTACTGTCGATCCGTAAAACCTTAACACAGTGAATTCTTCCATGAAGAACCAGTCAACCAATTCTATTTGACTTCTGAGTTGAATGCAATCTCTACAAGACACAGACAACCTAGGCATTGGAGTGCTTGTAATTTCATTATACATTGGTGCCAAAAGAAGTCTACAAAATGGTTGTAGTTCTTTCTGTTATCATGCATCCTTATCTTTGGCATCCAATAATATATTGGACACTTTGTTCTCTTCCTAGTCTTCTCATCAATCTTATATCTCATAATTTGAAGCTTGTTGATCTTGAATATTGCATGATACTTGGATAGAAGGAGATAGCACAAGTAGGATGAGAACCTAAATGTCTTACAGGAACCTTTTTTGATCATTAGCAATTGTTTTTGCATGGACTTTACAATGTGCTCAATAAAATTATATCTTACTGGCTGACTTGCACAATGGATATTATAAATCATTTCAAGAAGGCTTGCACCCACTTCCCTATCATTTTCCAATCCCAAGCAAAAAGATAGCAAGGAAATAGTATCCCCAACCCATGGAGCAAAAATGTTAGAATCATAAGGAGGCTTATGATTCTGATCCAACACAACACCAGTACCACTCTTTATTAGAGCTTTGATAAATGAATCTCTGCGACTTGGATCGAGACTCTCATAATTCCCTTTTAGATTTTCAAGGTCAATTTGGACGTTTGAGTTTTGGGCTTCAAATCCTAGGTTCAACAAACGAGCAAATTCTCCCTCGTTTATGGATAGAATTTCCTCTTTTGTATTTTTATTGACAATTTCTTTTTTATCTTCATCATAATTTTCGGTGCAGACCATGATAAAATTAGGGCAAGGGAATACTTTAGGAAACACCATGCTTCCCAATCCAACATCCCACGATAACATTAGGTTGAAAACAGTAAATTTTACCCTGTTTGCATCTGTCGCCTTACTAGACAATGCATATCTAATATCTATGATATGCCTTTCACCATGGATAGCAGGGTCATAAATATCATGGCATTCATCAGTGAAACCTGGTTTTTTAACTAGTTTGGTTAGGTACATTTTGTTTTTCACTTGGCTTCTTGTTGAACTACTGCTTCCCATTTTCCCCATCACTATTATTGTCAATAATTCAAAATAATGCTAGATAAAAACCTAAAAATGCTAACCCTCAAATTGGAACATGAGATTACCAAAAGAAAAAAAGGTGGGATGTAGGTGTTCTAGATTTTACCCAGAAATTGGAATTTCTATTTCACTAGATTGGCACAGACAGTCTCTGTTGCAACTTGCATTCCTCAATCTAGTAGCTGTTTTTGAATCTCCCTCAATTCACAGGTTTGTCCAAGAAATGAAAGACGAATATGATTTATGAGTCTCTTATTTTGAAAACTCTGAAAAGTAGAAAAGTAAAACCTAAAGGGCAAAATATCTAGAATCATGTTGTAATTTTATTAATTACTGTTAAAAACTATTCGATGCCGAAGGACAAAATTAATTACTATTAATAAGTATTCGATGTCGAAGGACAAAACATTCATTACTTCAGTATAAATTTTGAGGACATTAAGAATCATGTTGTAATTTTATTAATTATTATTAATAACTATTCGATACTGAAGGACAAAACATTCACTACTTCAGTATAAATTATGAGGACATTAAATGTAATACATTCAATTATGGGAAAAGTTCTCCCAAATGTGTTCACTTCCCACATTCAGGCCGAAATCCACCCTAAGTCGTTGATCTTTGCTCATTCAACGAACTAGGGACCAAGGTACCTGTTGTGACTTGACGGGTCTGTTTTTTAAGTCTATTTAATAATTTTAAACTTCTGCCCGAAAAAGTGCTTTATAGACTTAATTATATTTAATTAAATTTAAAACGTTTCAATTCTGGGGGAAGTTCTCCCAAATCTGGTCACTTCCCACATTCGGGCCAAAATCCACACTAAGCTGTTGATCTTGGCTCATCCAATGGATGATGGTACCTATTGTCAGTTGTTGTGGGTCCCATGACTTCTTCCATTTTTTTGGCACGTCACCATACTCATGTCACTTTTCTGGGCAAAGTTCTCAGAAAGTTGTTCACTTCCCACATTTGCCCCAAAATCCACCCTAATTCGTTGATCTTTGTTCATCCAATGGTCGATGGTACCTATTTTCAGATGAAGTGGGTCCCACGACTTCTGCCATTTTTCTGGCACGTCACCATACTCATGTCACTTTTCGGGTTTGATTTTTAAGTCTATTTAATCATTTAAAACCTCCGCCCGAAAAAAAACTTTATAGACTTAATTATATTTAATTAAATGTAAAATGTCCAATTCCAGGCGAAGTTCTTAGAAAGGTGTTCACTTCCCACATTCGGACCAAAATCCACCCTAGCCGTTGATCTTTGTTCATCCAATGGTCGATGGTACCTGTTTTTAGATGAAGTGGGTCCCACGACTTCTGCCATTTTACTGGCACGTCACCATACTCGTGTCATTTTTTGGGTCCGTTTTTAAAGTCTATTTAATGATTTTAAAATTCCACCCGAAAAAGAGATTTATAGACTTAATTCTATTTAATTAAATTTAAAATGTTCAATTCCGATTACCAGGCGAAGTTCTCACAAACGTGTTCACTACCCACATTTGGGCCGAAATCCACCCTAAGCTGTTGACATTTGCTCATCTGACGGATGATGATACCTATTGAGAACTTGAGTGTTGTTAGATGTTTATGATATATAATTTTAAAAAATAGTTTAAAAATATATATAAAAGTTCAACATAAATTTAGTGTATTAATTTTAAAAAAAGTGCAGTCCTCAACCTGTTAAGGTGAGCAAATTTGGAATGTACAAATGCCAAGGTGGTGATTAATTGGTGCAGAAGGAGTTTTCTGCGGCATGTCGCATGAATGGAGGAAGGGGATGATGGCAGGAAATCTTTTTCTTGATCTCATGGCATTAATGCCTTATCGTGCACATTCATTACTCGGCCTATAAGATGGAGGCAGAATTTATTACCTTTTGTGCCAGTTTTTGCTTTGAAGCAAAACAAATCTATAGTTCGTAGAATCGTACCTTCTGTAAGACAGTTTTTGTAGGAAGTGATTTTGAAATTGTAGGTGACCATGGAGGCTAATTTCACACTTCAAACAGACAAGAAGTTGGTGTCCTTTTTGGGTAAAGTATCTGATAAACAAATGCAAGGACTGTTCAAGTTTAAGGAGGAGAAGTTGTGGGCGGCAGCTCGATTGATGCTTGTGGAGGAGGTGGCACATATCAGTCACTGGTATCAAACTAACATGGATGTTTACTCTCTCATTCTGGCGTGGGCTTGTGAATTCGAACCGGAGGTGGAAAAGGTAAAGCTCACATTGGTCAAATTGATCGATGGGGCTTTTTGATTAACCTGGATTCAATCTTTGAGTGGGTGGTGCCGAGAGTTGGCATTTGAATTAAGGAAGGGGACAACTAGGAGGAGTTGCTTCCTTTTATTCGTGGCCCAGAGGATGAAATCAAATCCTAGTGCTATGAACGTGCCCGAGTGGGGTGGGAAGCGATGAAAGTCTTTGTCAAATTAACCAAGCTGGATGAAGTCTTGAAGGCTTTGCATGTGGTGGCAAGGATGGAGGTTGGGAGGGAATTGAGAGATAGGGCTAAAGAAGGAAGGGCCATATAGCTACTGGAAAGCTTGGAGGGCAACCCCGACTTCGGATGCCTAAACTGCATTTCGAAAATGAAAGATGAAGCGGCAAAAGGTAAAGCCAAAGCATTGACCTCTGAGGAGGGAAGGGACTGGGAGGAGGTGACCCAGGGGGATAGTGAGACTGAGTGAGCGGCCTATCAACAATGAACTATTTTTTTTGTCTACTTGCTATAAGCTGTGGGTAGTAGGGTTTTCTCTCTATCTGCGTTTATGCATGAATGACTGCAAATTTTGTATCTTGAAACTTTTGAAATTATAGAATGAAAAAACTTTTATCGATAAACTTTTGTATCTTGAAACTTTTGAAATTTTGTATTTTGAATGACTATGTAGTATATATTAATGAAATTTTGTATTTTTTATTTTGAATGACTATGAGTATAAAATTATAATCAACCATAATCAATGTACAAATAATTAATGGAATGAACTGAATTTTTGTTTTTATAGCATTACATAAAAAAGATCACAGTATTAAATTTATTTCCATTGTTTAACAAATAATTGAAATAACGTAGCTCATATACAAAAAAGCATTTGAAAGAAATTAATTAATAAAAATGAAATAGAATTATAGAAAGCATTTTTATATCCATAAGACTGTAAGAGGCAAACTGAAACAAACTGGAATTTGAAAAATTATCATTAATATTTATGCTTTTGAAATTTACAATTTTTTTGTCTGAGACTTGAGTCCCCCAAAAACTTAAAAGCCAAAATGAGTGAGCCACTAGCACTGAGCCTATTAGGGTTCAAGGACATAGGAAAAAAAAACTACAGGGAGTGGGGCTAGGACACATGTAGTGGAATTGTTTACAATTTTGCCCTAAGAATCTGGCCCTCCTTCCATGTAGAATTCTTCAGAAAGCATAAGCTGAGAGAACTCGTCAAGCCACATGTAGTTTGGAAAGTGGTCTAGGAGGAACCATTTCCGGAGGAAGTCCCTGCCAATTTGCACCCATTTTCTGTGACGCGTCAGCTACTCCGCATTCAAGTTTAGAAGAAATGGTTGCCTAGCCACTGGCACTATTTGGTTAGGGAGGAGAAGCTTGGATAAATCACTTGCCCAAGGGATCCCCACCCCTACTTCTACAAGAACGACAAGAGTAATGTCGTCTCCAAGGAAGTCTTCCTTAAAAACCTTCCTCAATAGCATCAGCATATCCACCTTGTCTCCTCCTAGGTCCAGAAGAGATGCTAAGAAGCAGGATGTAAGGTCCGTGTTAACATGGTACCTATTTTCATTTCACAGAAATTCTCTGCCCAACACCATCTACACAGCTTCATTGGTGAACGACCCAACCTCCTTGCAGACTAATTGGAGGGTTGGGTCTCTAAAAGAGCCTAGAAAGGCCCTCTGGTCCTCTACTGAAATGCTTCTCAAGTGGATGGGAGTGTCCATCTTGAGAAAATAGATTAACAAATGAAACAACCTGAGCAGTGAGCCTATAAACCTAAAATACCGTGAGCTCTGACGATTTATCTACCAAATGGCAAAGGCTAATTGAAGATGAAACAAGCAGAGATGAGAGATTGTATATAAATTGTTGAAGCTCTAGATTGTAATAATTACTTCTTTAACAGTATTAACTGCTATAAATTTTTTTAAATGTTTTGTATCTCTGCAAATCTTTCCCATAAATGCACTATTATGAGAAAATGGAAACAACTATGAACTAATACCAAATTGGCAAGTATCACATTGGGGGTCGTGGGGACAAAGTGGATTTCTGTAAGTGAATAGATATATATTAAATGAACGAAATTATCGATCGTGATTCATGGCATTTGATACATGTCTATTGAATCCAATTCCATTCCGAGCACTTTCTGGTGAGCTAAGTTCTCTTCAGAAAATTGGGCCGAAATAAAACTTCAGCCATTGATCTACGATCATCGAACGGTTTAAAATCATTAATAGATTTTAGGTATGTGTTACCCTTCATGTGTCAAAGAGGCCGCGCTTATTGATACATCGTGTAGAGTCTGGACTGAATGTATTATGTGATGTGATGTGCCTTGTCTATTAATGACAATGAATTCATGAAATCACCAATAAATTATATATTGTACCATAAATAACAAAATATTCGCCAAAACAAATTAAATAATATTCAAGCAGTGGATAAAAATCGCCAATACATTTAAATAATTTTTCCTTCGGAGTAAACATTTTCGCTCATACAATTATATATTTGTTTCTTTAAACAAAAATTATTTGCCTCCTACAATAAATATTTTCCCCATAGAACAAGGTACTATTCGCCAGAAATTTATGGAATTTTCGTACCCTAGAAAAAAAATCGCCAATACAAAATATTTTTTTTCCCCATTTAAAAAAAATTTCACCATCCATATGAAAATTTCCCCCCGAAAATAATGTCTAATTCACCAGGATTTTACACAGTTGCCCGAGGGGTGGTTTCTTAAAGTTATCCTTGAAGATAAATATATGGTACATCTGATCCACCTCCATAATCTTATCAATAATATTAAAAGAGGTATCCCCTTTTTTTGGATCAGTAGCCAAAGATGTCAGAATTGCATTGATTGCATCTTGGAAACCCTGCCTCCACTGTTGTAGGCCTTTGATATGTCAATCATCTGTCAAAATTGTGGGGACATGCCACTTTTTTAGCCCTTGGAAAGAATTGATCATTCTCAACAATGTTTTCTTTTCTTCTCCTATGTTGGACAACTCCTTAGTCAATAATTATAATTCTTCCAAGTGACCCCTACAACTTGGGGTGGTTGGGCCACATTTTTTACTCCCAACATGACCTCCTTCAAGTGTTGACCCTTTGGTAGCCAAGTGATTCTAACTGGTTGAAAGAATAAAATAATTTCATCCAATTGACTTAGGAGATGAGATGTCAAAGAATATGAAGTATGAACTTCATTCAATTTATAAATAATATTTGAAATTTGCAAAATTGAATCTTTCCTTATTTCAAAATAGTTATTTTCAGCTACATCTTTGACCCTTTGTAACTCTTTGTTCATTTTTTCAAGCTCTTCAGATCTGATTCCTTCAGAAGAGTCAGCTACAATCTTCTTTATTTGTTCTTTCAATGCAATATTTTCAACAAATAATTTATTGTACTTTGCATTAAGGGCAACATGCATGTCCTTTAGCTTTACATGCTTTTGCTCTAAATCCTCTAATGCTAGTTGAGCAAATTGAAGTGCATGTTTGGAGATTGTCACAACCTCTAATGCAATAGTATCTTCAAGGGTTCTTACAATTGCATCCCCTATTTTGTGTTGCCCTCTCCATAAAATTAGGGTCTTGTGAATACTAGGGGCTCTTGCCCATAAATAAAAATCCTTAAATCTTATGTTAACATCGAAGCCATGCTCTCCAAACTCTCTTGCAAAATTGGGGTCATTTTACCATATTATTTGATCCAGTAAGAATATCCTCTCAAAATTCCACCCCGAGACAAGGAGCATACCACTATTCATTACCATTTCTTTGCCTTCTTGAGGGGTGCAATTAAAACTATCCTTATCAAAATTATAGATCTCCTCATCAGACATGTTCTTTAACTTTTCCCTTAGCCAGAATGATCTAAACTCAGGAGAATTAACAAAATTATCATCCGCCATGAAACGCTTTGAGGCAACAATCCTTTCATCATCTGCTTACTCCATAGGGGTTGTGCTAGGGATGATAGCCCTATCTAAATCATTGAAGACCTCAACATTTTCATCTTCACACAAGGTCTCCTTTGAAGGAGAAGGTGGTGCTACAAAAGTATCAAAATCCTCTTGGATATCCACAAATTCGGATATTTTTTCTTTTCCCTTCTCAATCCTTCTGACTTTCTCAATTGCCACTTGTTTCTCCTTTTGTGTATCCCTTTGAGAAGTGCTTGCAAGTGTTTCTTCAACTATAATAGTATGCCCTTTTGTTTTGTATACTTTAGGGGCTAGATCAACTAGTCTTTCTTCAAATTTGACTCCTTTGTCCTTGGCCTCCTTTCTTTCCAACTCACTCTTAATTATGTCATCTGCCTTTCTGAGCATGAAAGACATCCTAGAAAAATCATTTTGAGAAAACCTTCAAAACCAGGGTCCTCTTGCTTCCTCTCCCTTTCAAACTTATTCATGAGGTCCCACTTCTTTTTCCTCTGATCTACTTTAGTAGGGTAGGCATTTCTAATTAAATCTTCCTTTTCAACAAAAGAATGGAAATACCCCTTCTCCTTTAATTTTATTATTCTTATATCACTCATGCACCCTTTGGGGTCAAAATATCCGTCTTGGGAAACTTTCAGTCTATAATTCTTTACCAAAAATCTTTGGACTTCTCCAATGCATCACAACCCACGATAAATTCATTAAAAATTATCACCCTAGGGAGAAATCTTCCCTTTTTACTAGTTTTAATATGTTCCTTCTCCATCCACATTGTCTTCCGAATGAATTCAAGGAATTCTAACCCTGGGGAGACAAAAGGTAGCAACACATGGGGTGCCTACTCACACCCATAGACACTAATAATTGTGAGTCACTATAGAAGAAGAAATCCCAAAAATTGTGGGTAAATGCACCCTCAAGATACACAAATCTGTCAGCCCTACAATGGTTTATTCTCATTACTTTAATGATCTTCTTGGGAAACCTTGGAAACTTTACCCCAAGCCTTGTCAAAATTTTCACAACAAAATGATCAAAAAATACACGGTAATCACCAAATTAGGACCCTTTATCCCACATCTGAGTCCATCATTGCACTGGCCATGGGGAACCTATGTGGGTATCATTGGTCCTAATTTTCAATTCTAGACCCCAATAAGATTTTTTCTTATAAAGAATTAAATGGCATATCCAAGGAGTAATGCATGAATTCCAACTTTTCATCTTTATTTTTTGCCTTCTTCATAACCTTGTGAATCTTATCATGAATAATACTTGCAAAATTATATAGCTCATTTATTGAGGGGTGTTGGATGCTGATGGAAATCATCATGAAGTCAATGGTAAATTGAGTAAGACCACAATCTACCCCAAGGACCTACCCTAATTCATAATAGGTCTTGACAAAATAATGCTCGAAGCACTCAAGTCTGAAAGGCTCCCTTTTAGATGGCAGGACATAATTTTGGGAATTTCCTCATGAAATGAGGAACAAGGTCCCTCCTATACGTGTCCTTCTTATTATGATACTCCCTCTTTAGATTTTCCATGTTTATTCTTGTGAGGGTAGACCTATCTAACCCAAAACATTCAATAATATCTCTGGGAGAAATATCCAATAGGACATAGCCTTCCGTAGTCTTGACAGTCAAACTTGGAGTATCATATGCATTGGCCAGATCCCTTATAAGCATAGGCTCCACAAAAACATTTGGCACCACCAATATACCAAGATTCAATGTCTAGAAGTTGCATACTGGGATTGTCGGGTAAAAGCACAAAACTGTATCACGTTTCAGGCTAACTTATCAGCACAAGTGAATTTAAGTAATTCTAACTAAAAATTAATTTGAGTCAAACATACGGTCTATATAGATTCATTATAGCTAAGTTATATGTGGACCACAACTTTTCCAATTGGAAGTGTGTACTAAATGTATATTCTATACCACTTTGGGTCTAATTGCAAAAAAAAAAAACAAAAAAAAAACTCGATGTTTTAACAACTCCTACTCTTATAAATAATATTTTTTTATAAATGTAAAAATACCCTTCTATAGATCTATAAGTGATTTTTCAAAAATATATATCTTTTAATATTTTAATTACTTTGTATATTTTATATTTTATTTTTATTGAAATTAGGTCATCAACACTAAAATGTAAGGTTGATTATCTTGTGAAGGAAACATACAAATATTTATTTTAAAAATATGAAAAAAATATGATGCAATAGAGAAAGGAATCTATGTCAAGATAATTTAACTCTTTTCTAGGTTGGATAAATAATTAAGAAAAAAACTAGTGGGAATTGGAAAGAGTTATATTTCAGCACATGCAACTTTTCAAATTTATTGAAAAATATATATTTATAAAAAGTAGTAAAAAATATATCCATGCACTAAAGTTTCAAGTTATCAATATACAAAAAAAAATTGATTAAAAAAAATAAAATTTACTAATTAAAGTGTGGTGGCTTGTGTAACTTCAATTTCAGCATTTTATCAGCAACTAAATTATGGTGTTTACTTTATTAAAATCTACATTCAAATAATTTTTTAAAATTTTGTTAAAATTACAAACATAAAATAGACAAAAGAATATAAGTTTTATTAGTTTACATCATTTAAAAATTGAAAACATATATTTCAATTTCTATTGATTTACTTTAAAAAGTTGAATGAACATTGACCATTTCCTTCATAAAAGTGTGACACAGCTTTGTACTTTTACCCTGCCTTGTCTTTTTGCCATAGAATGAATGAAAAATATCCCAACCCCTTTCCTTGATAATGGAATCCCTACACCCTTCCTCCTTGTTAGTGAAGATAACTCTCAAATGGTCTTGCATGGTAGACCCTTCAAACAATTCCATTAGGTCTTGCTGTAGGATGATGGTTTATTGAGTTTGCCTTCATGCAATTTCTTCCAGTATTTGTTCAACTTCATGTTCCAACTCTTCAGGGGTCATGGAAGGAGCAAGAGGAGTAGTAGGCTGTGTTGGTGGCTGCTCTGCTTGATCTGATGATTCCCCTTTGGATGGCTTCCTAGGCCATCTTGTAGGCTTGGGGACTGCCTCTTTAGTTGGCTCCTAAGGGTTTTCTTCTTGAAGGGTCCATTTTTAAGGAATTGGAGCTTCCTCAATAGGAGGGTTAGCTGCAGTAGGGGTATCTTCTTTAGGGGGAGGGATTTCAATAGAGGTTTCCTTAGTTGTAGCCTTCTTAGTGCTCCTTCTCTTTTGGGTGGGTTTTATAGTTCTGGGAGGAGGAGTAGGCTCATCTGAAGACTCATTGTCAGAAATAACAGTGGTAGTCTTTCAAATTGTCTTCCTCTTTCTTTTTATGGCTTTCTCATTCGGAGGGGAGCTAGCTTTGGGCTCTCCAGACAATTATGAGATCTTTCTAGGGCTTGGCTCTTCAGAAGGGGCACTTTCAATCACTGGCACGGGCGAAACAACATCAAGGGGAATGGCATGGGTAGTCCTTGGCATTTTAGAGCTAGTGCCAACCTCAGGGATATTCTCAGCAGTGGGAGTAGCAGAGTCCTTGACAAGGGAGGCCATTTTAATTTTAAAAACAAATGAGAGATTGGAAATTTAAACACAAACACAAACCCTATAAAATCTAGGGTACACACAAAAGCTCTACATATTCACAACTGCAATAGCCTAGTAAATGCATAAGGATGGTGGAATAATTAACTTACTGGTCCTCTTTCCTAGGATGAATTTGATGGAGGGCACGTTGGTTCACTAAAAATTTCTCTTCTTGCTCAAAGATGCTCTGAATTCTTGTTTGGATTCAAGGTGTGGGAGAAAGTTGTTGAATTTCTCTTTTGTGGCGACACAATTAATTCATCCGTGTCGGACATAGGTAGTCATTGGTGCTAAATTTTAATTTCACCCCTTGATCTAGCAATAGACAACCAGGATTGCTCATTGACAACCTGAAATTTGTCTTATTGAAGAATTTAACGCTCTTCGGGATTCCAAAACCTTGAAATCCCAAAATCCTTCATGCCTTGTCAACTTAACCTCTTCAGCACCCTAGAACCTCGGGATCCCAAAAACATTTTTGGTAGTGCTATCAACACCTCAGAAACTTGGAGTTCTGAAATGCTCCCTTTTGATGCCTTCACCCACCTTAGGATTTCGGAAGCTCAAAAACCCAAAGTGAGTCCTTGTTCCATGTTTTAAACCTCGGAACCTCAAAATCTCAAAATTGCTCATGAATGGTTCTTTTACACCCTAGAATCCTAGAGTTCTGAAGCCTGTGGTATTTTACTAATATGTGTAAACTTATTATATATGTTTTCTTGCAGAGTAAATTAGACTTATAGAAACATCTACATCCATTTGAAAGAAGACTAGGGATGAGATAAAGCTGGAGAAAAACCCACCTGCCATGAAGTACTAGTAGTCCAAGCTGGATAATGAGATATGGTGGGTGACTGATATTGACATAGGCCATATTGAGATTGAAGATATTAGAAAGGGAGTAGCCCAAACTAGTCTAGAGGCACCATATAGGTGGATCAAGAGATTTAGTTTGGTAGAGGCTACAATCTTCCTATAGGTCATGCAATCTCCTGAGCTAATTCTCACAATAGCTCAATATTATAACCAAGAAACTAGAAAGTGTGTAGATGTAGCTGGTAATCTAATAATAGATCTTTCTTTTGAGATTATTGGGATGACGTTTGGGATCCCGGATATGGATAAGGTACACCAGATAATAGAAGAAGAGGCACTCCCCATATTTAGAAAGAACACCTCAAATTATAAGCACCACATCAATAAGGCTTGGTTGGAAGAGCCTAGAAAATCAACCCTCAAGGAAACATACATTTTAAGGGTAGATTTTAAGGATACACCTAAATATTTAGTAATCATACTAAGCCACACCTTTGGTGAGCCAGACTACAAGCACTTCCATCTATGGATGTTTCATTATATGCATACAATTTTGATAGGAAAAGAATATTTTGATTGGGCACAGATTATTTCCAATAATATCCATGAGTAGCTAACCACAGTATTACAATCAAATAAATTCTTTATGACTTCTTATAGCATATGCATGGTGGCACGAGCTGGCAAATATCCTAGTCTTAACAAAGAAGGGAAGTTGGGAGAAGAACTCGGATAGCAAAGGGTATGGGAATATTACACTCAACTCCCCATCACACAAGCTAAGTTTCATATCAAAAGGGTAAATGATGCATTCATATATGCAATCATTTGTAGGTTGACAAATGATTCTGGATACAAAATTTCACTCGAGGCTATGAAAATGGTCAAAGAGTGGAGTTGTTGGTTCCTCCAAAGTCAACACTCTACTTACATTAGAGTGAGTGGATTCACTAGGAGACCATTCCTCCTTCCCAAGTTTTATGTTAATAGAATAATTATTTTGGAATACTCAAGGTAGATTATGGGGTTGCAATCACTTTTGACACTTAAGCATAAAATCGGGGTCACGTTCCCTATTTCACTAGAGTATTATACATGTTAGAACCTGCAAGAAGCTAAGGCAACCAAAAATGAGATGCAATATCTCAGTTTAAAGGAGTTGGACTATACCAGAGAGAAATATGATCCTTTAGGTAAGCGATAGCGAATAATGCCCATTTCATATTCAAGTCATCAACCAGCTTTGGAGGATTTTTGGGCAGATATAAAGGATAGTCTTGTGGCTTGAGAGATGAGATATCATAGACCAATAGTTCCTTAGATTAACATTTTTAAATTAGAAACCAATCTTCCTTAGGATCTCAGAGATGATGGAGAAATATTAGATCTAGTATATAGAGAAAAGGGGATTTACAAGAGACAACTCTCTCCCATCTAGTAGTTAGATCAATAAATTGTTGATATAGAAACAATCTCAGAAAAATTGATAGAAATGACAAGGCAATGGTTGGGTTTGATGATTAGGCCAAGCATGATAAAATAAAAGAAGAAAGGAATAACTACTGACAACCCTCAAACTATAACAACCAAGGAGTATAATAGAAGGATGGGATCAGAATCAAGAAAAACTACTCCTATTGATCCTAAAACCGTTGCACCAACAGTCGATGATCAAGAGCTGATGAGATAGTTGGATGCAAAAATGAAAGAGTCAATTTCTTAAAACAACTACCGAACATAGAATTACCACTGGACTACTAGCCATCCCTCAAGCTTCTATTCATCCTGTTGTTCCTACTATTGGAATGGCACCAGGAGAGGATACTTTGCATACTAAAACCACAAAAGAACAAGTCCCTCCCATGACACAAACACCAGAACCTACCTCTGTTCCAACACGAAAGCAAGTAATTATTCATAATATTGAAACTGATTCTGACCAAGATAATGAACCTATCATAGTGATTGATTGGAAGAAAAGGAGTAAAATAAGGCAATGGCAGCCTAGTATAACTCATGTCGCACCCAAGGCTCAAGAGGAACCTGCGATTCAAGCGTAGCCCATGGAGGTGCATGTGTAGATGATGGAGGAGGATGAACCAGATGAACAAGATGAAAGGATGGTTCTCACTCCTCAAGATCGGGAGAACCTACTAAGACAATTAGAGGGAGGAGAGGAGAGGAGAAACAAACAGATGAATCAAAAAGGGTATTTGGAGAGGAAGTTAGTGAAAGATTGGAGGAGTTTGTTAATAAACAACAGATAACTCCTAATCAAGTTCTTCTAGCAAACCTTTCTCAATAGGTAGCTCAACTCCAACAATAGTCATAGAATCCTCCACTTCAACAAGAGCAGTAAGATGAAGAGCAAGAATAACATGTAGAGACCAACAAGATCACTATAGAAGTAACAATATAGGGAGGGGAGAAAGACGGCAATATGCTGCAATGGTTGAATTTCACTTTCAAGAAAAAGGAAAAAGTCATCCTCCCAAATATCAGTTTACAACAAGCAATTACTGAGTTTCCAAGGAGAGCCAAGAGGGCCAAGATGATTCATCATCTTTCCAGAAATGACTTAGGAGATGTTATTGCAAGTGTAGTAGCCCCTGCATCTGATGCTAAAGAACAACCTCAAGCCACCCCAAGATATCAAGTCTTAGAGGTTAATTTGGGCAAACAAACCAAGTGGGGAGAAATTGCCACTCTAGTTGCTGCTACTTCAACCGTTTAGACCAGAATGGAGAAAGAGCATAAAATCAAAGTAGAACTTAAAGCACAACTAAGGAAGTATAAACAATTGATTATGGAGATAAAAGAACCACTTTACTCTAGGGTTGATGATGCATTTCCATCTACTTCATCCCCCCCACAAGGTGATTTCAAAACACTATATAAGATGAGGAGAGTGGCATCTATAGTTAGAACATGGGTTCAAGATCAGTTGAGTACAATCAAAATGTTCATGCAGGATACAATGGAGGTGTTTGAAGAAGCTCATTTCAATGAGAATGTTCTTATTTACTATTCTGCACAAAGGGAACAAGAGTTTCTTTGGTTTTGAAAACAACATAAGATACTTAAGAAAATGCAAATATTAGGAGAAGAGGTGATTGAAAAAGAACACCTATTGGGAGGAGAAGGTATCAATAGCTTGCAATTATGCATAGATATTTTGGATTAAAAAATGGAGATAATGGAGTAGTGTTGTATCAAGGTTCTTAAAGAATGGGCTTGGACAATATGAGCAACTCATGGTTAAGTTGTTAGGAAAGTATGGTTATAGTCTCAAGCAAAATGGGGTATTGCATAAAGAGACTATACTTAGTAGATGGGACTCTTACATGACTAACCACTTCTCATCCATTGTTGAGTTCAATGTAGAAATAATGAATAGATACATGTATGTGGTATTCTAGTGTTAGGGAGTTGAGGTGATAATGGACGAAATGGTCAATAGGATGGAAAGTACAAACGAGTCACTTAGGGTGTCTAAATTCATAATACAATATATTGCTGACCCAGCTACTACTTTTGTTGACTGCTTCATCACCAAGTACCAAAATTACAAGAAAAATAGAAGGTAAATGGGTAATTAACCACATTATGCATGCTAAGCAATATCACCGCCATATATCACTGCAGTCTACCAACTGACACTTTTGTTACACTTATCTTATTTCCACTCCACCATTTAATGATTCAGAGGTCCTAGAGTTGAACAACTGTCAAGAACATGAGTTGCGAGTTCTAGTTGAGTAATAGTAAAGTGAAGTTCCAAAAGCAATGACTTGCACATCAACTGCAACTTCTACCATTTTGTAACTAGGTCATAGGCATGTTCTACACCTAAAAAGAAAGAGGCATGATACTATAAATGTAATGAATTGGGCCATTTGAAGGGTCTAAAAATTGATGATCTGAGGCCCTAGCTTAGGATTTCTTTCATTCTCAACATTTACTTTTAGACATTGTTGAACTTCTATAGTACCGGTGCTAGTTGTTATAATTTTTTTCTTTCACAAAGAATAAATATAAGCTGTTGTTTTGGATCGCATGTTCTATTACTAATGTTGAATTGAGTTAGTATTTCTATATTTTGATATCTTCTCTCAATTTGGATGCCATGAATCTTCTATGTGTTATGCATTCTATTGTTGTGTATCTAGGATTACTTAACTATCTCTACATGTACATGAGATTGAAGGTCTTGTATGCAAACAAAAATTATAACTGATGCTATTCAAATTGTTATTGATAATTACTGACTATTGGAATTCTCTCTCTTTAATTCAACAAGCTTATATGGTTATATTCCTCTTCTCTTACCCTTATATCTTTTGAGTTTTGTTTCTAAGTGATTCACATAAGCATTGTCTGCAACCAACAATACCACCTTGATAAACAAGTCACTTCGTAGTGTTCTCTCTTTTCAGGATAGGTTTTGCACTTGCAAAACTTGCATGTAGGTGAGTATAAAAGGCCCATAAAGACATAGTGCTGATTGGCTATGAGCCTAAAACCTTTAATTAGTTTTATTATATTGTAAGCATGATTCTTACTATCATTATTCCATTATAGGGTTTTACAAATAAATTTTGTGTTCATGTACATTGAATGTTCTTTTTCCTTTCATGTTTTGCAATTGCAATATAATATTAATTGTAATATAGATCTTTAAAACAATAATTTGGAGTGCTTCACACCCCCTCTCAATCCTGCAGTATGTTCAAGAATTTCTATTTATTGTATTGTATATTAATGATTTTTAATAAACTAGAACAATCAATTTCTCATAAGAGGATATATGAAGATAAATTTTGAAATATCTCTTAGATTAATTCATTACTTTATTGGAATCAAAGTGTTCCAAACATCTTAAACATATTCTTCTTTCTAATAAAATATGCTAAATAAATTCTCACACGGTTCAAAATAAAAAGCTACAAAACTTCACAAACACCAATGCATATAGTAATTAAGTTGATTGAAATATATATGGTAAAGTAATTAACAAAAAAATTAGGATTTTTTTATGAAATTTAGTTTACTTCACTCAAACATGAATCTAAATATATCCTAAATGCAATAGGAATCTTGTTTCAATACATAATTCATCAAGAATATATTCATTGCCTAGAGCCAAAATAAGTTTTGAGATATAGAAAAGAAACACAAAAAATTGGATTGGACTATTCGATGAATAACTATTTTAAAAAAAAATTGTTTATTAAAATTTATATGGAGTAGGTTGCATAGATTCTAGGATAACAATTCTTGATTATTTCTTGAATCTTTGATCTATCATTATTTCATGGAGATGTAAGAAGATAATCTAATGTTGCATTGCCATCAACTAAAAATAAGTGCAAAATACTCGTTCTCACTATTGGAGTAAATAGTTTTCACTATTTATAGTTTACTTAGGTAACAACATTTATTAGGTAGATGGATAATTGTAGAGTCATACTAGGACTCTAAATTCTCCACATTGAGACACGTTTAAACCTTGTCAACTATTCTACCCTACTCTAGTTTATTTAAGCAAGGCTACTTATGTATTTGTACTCACCTCTCAACTGAATACAACTTTGTGTGTTGAATCTCTCTTAGTTGTGGAGGATGTTTTGCAAATTGGCTCCTAGGGTAGGAGGAAACATGTACACTCGCAACATATTAAGAAATATAACTTAGATAGAATCTTAAGGATATTCATCCCCTGTAACCTAATCTCTTGATTATGTATTATGATCAATATGTCTAAAAATTTGGTGTCTCATGATCGTGGAAAGCATATCAATTACATCATCAATTCATTTTTGAGAATGCAATCAATGATGATTTTGAGTTAATTTTATCAGGAACCAATGAACAAATTGTATATATCTTCAAAGAAAAGTTGAGTAGAGATAAGTTTTTATATGTTCTAATTAGATAAAGCAAGAGAGGGCCCAAACCTTTATATACCAACCATGCAGGTGGATTGGAGGGAGGAACTCACAAGTAGTATTACCACCAAAACCAAAAAAGGAGAAGACCATTTTTTTAAGGTGAGGCTTTTGACTGAAACAACTAGCTAGTGGGAACAAGGGTCCTAACCCAACAAAAGATTGCATAATTAGAATAGAGGTGTTTAGGAAGGAACCCCAAACCATCTTCTTGAAAAAATCACTTGCATTAGAGCCAATGTAGCCAAGGGAATAGTCAAATAGAAATGGATTTTAAAAGGCTTCCCACAACCTTTTACCTATGGGACAACCTTGAATAGACACTATCTTAGAAAGGAAGGAGACCACAAAGATCTAAAGGCACCCATAAACCTTGTGACTGCAAAATTGCCTAGCCACTCCAAAGAAACACAAAATAGAATAACTGGAGAATGGACTAGCACAAATAATCCTAAAGGGTTTTGAAAGGAATACCTAAACCCTTTATTGGTAGAAATACCTGCAATCATAACATCATGGACCACCTTAATAGGTTTGTTTTTATTAGTACCACTAACCTCAACAACCCCTACAAAATTAGTATACATGACAACATCAATAGGCCTGTTGTCAGCAAAGAAGCTAGGAAGATCTACCACAAGGAGATCACCATGAACAAAGTGGAAGAAGACCTTGCTAAAACATCCCACCATAATAGAAGTAGCTATAGAAAAGAATTTAAAAGGCTTATTAGAGAAAGCCATAAACATAACATGGAGATAGAACTCAGTGAAACCCACCTCCCAGGGTCAATAAGATCTCTAGTAACACCTCCATGGGAGTGAATGTTAGAATCAAAGATCATTGAGACGGGGGGGGGGAATCAGTGATCTATCAAAAGTTAAAACCATAAACTTTCTTTATCGATCGGTTAATAATGTATAATAGAAAATAACATAAGCATGTAACAATGAATACACAAATCCGCAACACCAAAATTTTGACAAGGAAAACTAGAAAGGGAAAAACCATGGTGGGGCTGGAACCCACAATATTTATATACTATCACCAGGAGTACATAAATATTAAATAGATGGGGAATGCACTTGCATTCAGACTCACTGCGTAGACCTCACTGCTCAAATATAGTTGCTTGAAAGGCTACAACCTTCAGGGAAGTCTCACTAACTTACAATATGATTATAAAGGGAAATTACAATGAAATGGCCTTTGAATTAGCATCTGAGTATGCATGAATGAGTTTCGGTTAAGCTTTGAATCTTTGACTATCTTTTCTCTGCTGAATACTTTGTTTCTATCTCAGTTAACTACCAGTTGGTCTGAAAGTAAAATGCACATGTGAAAGTGCGCTCAATCGCACCAAAATAGATCACCACACTGTTAACACACTGAAAATCAATCACCAAATTGATATTATATATCTGTTGTTAACACAAAAGAAGTGTCCTTCAAGTCAGCTTCAATAAGTGTAACATGTAGATCAAAGTCAGCTTCAATCTCAAACATACCATAGCACCTGACTAAAATATTATAATCACACACTTCCTAAAGGTCTTCCCAATCATCGAGATCACAAAATCAATCATAAAAAATACCGCAATCAGTTGAAATCATTCTAGACTAACACATTACCGAATTACCCTATTTTATCGATTAACTATCTACCGGTTAACGCCAACTTCCAGATAAGATGAATTACAACTCCCAGATAGAATCACCACAAAGAGTTACCATTAATGATAACCCTAAACCAATATCTAGTGACCATAAGCGACCTGAAATCATTGGATGAGTGTCAATTGCCAACCATCTCCCTCTTTGGCATTGATGGTAACACCTGTGAAAATGGCTAAGTGTTGAAACCTATCCACCAGATGCAAGAATAAAAGAATTCCAAGGATCCCCAAAAATATGCATTACCGAACTGACTGTACACTCTATACACAATTAGTCTATACATTTTTCACCTCATCTCTCCCCCTTTGATAACAATGCCAAAAATGGTGTGCTGCCCAAAGCTGATATACAAATGACATACACTTTACAAATATTTGAATAGGTTATCATAAGTGGCCTTCAAAAATCCCAAGTGGGTATACCACCCACTCTTCAGGTTATCCAAAATTGTGATAAATGTATTTTATATCGTGGCATGAATTTCTAACTCTCTTAGATCTGATGGTACAGGTCGGGTCATTTCCTTCATACAATCTGCCTTATTGCTTAACATGGTATCTATCCAGATGGTAATCAGGTTCTGGAGTTAACCCATTTTCCTCAAAACTTTCTCCTTATCGGCTTGAAGGTCAAAGATCTGAACATGTAAGGTTATAATTTGTCCTTCAATGCTTTTGGTTAATGACACATTAGGGTCAAAAGATTGTGAGATACTAGCAAGCTTGTCATGGCAGTCATTTATTTTCTTATCAATATCAATGGTGAATTTAGGCAAAATGAGATAATATTTATATAGCTTACTGGTTTTTGACAATGTGTCAAAAATGGTATGCAGTATCCTATTCAATGTCCCCCTATCATCTTCAATCATTTTCAAGAATGTCTATTTTCTAACTTAAATCTGTCTAAAACTTTTTGAGTAGTTGTTTTCTGCAAATAATCAAAATTTCTATTTACATTGTTAATCAAGTGTAATAATTTATCGAAGGGGCTATTATTTGAATCTAATTGTACATTGGAAGCCACCTTTTGCAAAATATCTATGGACATCAAAATTAATTTTTTATCTTCAATATCTGATTTTACCATATCTTGGCTGGCTTGAGCTTGGACAACAACAACAAGCATAAACTTCTCAAGATCTACTAAGCCATCAAGATTGATTTGAGGTAGGATCCAAGTGTAACCAGAGAAGTGGCAATTACTAGATTAGCTATGCCTTTACCTTTGTCCACCTTAATTGTCTCTGCTTCTCCTGACTCAATAACCTTCTTCTCATCCTTGTCTCTAATATCAGTTTGTTGAATTTCAGGGGGTGCAGTGCTATCAGTCACCAGAGGATTGTCACTGGTCTTAGCATCAATTTTTGTGTTCCCTTGGTCTTCCGATTGATCTTCAGACTGAGTTTCAATCTTTTGACTTCTGGAATCACCTTGCTTGTCTTTCGACTAAGATGTTTTAAATATATTTTTATACAGAGGGTCATTATGAATGATCTTCTTCCATATTTCCTCTATCTCTTTTCTTACCTGCTCTACATTACCAATCATCAATCTATTTATTATGTTCTTACTTCTGAATTCCTTTTTATTAGCTTCTTCAATCAATCTGTTAACTTCATCATGAACTTAATACATGTACATCTATTTACAAGTTCTCTCTCCTTAATTTCTCCATCCATTTTACTCGCATTCATCCTTCTAGCATCTATTATACTGTACAAGTCCTTTGGAATGGACTTTTCTCATTCAATTAATGTCTTAGTAAAATTATGCAAGTATAATACTACTTATTCCTCTACTTTCCTTTGGTCACTATCATCAAACTTTTCAAAATTTGCTTCAAGATTCTTTGAATTTCCATCCACTAATATCTCATCTATCAATTGATCTTTGTCTGCTTCTTTGGGGTCTTCTAGAGGGAGCAAGATCTGACTTAGTCTTTTTGTTGGGCTATGCTCCACTAGATTGAGGCTTTCTCACCTGTCTGATAAATTCTCCCCTTTTCTTAGATCTACCTGCCTATTCATCAGATTCAGTTTCTGAGGCCATCGGAGATACTGAAACATAAGTTCTCTTGGGTTTTTCCTTTTACTTCAGCACACCTTTTTCGGATGGAGTGGGTTTTGCTGGTTGTGCCACCAGAGCAGGAGCATACTTAGTTGCCTCCTTTTGAGCATATTTTTCTTTGGATTTCTTCACCTCCTCCTTGGTGAAGTCCATTTGAGAAGCTACTTCTTCTTCCATTTTAGTTACCTTTCTCTTTTGGGCAGGAGTAGTGAACTGCATGTGCAAGCTAAGATCCTTTTCCTTGAATCAGGAGTAGTATTATAGTTTTAGCAATATTAGTATATTATTATATCATTACTATAGTATTATTTTGTTCTAGGAAGAACAGGGGTGAATCAATAATTACAAGAAACTTTAAAACTTTAACAATCCACAAAAACTTCTTTCAAACCAACTCATTAATAGTAGCGGTAGTAACTGAAATCATACTACTAATCAGATCTATCAAACTGCTCTTCTAAGTGTTCATCAATATGCATTTAATAGAAAGATATCAACTCAACCTATAAGAAATCAATCAACACATGAACACTAGGATTTTCACGTGGAAACCCAAATGGGAAAAAGCATGACAGGAATTGATACCTACAAAGATTTCGCACTCTTTCGGAATGTGCCTTGCTAGGAGCTTACAAATATGCCCAGTTAGGAGGAGACCCAAATAGGAGTCCCTCGGTTAAGGGATTTACCTCAGCCCTGTTAGGAGCTTTACTTTGTTAGGAGTAACCATGTGAAAGGATTTAGAACCCAAGATAATGAGTCACCTGGTGAAGGGATTTATAGATTCAGGCCTGTTAGGACCTACCTAGTTAAGTGATTTTGAGTTTGCTGCAATTGTTAGGGAACAATAGATGTATGATTTGAAAATAGAACTCTCTTCTTGCTTGCACATATCCAATTAAGCTTCAATTCGCTTCTCTCTTGTAGATACAATATTGGTTCGGCTACACACTCTTCTTCTAATTATTGACACTGTAAATCATCATAGACTTACCCTAAATAGACTTTACAACTTAGTTGGTTACAAAACCCTAACCTCATACTAAGATTTACATCATAGATCATCAGATATTTTTACAAACCATTACAGATCATCATATGGATCATTACAACAAATTACAAATCAATTACATTCATTGAATGATCATAAATCATCACCGCACTTCGATCTGATAAGCAATCAAGCCCTTAAAAAATTCTTCTATACTCTTTGTTGTTTCCTAAGTGATTCCATCTCTAATTGTGCCAAAAAAACATTTCAATACTTCATAATGATTCAGCCACGTCATCACCAACTTACAAACATAATGTAATACACCGCCAAACTCAAAATCATTACCGGTTATAAGATTTGAATAATGGTTCTTAAACCCTACTAAAACCCTACATAAAATACATCAGTCAATCACAAAAATAACTTTTGGTAACCAAAAAATGATGTGGTTCTAATCATAACTCATTACAATGACAAAAACACATATTCCAAACCGCAACACCAAATTCCTCATCAATCTCTAGAATCAATCACTTAAGCATAACATAGTTTAACATTTATCGGTTAAAGTCCTATCTGCCAGTTAACTATCAAATCCATTCTATTGCTTTTTGGTTAATCATAGAAGACTCAAATAACATGATAAAACAATGTAACCATAGTTGCCATTAATGACAACACAAACAACATCTCAACTATATCATCACCAATCAGTCCTTATACTGGTTTATCAATATCATCAACAATTATGCAAATATCCATTCACATTATCAGTTATGCCAATATACCAAAAAATCTAGTAAACCTTTTTATTTGTATTGCAAAAAGGATTTGGGTTTGATTTTATGGTACTGCATTTGCAATGTAGAAGCTTTAACTTTGTGTTTTAAGCCTAGACAAAACTGGATTGAAATTGATATAATTCAGGAGTAAAAATTTGACTAGAAATTTCAAAACTATAAATTAATGAGATGCGAGATGAAATGGATTTAATAAGTATGCCTTTTTTGAAAACAGGTAAAAAAACTCAGCTTTGCTTATAACCAATAAAACAAATAGTGCAAGGTCAAAGAAACACTTATCCAAATTTTGAATAGAATTGCAAAATTTCATTCTAAATTATTATTTCGTTATTACAACATGTCTTGGAATATTTATAGGTGAGGAAACGTTATCTAGAAATATTTATCTCTGGTTTATCATAAAAATTTAAAATAATCATAAAATTCCTACAACAAATCTATCTATGGTGTTTGTATGGATTTATTTGTTCTAATTGCTTAAATGATGCAACATGCTAAACTAGAAACAATGAGAGGCATAATATTTCTATGTCCATAATAGCAATCAGGAGTGCTTCTAGATGTTAATTATTTGATTTTTCGTATCATAGTCCCTCATCTTGATAATGGATTGTGGATTATGATCTAGAACATTGATTAAAAAAAAACTCTCATAGTGAACATCTAGAAGCACTTCTAATCTAGAAATAATTTTTAACTTTATATCATGGTAACTTATCCTATAGCTAGATGACATTTTCTATTCTTTTTTTATTGATAAGTTACCCTTACAAGGTGTAATGTGCCTTAGATGCCACTATTGAGGAGTATATATTTTTTAATATTCACCCAAGACTTGTAATTGTTCCCATCAGCGAGACATGGGTTGTGGGTGCTTTTGGCATAGATAACATATAAATATTGGTTGTTTAACTGCCATAATTACTTTGGGGGATGATTTGTGCTTTGTATGTGGTGGTGATAGTGTAATAGTTGAGAATTGTTAGTGGTTTCCTTTAATTTTAACAGAGATCTTCAGTTTGTAGGGATGAAAACCTTGATTTTCGGGCCAAAAAGAAGTTTGATTTGATGATTGAGATGATGGAAAAATTGCTTTACAAGCTAGACAATAATATGAATGTGCTTGAACATCAAGCTAGTGAAGCAAACACTTTTGGTGGTGATAATCTAGATGCCACATACTGTTGATCACTAATGGAACTCCATAAGAGCTTTATACTCTCAGAAGATTGTCAATTTTGTTCGTCATAGTATTCTTTATAAAGGAATTGATTATGTCTTTAAGGTCCAATTTTATGAAGGAGATTTCATTGATTACCCACCGAAAACACTTCTCTTGGCTATTTGTGGAATTAGCCAGGAGAACTTTAAAATCAATTTCATCCTTTTTGTTTTCTCATAGGTCCACATTAAGGGGAATATCTAGTTTTATTTCATCTTCCCCTTTGCCCTTTGAGTCCACCGCTTTCCCCACTTTTTCTTTTTGAGCTCTAAGGGCCAAACTCTTGGGATTTAGGAGCGGTTTTTAACATTTTAGTTGCAAGTATAGGGTGGGGTTTTCTTTTTTTGCTACTATTAGTGTCTAGAGTAGCTTTCTATTAGGGACCCTCTTCCTTCAGAGGCCAATAATGTAGGTCATCAAACACATGAAGGTCACACCAGTCCATGGTCTTCTCACCTAACTCCTTATCATTAATCTCGGTGTTTCAAACCACATGCACATAAGGGCTAGCCAGGGATTTAGTGTTTTTCACAATAGGGGAAGGCTTAACCTCATGTGCTTTGGCTTATTCCATTATAAGTAGGATTGACCCCTCATGTAAAATAGGGTTCTCACTATCTTTGGCATGATTTGAAAGGCTATGCTCAAGCAAGGAAAGTAAATAAAAAGGCAAAGAAATTTTCCTATCATGCCTAAAATGATTTAAAATGGTGAAATGATAGGAAAAAATGCTAGAAAAATGACCATCCAAAGTGTGATGTACCTCATTATAACCTCCACCATTTCTACCCAAAGATTCATGAGGTCTTTTCTATTGTAGCCCCCATCAACCATTTTCCTCACTCTTTCCCTTTCACTCTATTTGTCAAAGAAAACCGACAAGGCTTCCTCCATCACCTTCCTCTCTCCATAGATATTTTTTCCTTCCATTTTTAAACCAGTAATCTCGGCTATGAAAGGCTCATCGATTTTGAATTTAGCACCATAAGCACTGAGAATTCCTTTATGCCAGCTCTTCACAAACTCTTTTGTCATCCTGGGATCCTAACTGTGCAAATTTTTGAGGTATGGCATGAGAATGCCATCCAAATTTTTCAGTCCAAAACTCCTTGTTGTGTTCCCACTTCTGGTAAGATGATGACTCCATTTGGTTCTTATCTCCCCCCATAATAAGAATGCCCCTACAACTTTGGATATTCACAATTTTAATACCAAACTCGAACCAGTAGCTACAAAACCAAACAACCAAGAATAATATGAAATGTCGATTCCATTTATTACAAGAAATGAATTTACTCATTTGAAAGTATGTCATCATTAGTATTTGGCCATTGGGCAAGATTTTCAGTATCCCTTCGTGTCAGCTCACACAAGTGTATTAGGAAGGATTCACTTGTCCTCAAACATTTGATTTCCTCATACACCACACCAATATTTACCATGTAATCCATAGGCATATTGCTTTCTCGAAAAACATGAGTTATTTGAATTTTGTTCAATTTGGCAATCATAACGAGGCACTCCTAGATTAAATGTTTGATTGTCCAACTGGGAGGCATCTTTTTAATCAGGAAATTAATGATATTAAGTGAGTCACTTTCTAACCATACCTTTTTATTCCCTCCACAAGTAGCAAGTCAAAGACTAATTTATGTTGCATTTGTTAATTTAGTGATCATTATGCTGCCCTCAGATTCTGTATTTCAGTGTCCAATCTCTTTGGATTAGATATCATTATTAGTAATTGCATAGAAAAAATTAATATTTGAATTAATTGGCTTTAACCATTTTTTATTTTAGTAATCTTGATTATATTTCCTAAAATTTATGTTGATAAGTGAAAACATTAAAATCATTAATAACTAGTGTCAACATATGTTTACCATGCGGGGCCTACCATTACGTCTAATCCTTTGAATCATCAGAGACATCTATAGAAACCAAATACAGAACGAACCATTTTACTAGTGATATCCTATTTTGTAACATCTTCATCATTGAGCTTAGTGTTTAACAACTGCATTTATAGATCAATTTTCTTACATGTAGGTTGTTTGTCAAATAAATCCTTAAGCATCTTCCAAATTTTCCAAGCATTATATGTAATATCCTTAACGTGGATGATAACTTGTGAAGAACAAGAAGATTTAATAGTGTTAAAGTTTTCTTGTTTTGCTTTTGAAATCTAGACAATTTAGTAGCATTAGTAGGCATGGGTTGATTCCCAACCAAATCCCAAAATCTCAAAATCGTTAAATATAGATGTATTTTCCATATTCATGCTCCAAACTTTGTACTTTTAGGTGTCACTTCTCTTGATTTTAAGACGAGACTAGTGATTTTAGGCATATTGACTGTAATGTTCCAAAAATAGATTTATGACAAACCTTGATTTTTCTTTCTAATTTTTTGATAAATTGGGAATATAACAGCCAAATATTAAATTCTAAAAATGTGATTTTCTGATTTCCAAAATAAACCCTAAGTGCTCTAAATTTAGAATAAACCCTAGGTGGGCGAAAAATGGCTTCAAAGCCTTCAAAATAGTTGATTTATTCAAGGAAAAATGAGATTAGCTATTTATAATGGCAACATGTGATTTTCATAAAAATTAAAAATTTGTAGCACTCCCTATAGAATCCATGTTTCCATAACTTTTTGGTGTATGGATGGCTGTGAATTGTCGTGCCGATTTATGGCTGCTGGGAAATTAATAACAATTTTTCCGTTCCAGTTTAACTTTAAACTCTAGAAATGCAGTTTTCACATTCTTCCTTGTCCAAACTATGTGCCGCTGGTAAGGTATCCTGTACAAGCACCTGGTAAGTGTTTACCAGGCCACAAATGTTTGGATTTCCAGATTTAACTGTTGGATGCTCTCCTTGCCAGCTGATATGAGTTTGACAACATTGGAATATCTGATGAAATAATAAATATTTAAAATTTAAATTTTTTCCTTTCCAAATGGAAGAAGTAGTTTATGATGTGAAGATAGCTCAGAATTCACAACATTCTTCAAAACTCTCCTCAAAATCTTCAATAATAACTTGACAACAAAAAGATGGAATTTTGTTTGCAGGTGACTACTAGAATGTGCTTGAAACTCTAGAAGCCAGCAACCACTTGGATTGGAAACAAAGGTTTTTGTTCTTGATCTAATATGATGAATGTCTAAAGAGTTTGGCTTGGGAGAAGAACGCTGGCGAGCACTAAAAAGATGCAAAGCCATAGCAAGGAAATTGAGGAAATCAAGCGGGCAGCTGATAATATGGAGCTGGAGCTGGAAGCTATGAAATGCTTCAGAACTTAACCTAAATCAAGGCTTTTTATCGGTCCTTTTTGGTTTTTGACTTGGTGTCTCTTGTTTGCTGGCGTTTTGTTTGTCAGCCGTCTTTTCTTTGTGTGCTGTTTTTTGTGTTTTGCTGCGGTTTAATGTAAATCTTTTGATCTTTTGGCTGTAATGGGTTTCAAGGGCCCATCAAAACCTGTTTTCCCATATTCAAAAACTTATTGATCATGAAATGAAGAAGAGTGCTCCTTTTATAGGTGCCTTTTTTCTGGGCCCTCCATTTATTCTATTTTTTATTTTATTTCCCTCTAAATATTAAAAATACTTTATATATTTAAGTGTTCAAAAATCGTTTTTTTTTTAATTTATTAAAATTATATTATTTAAGTTGCTTCAAAAACAAAAGTGACTGAACTCAATTGAAAAAATATTATTAATTATTTTAATTTGAAAAAGGGCACATTAAATTAACATACTAGGAAAATAAGGTACGAAGAACAATAGATATTTTTCTCTAAATAGATCCTTATAACAATGGCCATTGCTTTAAATTTCCTTATCACTCTAGATTCATTTTGCAAAAACATATTGGCTACTCTAAATTTGTCCTATTTTCCATAATCAAAACTCTCCAAATAAGTCTTTTAACTTTTATAACCATTTTTCTGTAACAACCAACTATTAACTACCCAACACAATAATAAATTATTAAAATGACATTTGTAAAAACTTTAAATTGACACTTTGAAACATAAATTTAGAAATATTTTTTATAGTTATTTCCGTGAGTAAACCTTTTATAGTTTTCGTCTATTGAAATTTTGGGAAAAAGATTAAAGTACAAGCAGAATAATGGCATTCCTTAAATGGCATAGGAAGTTCTAGCTTTGTGTTTTTTTAAAAGGTGAAATACAGCATTGATATTAACATAAGTTACTATGGTTAGAAAATTTATTCTAGGTCTTAACAATGTTCAGGTTAGTTATCTCGTGTTATTGCTTTTTAAAAATCCCTTCAACTCTTGGAAGAGTTTGAAGGTGTAAACCAGAATTTGATGTTCTGTAGTTTGTTTTCATTTTGTGTGGCTAATTTTTGTGGCCAATGCAATTTGTTAGTTCAAGTTTTTTATCATGGGACTAGTCTCCTATTACTAGTTCAAGTTCAAAGCTGACTTGGCACAAGAGAGTATGTTAATATCTAGTTTACATCCAGGAAAAATCGTTTCATGGGATATTTGTGAATTTTGATGGATTATTGATTATTGATTATTGATTGGCAATTTGATGTGAAGGTTTAAATGGCCCCCTAATTATAACCATGTTGACAGTTAATGGTACTCTGTTCGCTTATTAAATTTCCCATTTATTTATGAGTATTCAATTATTCTTGTGATATTGAATCATTGATGAGTGCATTTAATAGTGAAGATTACTATATTGCTCATTTAAAAAATTATTCTAATAATTTTTACTCTGTGACAGTTGTTTTTAAATTATCAACTGAAGCCTCATCCATCACACCAAGAAAATACGTTTGAACACTTTCTAATGGTTTATCTGATTGATCTACAAATCCGTTTAGCATTATATTTGGCTACAAAACTTGCAATTATTTTAGTCAACTCCTTGCAACTTCCATGTCAGCTGTGATGATGTTTTTATTTATTTATTACCTATAATATCAGTCACACAATATCTTATGAGTTGTTGCTTTTATAGAAAGTGTTCACAAATTCTTTTTCTCTTAAAAGATAAATACTATATGTTTAGTTCATTAAATCCCAAAACGTATTAAAATCCTTGTCTTATTAATTTTCATCGAGAAAGTTTTCAATTTCAAAAACACAAGCGTATGACACTTTTTAAATGTCTATTATCAAATAAATACAGTATAATTTCTTTTTTTTTTGGGTGAAGTTTAGTTTATGGTCCTTCCAAATTTTGGTCTCACCACAAGGTGGTGTTCAGTTTGATTTTAATGGAAAATTATAATATTATAAAGGTCCATCAATCGAAGTCGAAAATATTTAGATATATAATTATATTTGTTGAATCATATTCAGATATCTAGATGTGCCTGACCATGTTTTCGTGACATGTCAAGAATATTTGCAAGGATGCAACAATGGAGGGTGAGAGTGTCATACCCCCTCCATTATAACGACCAATGAACGAATCTGTAAATTGTTTTACGATTAGTTACACTTCACAATTTCCTCTTTCTTAAATCGTTAAGTCGTGATGTAGCACCAGTCCATTATTCCTACAGTAGGTCGCATGAAATAAAGACTGTTACATATGATTATTTATACAGATCGTTCCTCTTCCTTGTGGACAACGATCACATACTTAGTAGAAATGGTTTGTTAATGTATAATTAATATTATTAAAGACCAGTTGGTTGACATAAGACAAAGCGATGGGTCACTAAGGTTAAGGCCACTCAAGGATAAGCGATTTGATATAAAGAGAAGCGGTTAAATAAGGAAGAGTCGTACCTCCTCCAAATAGATGGGAACCAAAAGGAACAGATTCGACTTCTCATAGCCAAGCGAGAAATACAAATTACCATTCCTATACCCAAGTAGATGGTTGCAGCCATTGTTGACACTATCAATGTGGTATGATGATCTTGATTATAAATTAAATAGTTATTTACAATTATGATTATATCTGGATAGTTAACTCAGATATACGGTCTATAATATAGATATTATGATTATTCTTATAAGTTATTGCAGAAATTATAAGATTTACATTGGTAATTCAAGTTTATATAATAATTGGCTTAATATTATTAACTACACAATTATTCATAATCCCTTTGAAGTTAGTAAACTACTAGCGCTTTCTTTAATCACTCGCTATTGCAACTTAAGAGGATAGGTTGGTTTTGTTAGGGAGAGGCAGAGTAATTTCTCACAAGGTTGATGAATCCTAAGATGTGATATGGATGGGGTCTTGATGCCTTCAGGGAGCCTACTTGTAGATTGGTTTCCAAGTGCCCTATGACAAGTAATTCCCCATCCTCCTTAGAATCGATGATTAGGAGAGAAGTAAGGAATTGGGGCTTAAGCATGCTGATTATCAAACGTATTATGAATCATTAATTGTTTCTTAATTTACATAATTTAAATGCATAATGATATATGTTAATAATTGGGAATCAATGGTCTCCTAGTTGGTGATATTACAATCAGTATCAAAGCTTTTATCCTAGAATCTTGTGAAAGATAAGTTAATGCAACATAGCCAAAGGGCACAAAGAGCACAAAGAGCCTTGGAAAGGGAAAGAAACAAACTAGAAACAAACCCAAACCCCAATCAAAACAATAACATGAATGATGAGTTGAAAACATTCATGGAGATGACAACCAAAGCCTTAATGGATCAGAACGAAAGAACAACCCAAGCGATTTTGTAGGCCTTACAAAACATGAGAAATTGAATGAATGATCTTAAGATCAATTCCTCAAATGGGAGAGACATAAGTTCGAATCATTTAGAAAATAATAATGGGTCCTCTACATCTAGGATACCAAAACCCACGTTCCTACCAAGGGATGACATACCAAGGGGGGAAGAAGAAATTTAATCCACCTTGAAATAGTATCGAGGAAATTGTTGTAGCCAACACAAATTTAGACTTTGAGGTGAGAAGAACTATATCATTTAGGGAATACCTATTTTACCCTTAGCCCAATAATGGCAGAAGAGGGAGCAGTCCAATTGTCTATCCTATTTTTGAAAGGATTGGCCCATGAATGGTGGCACCATGGAATCCACACCCAAGGGCACCAAAATGTAAATTCGTATGATGAATTCTCACAAAAATTGATCAAAAAATTTGACCAAAAATATCCCAAAAAAATATTTTAAAGAATCGACTTAGTTAAAATAAGGGATAGTGGAGGATTACATAGTTGAATTCTAAAGAATTTTAGTTAGATTTTCAAGAGTTGATGAAGATAGTATAACCTATCTATTTGTTAAAGTATTGAAAGATTCACTTCAAGGATTGGTGAGTTCCCTTAATCCTATAACTCTAGGAGATACCATTGAAGAAACCTTGAGACTAGAAACATCATCTACAAGTAAAAAACTCTTTAACGACCATACAAAAACTTTCCACAAGGACGATAGATTCTATGTATAAGCTTCTCTTTAAAAGATGAACTGAAGAAAATGAACTTATGTTACAAATGCAAGGAACCTTGGGAATGAGGGCACATTTTCTATAAAAGTGAACTTGAAAAAAAAACTATGCTACAAATGTAAGGAGAAATGGGAATGAGGGTATAAATGTGAAGAGAGAGGTCGAGCCCATAAGATAGAAGAAACCACTGCCAAAGAGATCAAAGAGAATCTTAGAAAAAATGGAAGGGATGATGAAGAAAATCTTAGGAGCATATAATTAAAGAAGAAAGGACAATGAATAGATGAAATTTTAAGGAGAAACCAATCTAGTAACCACAACACCTTCATAAATATGGTAGATGAAACATCTTCGTAAAACCTCAAGGTTTCATTGTCAATAAGGAAATGGATACATTCTACTTAATAAGAAGGATCTAATAATTGGCATGTGTATGCTCCTTGTTTGCATGTGTCCATGTGTATGCTTCATGTTTTTATGTGTATGCTTTGTGTTTGGTTCATACCCGATGATTTTGTCTATACTACGAGTTTCTATGATTACTATAGACATATTCATATCAACATAAGATTTATATTTTTGGTTTAATATAGAATATGAGAGTAATTAGAGTAAACAAAAGAAGATATGAACTTATTAAGAAAAATTATGTGTGTCGTGCTTCTAGAGATATTTGTAGGACCAACCAAAGCAATTCTTATGATTACAATGGATGAGAGAAAACTTGTCTTAAAATTATGAATCATCAAGGTTAGTTAAGGATCCCTTCATTGAAAAGATTTGGTTAAATTTATCATTTCTTGAGGATAAGCAATTTTGGGAAAGGTGGACTATCATGCTCCCTCCATAATATTACAACCACCATCAAAAAAATATGGAAATTATCTTATGATTAGTAAGACTTCTTAATTTCCTCTTTCTCAAATCGTTAGTCATGATGCAACACCAGTCCATGATTCCAACAACAAGTCACATGAAATAAAGACTTTTACATATGATTATCAAACCATAGTTGTTTATACAAATTGTTCCTCTTCCTTATCGACAACGTTCACATACTTAGTAGAAATGGTTTGTTAATATATCATTAATATTATTAAAAACTTGTTCACTGGCATAAGACTAAGAGATGGGCCACTAAGGTTAAGGCCACTCAAGGATAAGCAATTAGTTATGAAGAGAGTGGCTAAACAAGGAAGAATCACACCTCCCACAAATAGATGGGAACCAAAATGAAGAGGCACAACCTCTCATAGCCAAGGGAGAAATACAAATAACCATTACGCACCCAAGTAGATGATATCAAATGCTTAGAAATCAAAATCCTTGCAAGTTTGAATCTCTTAATTGATAGATGGAATTTCATAGCTAGAAGATTATTGCAGCCACAGTTGACAATATGAATGTGATATTATGATTTTGATTATAAATTAAATAATTATTTAAAATTATAATTCTCGCTATTTCCCTTTAAGAGGATAGGTTGGTTTTATTAGGTACAGGTGGAGTAGTTCCTCGCAAGGTAGGTGAATCCCAAGAAGGGATATGGACATGGTCCTAAAGCCTTAAGGGAGCCTACTTGTAGATTGGTTTCCATGCGCTTGCCCTATGGCAAGTAATTCTCCATCCTCGTTAGGTTTGATGATTAGGAGAGAAGTAAGGAATTGAGGCTTAAGTGTGTTAACTGTCATATGTATTATGAATCATTATTTTTTTCTTAATTTAACCCGATTTAAATGCATAGTGATATATGTTATCATTAGGAATTGGCAGCCTCCTAGTTGGGGACATTACAAGGAGATAACATTTTTTTGAGATCCAAGACAAGCTATAAAATAGTAAATTGAGAATAAAAGAATTTCTGAGCATTGAAGGGAAAAGAGTTGGTTTTAAATTTTTATGTCATACAAAGTGCAATTTAGTTAAAAAATTTGGTCGATTATTGAAGCACTTTTGAGAATAATCATAGGGTGTAATATTTATAGAGCATATATGAGAAAGTGATGCAATAACATACCCTCTCCTAATCAAGTTCAAATCTTGAATACAAACACAAACAAAACATTAAAACAAAGTCTTCCTGTTTCTAGATTCAAATGACAATAATACAATGGCTGCAACACAACAACTAAATTTTATTCATTCACTACTTATAATCAAACCACTTATTTACAACAAATTTAGTTATTCAAATTTGCTCTCTATTGCTCTCTCAACTATGATCCAAGCATTGGTTTCATGGTTTGTTACCATGCAACCAAATCCTCTCTTAGCTTATACCTTAACACATGTTTTCCTTTGTATCCACACTTCTATCTACACTTAGCTTCCTATGCATAGACCCTTCTCATACCTTACCCAAATTTCTTCTATTTTCCATGACCATATTGTCATGTTCTTTCCACGTAGCCAACAACCAACTTGTTTCTCTTTACCATTGTTTACTCTACTCCTATGTAATTATCTTTATTTATTTATTGGTGAGAGCTCTGCACTCCTCTTCTTTCACATACACAACAAAATTCTATTCCCCAGTGCTTCTTCCCCCCCTCCCAAGTCCTTAACGCATATCCCAATCTTGGTCTTCATTTCAAAAATGTAACTGTTTCCCTTCCAATTATATTTCCTTTTACTCCACTTGGCTGTTAACATTAACGATGCCTCCTTATTTATATTGTATCTCTTTATTTTCAAATGTAACTCAATGGAATGTGAATCAACTACTAAGGAAATGTGGATGCTCTTGCATTAAACACCCATGGTAGAAAGAAAATGTTTCCTAAGTCAACTTTTGAAACATTTGTAACCCTATGTTTGTCTTGGATCCACTTCTTTGCTTTTTCCACTGGTATTTTCCTATTCTTCACTTTCTAAAATCTCATGACATTATTCTCTTTCATCCTCACTCCTCTTTTATGATTCATGGAATCCAAAGTTTTAAATTTGATTGCATTGATACACACTATTAAAAGTAGATAAAATAAGTGAATTTGCACCTTCTCTTTCAACCAAATAATGGTCTCCCATTACCTCTTTTTCTATTTTAACTTTTCCCTTTCCTTTCACCTTGTCCTCTTCATGAATTTTCATTGTTTCGGTGCCTTCTGAATGACATACTATTGTTGTATCTTGGTTTCCTTCACTCAAAGAAGTGTTAGTATAAAAAGATTCAAGAGACTCAAATTCATCATTCCCTATCAAGGAATCAAGATCACTAATAAAGGGGCTTTCATTCATACCATTCTCAATCAAAGATTCATCTGAAAACCCTTCATTTACCTCCAAATAATGTTCTTCCCATTCAATTTTATTATAGTTCTCTGTTGTTGCAATAATTTCCTCTATCTCTTCACTCTCATTCACATCAAAGAAACCAATAAAATTTGATTTTACTTTACCTTTTGTTACAACCTTTGTCTCAATTGAAACTAACTTTTCCCATTCTTTGTCAAGTGCCTCAATACGCATCATTGAATCATTCTTCTCATTTCTTTCCTGGTTAGTTTTAGAAAAATAAACATGTTCCTACTTTATACCACCTATGGAATCTACTAAACAAGCCTTTTCATTGTTGGATACCTTTTCCATTACTCCTTGAAAGGGCTTCAGCTTGAGTTTGATTCCATCCTTCATTAAATGGGTATTTATTAGCATACCCATTGTGCACTTCTCTTGTGTCAAATTCCCAAGGTGTCCATAACAAAACATGACAAACACTCATAGGCATAATATCACACATAATCTATTCATAATATTTTCTTATATTAAATTTTACCAAGCTTTGTTCAATAACCAAAACTTTCTTGTCATGTTGTAGCCAAGTTCTCCTTTATGGATGCAAGTGTTTTCTCCACTCTAGCTATAATTTACTTACCATCTCTTTAGAAATGATATTGTCTATGCTCCCACAATCGATGATAACATTACATACCTTGTCTTGACACTTGCATATTTCTCTAAACAAGATATTTTGTAGTACCCCTGCCCTAATCAGATTTTAATCTTGGTTAGTTATCATGTAATCATGTTATAGGCAGATGTTTTAATTAATGTGCATACCTGTTAATGTGGTTGCACATCAATTCATATGTAAGTTTATTATTCTCCTGAATTGTGCTATTAATCTTGGGCTAACACTCTTATTAAATATATATATACATATACACATGTGTGATTCATGGTTGCAGGAGATTACAGGTATAGTATCGCATGGGTGCGAGGTTCGACTCCATCTGGGTTCACAGGTTTGAGTGCTCCTCATTAACCCTTAGAAATTGGATTAGGTGGTCAGGAGACCCTCATTTGACCCTAGTCATGCTCAAGTGAGCATCATTAGTAGTTTGTCAGTATTCCTTTGGTTGGGTATGCAAGTCATCTGTTTGGTTGGCCTTCTTGGATTACGTGTTTTGTGTGTGTGGTTGAATTGAATAATTAAAATTTTTTATTTTATTTGATTAAGTTGTGTTTATGCATTAAAAATTAAGGGACTAAATTAAATAGGTTCCCTTTATGTGATTAATCATTATTTAGAATTGCTCAATTCAAATTGGTAGCTAATTTAAATTAAATGGTAAGTTTTAATGGATTAATTTACTTAGTTATACTTTTGGAAATGAAAGATTTAAATTAATTTGAAATAGAATTAATTTAATCTCTTTCCTTTTAAAAATAGAAAGGTTGATTTTAATTATTTAAGAAAATCAATTTACTTAGAAAAGTGAGTTTAAAATATGTTGGATATAGTTTTTAAAAAAATGAATTTGGGATTATATATATATATTACCCTCATATTATTTTGAAATAAAAATGTTAAGTTGTGTTAATTGGGAAAAATTAGAAATTACACAAGGGAGATGAAAGCATTTTTTATTTTTCTAATTTGAAAAAGAATTTCTTTTATTATTAAATATCATCATTATTGGAAAATATTGGGTGGGGAAAACCTAAAAAGATTAGGTTGCATATTTTTCTATTGGGAATGCTTGTGAGTTCATGGGAAGGAGGCGGCAGACTATGGGAAGAAAAAAAATAAAAATTATTTCTTGGATGCATGTTGGGGAAATAAGAATCAGAGGTGGGGTAGAAGGAAGGATTGGCATGAGAGTCTGGTTACAGGGCTGAGCTCTTCCACAAGATCTTCCAGGAAAGTTTCACAGGTTGGATAGCTTATGCCCGGTTTCATTTAAAAATAAATAAATATTAGATCAAATATTTCTTCCTCCCTCTGTATTTCTTGTGTGTTTTTATAAAAATAAATAAAAATATGATATGGATGTGTCTCCAGTTTCTGGTTGGGTTTTTGTTTTCATGTTTGATTTTATGTATGAGAAAATTATTATTTTTCATGTTTGAATCATAGGGGTTAAAATTTTGCCAGAATCACCCTCCTGTGCTTCCAGCCTATGTGTTTCTTCTAGTAGTTTCATTTTGGAGGAATGCGGAATAGAGTTATATTTTTCCTCTTTCCATTCCTTTATAGCCAGAATTAATTTGATAGTTTCAGCCAATTTGGCCCTATGAATTTTGTTTTAAAAATTCTTATTGGTATTTTTCCCTCTATGTGTTGTCACAGAATTATGGACTGGTTGAATTCCTTTTTACCAGTATTTAATTAGTTTCTTTTTTTTTTTTGCCCTCTCTGTGTTGTCAAAGAATTTTGGACTGGTTCAATTCCTTTTTACCAATATTTAATTAGTTTCTTTTTTTTTAAATTTAGGGAAAAATGAAATGGATAGGAAAACTTTTCATGATTTTGTTATTTGATTTCCAATTTCTGGTGCTGCCAAATTTTGTTCCAAAATGAAACTCCTGTAGAAGTTTTTATTATGCTGTTTCAGAATGTCAATGATATCTCCACATTTGCAAACTGGGTTTCTACGAAATTTTTTAGGTTTTTTGGTGACTTTACGTTATAACTTCTCTATAAATTTCGTAAAAATAGAGTTCTGGGTTTTTTAGAAATGATAGGAATGGTGTGGCTATTAGAATTTTTTTTTTTTATTAAATTAATTTTTTTTTTTTAAATGTTTTATTATTACTAAATTTTAATTAATATATTTTATTAATTATATATTAATTATTAATTATTAATTAATGTATATTAATAAATATACATTAATTGCGATAATTTATATATTAATATATATTATTAATTATATATTAATTGTTGACTCTTAATTAGCGTATATTTTCAAATATATAATAATTATTGTTCAATCATTAATTTATCAATTTAGGTATATATATAGAGATATATATACTAATTAATATCTTTAGATCGTGTATTTGTTTTAATATATGCAAGGGAAATTATATTTCATTGGAAAATGTTTATCTATTTCTTTTATTTCTTTATATGTATATTTCCATTTTTGGAAAGTATATGCTGGTTTTGGAGATATGAAAGTGGTTTATTTATTTCGAAAAAGAATAAGAATGATGATTTCTTTTGAACCAAAAATATCATATGTTAGTTGATTAATCTAAATAATTGTTTTATATCATTGGGTGTTCTGTTTCTAGAATATTTATGATTATGAGTTTTTGGATAAGAACTCAGGATAAAGTGATTATATTAGCTTCAGATGCAAAATGAACTTAGATAGTTAGAGAACTATGACCAACCTATACCTAGATGAGGCAGATTATTGCAGTCAACTTAGATCTGTTAGAAAACTAGATCGATTTTAATGTTTAACCAATGTGGAATAGATTGTCCTTCCTAATCTCTGCCTATGCATGTAATCTTTTGTATTCACATTTGCTTATGAAATGGCAAGTCCTCGTTTGTAATTTTTGGTTATTGTCATTTGTCAATTTAGGTACCGGTTTATGTCTTTGATTCCGAATCTTGACTATTTTCATGTGATAGTTTGTATTCGATCATATCCTTTGTGCGAGTGTTAAATATTGGTTTGTGGTAGAACATAGCTAGTCAAGTCTCTAGTTAGAATACCGTCAGTCAGTGCACCTCATATGAAGTTTAGTTTGACCAAGTGGGTGATCCTACCATATTGAACTTCGTTTGCTTGACCTTGTGTATTCTTGGGTTTTAGGAGTTCGTTTGAATATTTTTGCCAGTATGTTGTTGTGTTGCCTTTGATCAGAGCTCGATGGTGGAGTCATCCTGATGTTTATTGCCTTCCTGAGAACCTGAGTTCCATGTTAGACCATGGGATGCTTATGATGGGTTGTGAAGATTTAATTTCGCAGATGCTCCAGTTGATCTGTTATTATTGCTTTTTTTATTATGTTCAATTGGATCCTTTCCTATTCAGCGATCATTCATGTATTTATTTGACCAATGTGGTCATATGTTTTATTGGTTATGTTCACTTTGATGGCAGGATTGTAATTGATGTAAACCTTATGTATTCTTCACTAATGATTAAGTATCAGAGGGGTCTTGTAGTTGAGAAGACCCGGAGATTTAGCCCACTAGGGGTGAACTCCGAGATCATTTAGGTGTTATGTGGTGTTTCTCCATTCTTATGTTACCTTTTAATTTGTCATGTATAGATGCTTTATGTTAAAATGTATAATGGGGATTAGATGAAATTAATCATGAATGCATGTATGTAGTCATTTTATTAAATGCAGTAATAAGGATCATAAAAGAATGTAGATTTGATTAATGGAATATATTCAGTATTGATAGCACCATTAAGTATGCATGGAAAGTATTCATTAGTTTATGATGAAGTTAAAGTACGTTATGAAACTAGATGCATGGCATGTGTTTATTGTAAAATTGAACGTAATGAATGGTTAAATTTTTTTGGATGAACCTAATCATGTTATCCATAGTTTTAACTCTAAGGGATAAACCTCATCATGTCATCTAAAATTTAACATTAATGGATAAACTCATTAAGTTATCTATCTTTTAACTCTAATGAATGAATTCCCACATGTTATCTATGTTTTAACTTTAATGGGTAAATTTCCTCATGTTAGCCTCATCTTCAACCATAATGCATGAACACATCCCATTATTTATAATTTTAATTTACTGAACAAATTATATCCTTGTTTAAAGTAATAACATGAAATTAAGTTAACCTACTTAATTGGATCAAATGTCGTGATTTGAGTTAGATGTTAAATTAAGTAATCACATTGGGAAACTCCTTAGGTATTGTTTTGTCTTTCGCTGTGTTATCTAAGCTTTTGATAACTCATTGTATCATTATGTTATGTTTGATTTTAAAAAAAAAATTATGTGCACTCCATTTGTGTGTTTTAGCTTTATCCCTTCGAGGTTTCCTGGCGGGGCATTACATATTTCTTTGAACTAGTTTATTCAATAGGACTCTCCTAGTGACTTGCACTTCTCCATTTTTAGCATCTTTTGATTATGATGAGTGTACATCTTTTTCATTGATGTTTTCTGCTCTATTCTAATTTACTGATCTCTTTTTTGTTCTTTTCTCCTCATGAGGACAATAATATTCTTTGTTACCCTCCTCTCAACACTTAAAATACATTATTCTTCCAAAACCTTTAACCGATCTTCCTCTACCTCTTGAGTTTTGATCTCTAGGACCACATGAATCATCATATCTCTGATTTGTGTTTCTACCTTGATCGCCATTTTTATAATTTTTTTTATTTGAATCCTCATATCAATCTCCATATGATCTTCCCTCTTTCTTTTCATCATGGCCTCTTCCCCTTTGCTTGTTCTCAAACCTCTTGTTCAATCTTTCTTCAATCTTCAAGGAAAATTAGTATGCATCTTCTATTGTGTCCTGTCTCACAAAAGTCACCTCTTCTTTTATACTTGGATTCAATCTATTAATGTAACATGCTACCTTCTCTTTGCTAGCCTTTGAATGACCAATACAAATCAAAATCCTATTTAACTCTTCTATATATTGTTTCATTGTTCTTTCTCCTTGACTAAGGCTCCACATTTTCTTTAACAAGTCTAATTCATAATCAACTAGAATAAGCTAAATTTTCATTTTCTCCACCAAAAGAATTGGTCTTGTTTAAATAAAAAAGATTTCAGGTTCAACTAACCTCTCTATTTATCAATTCAGTTAGGCTGCATTCGAGGGTAGAATAATTTATTTGGGCTCAATTGAGCTAGTTCACACAACTTTTAGATTGATAAATTTCAGCTATCTTTTTCATTAGGGAATAATTGGCTAGTTCTTTTGGTACATTTAAAAGGATAGAGTCTAAAGAGAAATCCTAATTATATTCTATGCTCTCTTATCAATCTTGTCCCATAAGTTGGGAAATACTTTCATGTATATATTATTTTTTGTCAAATTATCCATTGATCTCTATCTCTAATGTCCCCTTCTTAGCCATAATCAAAAGATTAGGATCAGTTTATTAACAAAATCCTTGTAGTCTGATAAGGATGGGCAAAGAACACTAGACTAGTGATTTTCTCCTATTTGAGAGGGCAGTTTAGAGTAAACATGGGTGGAATCAGTAGATAGTATTGTCATCTCCAAGTTGCCAGTCTAAAATTGCATTAAACCCTAGAATATCTCCTTCAAAGGCATACATGAGTTTAGAGAGAATAAGGTGCTTCCTTGCGAAATATCCTCAAGGAGAGAGAAAAAAAGTAAATTAAAAGAGATATTAAAGTTGATCCATAGAACTTTATAATCTATCCATGTGTCACTAGAAACACATTTATAATATAAAGTTTGACTTTCCTAAGTTCTTATTCCTAGTGAGAGAGTGAAATAGGAAGTGAGATAAAAGAATGGTTTGAGTAAAAAAGTATATAACATAAAGTGAGCACTCCAAAAGGGAAGATTGTTATGTGGGAGAAAGTAACTATTATTTAATTCATTAAATTTGATTGAGGTGTTAGGGTTTAAACCCTAATTAGGACAACTTGAGGAAAGGTTTTTAAATGTCATTGGAGACTCATTTCTTATTCACATTTTTTCTTATAATTATTTTAGCCTCCTTGTGGAGCTTATCAACCTTAGAGTTTTGAAGACGTTGGAGACAAAAACCTCTATTGTTCTTGCACATCCACAATTATGAGAGACCAACCAAGGGTGTGAGGGGGAACTCCATATCAGGGGTTCCCATTGACACAAGCATGTAGGGGGAAGCCACCTACATGCTTGTGTCTGGCCAAACTACCTTGATTGTGAAGGCTTAGGATACATTTTGAATGATATTTGCACAAGGAATATATTGAAACATAAGAATGGTTTGTGTGAAGACTAGACAACAATTTTGAAGAGTGTTTAGGACTAGTTATAGAGCTTTTGTCTATGACTATAGGGAGGTGGTTGCTTGGAAGGTTGACCCTCTTATCCATCTCTTTGAATATCATTTCCACCTCAAAATACATTCTAACTAGCTACAAGGTATAGTACTATTTGTTCCTACACAATAAACAAGTTTGGAGAAGATTGCAATAGTTAAAAGGGTCTAAAAATCCATCAAATCAGACATATATCAGGCCATATTGACTCAAGATTTTGGAGTTCATAAACAATCCCCAAACAAGGGATAACTATCATCTAAGCATTACAACACCATTGCCCCTAACAAATTACCTTGTGACAACAATTTGGAATCTCTATGAGCTAATTTTTCTAGTAAGCACCTCTAAACTAAGTGAGCTTCTTACCTATGTTTTTCGGCAAGACTTCAATTTCTCCTCCTCAACCATCAAGTATGTTAGTAGTGTATTAAAGGACTTGTCTTGTTTGTAATAGAAAGTAGATATAATCAAGAGATTGATGTATTCTTTTTCAATAGAATACATGATATGCGTATTGAACTTAAATGTGATTTCAAATCATTTTTAATCTACCTTTGGTTATTAGAAGAAGGAATTTATTGTCTTTCTTTCGAAAACTTCAGACAAAAAACAACATCTTCTACAACTTTCCTCTAGCTCTAAAAGATCACATTTAGAGAAAAGACATATAGTATTATTACTTTAATTAAAGAACAAGCAGGTGTTGTTCTCCTACTCTTCAAGTTGTCAATTTCCTAGAGGGTGGGACATTACACTCTACTCTAAGAGACCTTCCATATTCAGCTTCCATAAATCACAATTAATTCCTTTGAATTTCTTAATTTATATTCAAAATGTAGATGCGGCCTTAGACTACACACATAAATTTATAAAAAAAAATTAACCAAAACTCCAATATATCACAATTTTTTTTGTAACCATAATAACCAAAGGTGGCCAAGCTCCATGGGATAAGAAAGGTAAATGAATTAGAAATATGAAATTAAGTGTGATTTTTCACAAAATACCATTCAAGTTAGCATTGATCAATTCTAGAATACCATTAATATATTTATGAATTAAAATTAGCAACATAAGAAATCAACAAACCATATGAGAACATCACATTACACACTAATTAAATGGAGATACCCTTGTAGAATAAAAAACACACCAAGAAGAGAGGTGAAGTATGTATTATCTTCTTCAAACAAGATTACAATACAATATTCTTTTCTTAGTCCTTTATCTCTAATATGACAACACCTTTTTACCTACAAATTATGAATGAAAACATTCAAGAAAAAACATATTTAGGAATAAATATTTTTTCATATCATACCCCCATCAAAAGGCTCCAAATTGCAGAGATATAAGTCTCTTGTAGAAACTACATGTCCCAATTCTTGGAATTTGACCCAAAAAGGTTAAATTAACCTATTTTGGCATCCCAAAGACTTTTTTACCTCTTTTTCAAGGACCTAACTTTGGGAAGCTAAGATTCGCCTACATGGAATACTGAGAGACACCTTTCCATCCTTTCTAAGTGCCCAAATAGAGGAGCTAATTATTTTTTTTACAAGTAATTATTTACTATTGTTGATGGACCCTTTGATCTACATGAAAGAATACAAATTTAATCTTTGTTTGCCTCTCACTCACGTCAAACTTTCCTCTCACTTTACATCTAGGATGGGAGTACATGGAATATCTCAAACCTTTGAGATACACAAGGCAAACACAAGTATGCTAGATATTCCCTACCATCGATACTCAAGACACTTAAATGCACCACTTCAAAACTCTAACTTTTGCAAAGAAAGTTCATGTATGTTACACAACCCCTAACACTTATACCTAAGATGATAGTATAAGCTAATTTGATAAGTCAATAAATATCAATCAACACAACTAAAAGTCCTATTAGATCCACCTTAACATGTCAAGATTATACACTTTTCAATACCAAGGATAAGAGTTGAAACACCTTGAAACCCTGATATATACTAAGGTGTCTAATGCTCATGAACTTGGGAAGTAGTTATTGGACTAGGGCCATGAGGTTGACAAGAAAAATATTGTGAAACTAAAATAACATAAACATCACTCCCAAGAGACATATGATCATGCAAAAGTAGGAAATTGATATATAGGTATTTAAAAACAATAATGATGATGAACTTTGGAAAGAGATATCCAAACCCAACACAATATAATTTTCAATTTTAATCAAATTGCTAACATAATTTTTTTTAAATGGCATCATAGAATAAACTATCATTTGATGTTTGCACCATGAAAAATATATAAGAAGCATGCTCTTCTAATTGAAAACCATAACCAATCAAAAAATAAGGTACTCACTATAAACTAAATCATGACTTAAAAACAGTAAGCTCTTTTAAGAATGTAAAGTCACATTGATAAAATATATATTTTTACAACAGAAAAATTTCATAGTTGGAAGACCTGCCTTCGGATGATTCAATTATTTATAAGGAAATTATTATTTAGCTTTCCCCACTGTCATATGATTCAAATTCTCTCTTGTTTCCTTAATCCACTAAGGACAAAGAAGTTGTTAATGAATTTAAAGAAAATTCTAGGGATATCTCAATCAATTTTGTGTAACAATATTTTATATGTGATGTGATCAAGAAGGCTCTCTTATCTTTTTCCTCCTTCTAAGCTAAATAACATATGTAGTATAGTTTTTAAGATTTTAGGTTCCTTATATTAATGAATATCGTTTTCTCTTATTTCTTCTGGATTCGATTTTGTATACAATTGTTATCATCAATGTTTCACATCACACTACATGATTCATCATCAGGATGGAAAATAATAATAAGGAGATGATTAATAACTATAATTGAGATCCACCTTCTTCTCTTTCCAAGGCATTATCTATGAACAGGTTGATGGTGTAGCCATGGGCTCCCCTCTCTCACTGGTTATAGCTAACTTCTTCATGGAACATTTTAAGGAAATGGACTTACATTCTTTTCCCTTCAAGAAAAAGTGGTGGAAGCGGTATATGGATGACACTAATGTATGTTGCCGCATGGTTTGGACAAGTTCAAAGGTTTTCATGATCACCTCAATAGAATTTCTCCTTCTATCACATTAACCAAAGAGCTTGAATCTAAAAACCAATTTCCTTTCCTCGATGTCCTAATCCTTAAAAAATCTAATTGCTCCCTTGGTCATTGGGTGTTTCGTAAAGCCACCCACACTGACTTATATGATCTTCATCTGTCTTCACATCATTACCCTAGCTAGAAAGTTAGGATCCTTAAAACCCTTTCTTTAAGAGCCCATCAAATTTGTGATAATGACAACTTAAACCAAGAGCTCTCCCATCTTCGTCTAGTCTTTAGGTGGAATTGTTACTACAACAAGAAAATTAAGAGGGCCTTCCACCAAGCCAAATCCTATTTCCTCTCCATCACCAATCCCATGTCCTCCCAACCTTCTTTGTTCCCATTCATTTCCCTTATGTTGAAGTTATTTCTCACAAGATATAAAATATCCTTTAAAAAAAAGGTCTTCATTGTGCCTTCAAACCTATCTCTATCTTAAAGAGGTATGCCCCCCACTTAAGGACTCTAGGGATGCATTTTTAGATTTTAGTGTCTACAAGGTCATTTGCTCTTGTGGCACTTTGTACATAAGTGAAATAGGCCAATCATTCATCACTAGAATCAAAGTGCATGGTGCCAACATCAAACATGATCATATCCTCAAATAAGCCTTAGCAGAGTATTCCTCTACCACCAAGAATCATATTTTATTGAAGGACACTTAGATATCGTGTAGGGAGGATAACTTCTTTAAAAGGAAACTTAAGTAGAACATCAAAATTATTAATCACCCTACCAATATTAATCACAATGATGTGTTGAACTTGGGTCTCTCTTGATATCCTTTTCTTTCATTCCTCAAGTGCCATCACCGACCCACTTCATGAACTCTCTCCCTCTTTCTTCAACTTTTTCCTTCACTTCTCTCCCTCCTCTTCTTGAGTTTTTATTGCCCTCTTCTTCTTTTTTTTCTCCCTTTTTTTTGGTCATTTCTTTCTCTTTGATTTTTCTTTTATTCTCTTATTAGGGGCACTCTTATTATATCTATCCTTCATTTATGTTCGGTCTCTTGATTTCCTTTTTTTTCTTAATGTTCTTTTCTTCTTTCTTTATCTCTTTTTTCTTAGCATTTTTCATGTTATTTTTTTTATATTTACACACACACACACACACATATACATTTATGTACATATATGTATATACTCTTTCTCTTGCATACTTTAATGTATTTTAGATCATTTTTGTTTGTTCATTTTTCAGTATATGTGTTTATGTTCGTGTGTGTAAACACACACACACACACACATATATGTATATGTATATGTATATGCATATGTATGTGTATATATACATATGTATGTATATATATACATATATATTTATATACATGTCTATGTATGTATATATATGTGTGTGTGTGTGTGTGTGTATGTATATTTGTGTATATACATACATACATACATACATATATATATGTGTGTATGTATGTATGTATCTATATATATGTATATATATATGTGTATATATATATATACACATATATATATACATATATATAGATACATATATACATACATTCATATACTTACATACATATATACATACATACATATACATATATATATATATATATATATACACATACATATTGTTGGAATTGAAGGAATCCAAGAACACTGAGAGGGGGGGGGGGCGGGTGAATCAGTGTTCTATCGATGATATAAGGTTATATATATATATATTGTTGGAATTGAAGGAATCCAAGAACACTGAGAGGTGGGGGGGCTGAATCAGTGTTCTATCGGTGATATAAGGTTATATATATATATATATATATATATATATATATATATATATATATATATATATATATATATATATATATATATATATATATATATATATATATATATATTGTTGGAATTGAAGGAATCCAAGAACACTAAGAGGGGGGGGGGGGTGAATCAGTGTTCTATCAGTGACATAAGATTTTGACTTATTATAACATACATATATAAACTGGTAAATGAAGAAACATATAACATGAAGTAAATAAAGCAACCACATGAATTAACACCATAACACACTAAATTTTATATGTGGAAAACCTCAAAGAGGAAAAACCACGGTGGGATTTGTAACCCACAATATCAGTTCACTAGCCATATGAAAGATATTACATAGTATGGGGGCCTGCACATGTAGGAAGGCACACTGCTCAACACAAAAGAGTCTCACTAACTACAAGCTTCTACTAAGATAAAACAGTAGTGGTGAACTCACAAAATGCATCTACTATGCCAAAAAGAGTTCCAGTTATAGCTCTATTTTGTATTGGTTCATAAACCCTAAACCCTTTTACTGGTATCTCCTTTTCTCCAAGAATGAGTTACAAACCATCTACTGATGATTGCATGATATAACTTTCATATACAAATGATCTACATACATATCCTTTGCATCAATTTCTTCTTCACATTGTTCTACACACACTCATATATCACAATGACCTAATAAACTGACTTATATACCCTTTACAAACAATATGCCTTATGTCGGCTTACAATACATTACAAAAGATATTTAATGTCAACCCTCTACAATAATTATAAAATGATTTTACAAATAAAATGTTTCGGATCCCAAATTGATGTCAGCTTCACTGAAGTGTTGGATGTTGGTGCCGGTGTCGGTGCTAGTGCCGGTGTTGATGCCAGTGCCAGTGCCGATGTCAGTGCCGGTGCTGGTGCCGGTGTCAGTGTCGCTACTAGTGCCAATGCTGGTTATGACCCTAATTATTCAAATGCTGGTATTTGTCAGTATATGCCTTCTACAGAATCTTGTTGCCATCAATGACAACATATGAATCCAATGAGTGTCAATTGCCAACAATCTCCCCCTTTAGCATTGATGGCAACACTCATATGAAAAATGTATTCCCTATCGATTCAACTGAAATAGAAACATGCTCCCTCTGAGCTGACTGACTATGTTTGCAAGATACTCTCTATCTAATATCCTCCCCCTAGGATTATATACATATCCTCCCCCTTTGGCATCAATGCCAAAGACCAGTGAAAGAATTGAAAGAATTATTAGGAATCTGTACAAAAGAATGAATAATTAAAGATTACTTACTGGAGCTTGACCAATTTCAAGATCTATGGATAAGCTTTCTCTAGTAGGTCTATATAAGTATCCCAGCCGATTTTGAATGTTTCAGATATGGATACAAGTCCACTAAGTAAATGTGCAAGTGATTCTTTCTCAGTAACTTCTATCAGTGTGGGCTTCACAAGCATATCCATGCATTCCCTATTATGTACACCAAGTGAATCTAATCTTGGACTCACCAAACCTCTCAGACTTCTGGCTCTTCGAATAATCTTCTCTCTTTCATTTTCAAATTGTAGCGTCCTAAAATTGCGACACTTGCAATTTCGACTGCATTTCGGTCTTCACGATGGCAACGCAACACGCAACCTGAATGGAGACCCCGAAACCTGATTATGACACTGAAAACTGCATTTTTCAAGCACCCTGGCCTGAACCTCCTTGCACCCTGCTGTCCCGGGAGGTGGGACCAGAGCGCCCAGCGCCCTGGTCCCTCAGGACCAGGGCGCTCAGGACCAGGGCGCTCAGCGCCCTGGTCCCCCAGGACCATGGCGCCTAGCGCCCTAGTCCCTGGGTCCTATTTTGGGCCTGCTCTCCTAAGGGGACTTCGGGTCTTTTTGTTTGCAAATTGGAAAATAAACTTTCCTGGTCGGCCTAAGGTCGGGAAAATCAGTCTTTTAACCCTAATTGGCAAGTATATAAATTACATTTTCTCTCTCATTTTGGGTAGAGATGAACATAGGTGGAAATGACATTCAAGCACTCAAGCATTCAAGCATTCAAGCATACCTTCTAAGTCTCCATTCAAGGCTAAGTGTTGCATTCAAGACAAGGATTCAACCATTGAAGAGGAGATCACTTACTACATGCGACATACAAACATACAACATACAACATCTAAACCTTCGCACATAAGGATACAAACATCCTTAGAACAAGGTATTAGTACTTGTTTTACATTACAGACATTTACATTTACAGCAATTTCTCATTTCTTGGTTAATTCCAAAACCAGGGTTTGACCTAAAGGCAAACCCCTAATCCCTAACCCCCCAATCGTCTTCGCTTTTCTGTGTGTAGGTTGTAGGTACGCGGCTGAAATTGAAGATCTGGAATCCTTGTGCAGAGATGAACAGATCCCCCTTCGTTTCGCGGATTTTTCGGAGGACCGTGGCACCGGGCGCCATCGTCCTGACAACTTTTGCTCAAATTTGCAGGACAGCACCGTATCGACATTTTATTGCTAATTCTAGGTCCGCAGCTTCATCCTATATCCCGAACTTAGTTTATAAGCGAATCTTTGTCACTTTCTATGCATTCCTAGCTTAATTCTTCTATCAACATTCTTTACAAAAGAGGGTAGCCTTGCTTTCTTAACCCTTGAAACGCATTTAGCATCCAATCTTACATTGTGTGGGATTGGATCTTGTGGGTTTCAACCCCTCTTTTGAATGTAAAGTCTCTCCCCTAAGTGAAAACCATCAACCCTAGCGAGCCTCCCTTCTCTCTCCTCGGAGTTGGAAGAGGGGAGAGCAACTAGGGTTCGATTGCGATTTTCCGATTTACATTTTGGTAAACCCGATGTGAACATCCTTTCTGATTTTTCATGCTTAGATCTGAAAATTGGATTCCTTGATTACATTTCCATGTTTGATCTTTTGCAAAATTTTAGAGGTTGATTGCATAAAAACCCTAAATTTTCTTTTTGAAAATTGAACTTGTGAAATATTTAATTGTTAATGCTTGCTTCAGATCTGCCCTTCTATTACAAATTATCAATTCATACTTGTGCTTTAATTTTGAAAATTAAGTGGTTAAGTATCAAAACCCTAATTTTTGAAACCCTCTTAATTCAACCTTTGTCCGACAATTTCACTGATCAAAACATCTCCAAATCAGCTGTAACTTTGGATTCCGCAATAAAATCACATTATCTTTCATCCCTGAAAATTTGGAAAAAAGTTGCGAGGACCGTGTGCACTCCGAGCGCCATTGTCCCCGACATTTTTTCCGAAATTTCGGGAGCGAGATGTTACTGTATTTTTCTGCTAAAATCCAGAATTTTGGCTGATTTTATCAATTATAACACTTTCAAAATTACAGTCAAAGTTGGTCTTGTGATTGCTTGGTTTAAGGCTTCTAAACATTCAAAAATCATTGAAACTAAAGTTCATGTCAAAATTGTGTTTCTTACTGTCCTAAATCTGAAAAGTGTGTTTGCATTCATTCGAAATTTCAGTGTTTTATTCAAATTCTTGCATTTTGTGACTTTTGAAATTAAGTGCTTAATTACAATAACTTTGATTTCCGCTTTCAAAATTGAATTTTGCGTGAAATTGAGTCAATTTTTAAATTTCAAAACTTGCATTGCTTTTGACATTCCCTCTAAAATCATAAAATTCAAAATTTCAGTTTCCCTCTCTTTTTCAAAATTCAAATTTTGCATTTTTCGACAATCTTGATAGGGTTCAATTTTGAATTTGCAACTTTAATTTGGCCTATCTACAGATCGTAAAATCACTCAATTTTTTCAGATTAGCTCTAAAATCATCATACCTTTCATCCCTGCAAATTTCGAAAAAAGTTGCAAGGACCGTGTTGCACTCCGAGCGCCACGGTCCCGGACATTTTTTCCGAAATTTTGGGAGACTGTCGTGATTGCATTTAACAGCTTAAATCCAGAAGATTGGCTGATTTTACTGAAAATTGCTATCTCTAAATTCAAAATTTTCTCTCTCTTTCTAGTGCATGAGTTTTACAACAGTAAGCCCTACTTACACTATTCCCGTTAGACGAAGCTGTAGAATTAAGTCTCTCCGAGGTTTAACTACCGAGGAGATGGAACCTAATTTGAGTAGTCTTTTCGAGGACATGGGTAATTCCTCTAATCCTCCTAATGATGAAGAAGCTCCCCATGAGGTTTCTGTTGAACAACTTTAGAAATTGGATAACCAATTTGACAATTTTCACCAATGGATGTCTCATGAGTATCCCGATAGTCAAGCTCTTCCTTTAATTGAGGGTCTAAAACACATGCTTCAAAATGATAAGAATGGAATTGATATTTTGCGTGGTATTTCACACATTGTGAATTCGAATGTGATGCCTATGAAGAGTTGTGCCGAATCTTTAGGTTATACACAACCTCCCACTCAAGTCAATCATTCTATTCCTTTGACAACTTCTATTGCTAGCATACCTACCTTTACATCAAACATAATGACTACTTCTATACAAGATATTCCTCCTGTGATTACCAGTCATGGGGGCAATCCCTCTTCTTCAATTAATCCTCTTCCTTCATTTAATCCAACTTCTTCATTCATTCCTTCAATGAGTGTTCCTATTACATCTCCACAAATGAACATGACGCAAGGGGGCAATTCATTCAACCATTCCATTCCTCCTTGTAGTGTTCCTTTTGTCCAATCATCCCCTATGATTGACTATCATAGAGTCCCACCACCTTATTCTCTACCTTCTTTCAATAACATAACACCTCCATCTCAATCTAACACACCTAATATGAATTCTTTGACTGAAGCAACCATTAACAATCTTGCACAAACTGTCTCTTCTTTACAGCAACAAATTGCCTCTATGAATCAATCTAAGTTTAGTGTGCCCACATTCGATGTTGCGAGCCCACTTTCTCTTGACATTGTGTGAGCTATCCCTCCTAAACATTTTGAAATCCCGCATTTGGAGCTTTATAATGGTAAAGGAGATCCTCTAACACATGTTAAGACTTTTCAAACAATTTGTACTGATTTTGCTTATGACCAAAGGTTGCTTGCGAAACTGTTTACTAGAACATTAAGAGATAAAGCCCTACAATGGTATTGCTCGTTGCCTTCTTATTCTATTACTTCTTTTGAACAACTTGCAAATGCTTTCATTCAACAATTTCAAAACAATATAAGTCCTAAAGTTACTTTGATTGATTTAATGCATTGTAAACAAGGTGTTAAAGAAAAAGTGACTGATTTCATTGGTAGATATAAGCATTTGTATGCTCAAATTTCTTTTCCAGTACCTGACAATGATATTCAAAGAATCTTTATTTCTAATTTACAAAAAGATATTCGAGACAAACTTTTGTTTTCTGAGTTTACTTCTTTCCAATAGTTGTGTGCCACTCTTCACAATTATCAACTGACTATGAGTCAAATGGAACAATCACATCCTATGGCTCCGAGTGATAAGGGTGATAGCAATCAGCAACCATTTGGGAAGTTTAAACCGAACAGAGATTCCATCAAATTCAATGAAAACATCATCAACAACAATGTGAATGCAGCATCAGGTGTGCCTCCTATTTCTAAATTTTTCAAGAAAGAAAGAAAGTATACTCCTTTGAATGAATCATTGCGTAGTATTATGAATAAGTTATTGGAACAAAATGTGCTTACTCTTCCTCCTATAAGACAAATTGATCCTGCAAAGATTACTTCACCTTATTTTGATAGCAAATCTTTTTGTCACTTTCATCGTCAACCTGGGCATGATACTGAAAAATGTTTTTCTTTAAAGGGTAAAATTCAAGATTTGATTGATAACAATACTATCTCTGTTTCTGGAGTGAATGATAAAGGCAACACATCTGTAGCTCCTCCTAACCAAAATCTTCAGATTTTTACTGATCCATTACCTTCTCATACCTCTAATGCGATTGAGGCTAATGATTCCTCTCTCTCATCTGATGGTCTTGTGTCTATGACTCCGAATGTGATTAACTTTGTAGAGCAGCAAGAAAACCCTAAAGAACCTTCCATCACATTTGATTCTAGTGAAACCATTAGAGCACCTGATGGTCCTTTATACATAGTTGCAAAAGTCAAGAATACACCTTGTCGTGGAGTGCTTATTGATCCTTCGTGCATGGTTAATGTTATTACTGAGGAATTTTTTTTTACTTTGCAATTGAATCAAGTGATCTATGACAAAACAGATGTGGTTGTGAAATTATTTGATGCATTTTCTTCTCCTGCAATTGGTTCTATTACATTACCTATTGAGGTCCATAACAAATCTCTTGATGTGAACTTTGCTATTATTCCTTCATCTGAACAATTTCGTGTGAAGCTTGGCTATCCTTGGCTATCTTCCATGAAAGCTATTGCTTCTCCTATCCATAAGTGTTTGAAATTTCCCCATAATGGTGAAGTTGTTACTGTTAATCATAGTCTCTTTAAACCAGCTGAAAGAACTTCTAACATTCCTATAGATTATTTCTGGCCTAAACAATTCCAATCTCTTCCTCCGCGAAGTGATCATCTTTTCAAATCTTATCAAAAATGGAAAACAGATATGATCCTATCTCTAAGTGAACCTAGAACACCTAAGCTTGACATTCCTATCATTCTTGAGAAGGAAGTTCTTCCTTTGAAAGATAAAACTAATGTCTTTCTTCAAGAAGATTCCCAACCCATTCCTATAGATGTGACTATGTCTATGCCTAATAAACCTTCTAAAAGTAGACCTATACCTCCTCGTCATGATGGACTTGGTCTCCTTCCTAAACCAAAAATTCCTCCTTTATATGGAGCAGTTCCTCCTCCTTCCTTTTATAGAGAGAAGAGACCTTCCTCTTCTCCTATTATCCAGCCTAAGAGACCACAACCTAAACACCCAAGTGATAAGGATGAGAACATTCCTCCTCCTCAATCTTCTACACTTCCTACTAAGACTAGATGTAATCGTTCTGCACGCGAATGCCGATGAAAGCGTCGTCTTAGGGCTCAAGCAGTTGCTTCTCAAACTTTACAATCTCCAAAAACACCTTCAACAAGCATTATTCCATTTTCTCCTCAGCCGGACATTGAGCCTAAATCTCCTAAACATAAGATGCATGATGGTCTTGATCCTGTGCGAGTTAAAGATCCTATTTTTATAAATCTTGATGATGATATAGATGAAAATGTTATTCATGATGAAAATGTTACTCCTCTTGCTTCTAATAGTGAATATGAACTTGTTGATGTTGATAACCATTTATCTAACGAATTTTCTAAAGCACTTATCCTAGCTCCTAGACAAGAACAACGTGGCTCAGAACATGAACATAGCCCTTGTTTGGATCTTGTGATAGCTCCATCTGCTGTGTTGGATGTTCCTCCTCTAGCATGTTCCCTGCCTTCCCGAAACATTGATCAGCAAGATCGGGGGGTAGATGACGTGCTAGACTAGTTACATTAGCATAGCAGATTCTTTCCCCCTCTCTTTTGTTACTTCTTCTATATGTTATTCTCATTCTTCTATTTGTCATCCTTAGTGTTGTCTACTTGAGGACGATGCAAAGCATTGAGATCTCTTTTGGTCTCTCTCATGTTGACTCAAAAGACACATGTGTTCTCTTCTTCTAGGTGACCTTCCTTGATTGGGGAATGAAGAATAATTATGCATACATACATATGATATATATACATGACTTATCATACAGCATACTGACCCCGAGGAAAGTGAAGTCACCTTGTGCTTTGTGCTTTGTGTCTATTATCCTTGGGTTTATCTCACACTTGGGGGCTAAATCTTTGTGATAACGTGCTCCTTTCCTTTCTCATCTCTTATGTGTATCACTACGTTAAAACAATCACCCCCGTTGAGGCGTGTGCGATCGCTTTAACGTAGGGGGGCATACACCTTGTCTATCTCTTAAGGATACTTGAAAATTTCTTGGCAAACGTAGCTTTGCCTTGATAATTTTTGGTATTTTCTCTTGCATGACTCATAGTGAGGGAACCTTACTACTGACAGTCATGGTTCTCCCTCGTGATCTTCCCTTTTACTTTGTCAATCGAAGTCGTAAGATCCTTAGTCCACTGGGGGCTTGGTGTATCTTGCCTCCTTGACGTGGTGAAAGTCTTTCAATGTTGTCTCCTTGTACTTTACTGGAAGTATGAGCATACATACTCCCGCTAAAGTGGGGGCTAAATGTAGCATCCTAAAATTGCGACACTTGCAATTTCGACTGCATTTCGGTCTTCACAATGGCAACGCAACACGCAACCTAAATGGAGACCCCGAAACCTGATTATGACACTGAAAACTGCATTTTTCAAGCACCCTGGCCTGAACCTCCTTGCACCCTGCTGTCCCGGGAGGTGGGACCAGAGCGCCCAGCGCCCTGGTCCTGAGCTGGTCCCCCAGGACCATGGCGCCCAGCGCCTTGGTCCCTGGGTCCTATTTTGGGCCCGGTCTTCTAAGGGGACTTCGGGTCTTTTTGTTTGCAAATTGGAAAATAAACTTTCCTGGTCGGCCTAAGGTTGGGAAAATCAGTCTTTTAACCCTAATTGGCAAGTATATAAATTACATTTTCTCTCTCATTTTGGGTAGAGATGAACATAGGTGGAAACGACATTCAAGCACTCAAGCATTCAAGCATTCAAGCATACCTTCTAGGTCTCCATTCAAGGCTAAGTGTTGCATTCAAGACAAGGATTCAACCATTGAAGAGGAGATCACTTGCTACATGCTACATACAAACATACAACATACAACATCTAAACCTTCGCACATAAGGATACAAACATCCTTAGAACAAGGTATTAGTACTTGTTTTACATTACAGACATTTACATTTACAGCAATTTCTCATTTCTTGGTTAATTCCAAAACTGGGGTTTGACCTAAAGGCAAACCCCTAATCCCTAACCCCCCAATCATCTTCGCTTTTCTGTGTGTAGGTTGTAGGTACGCGGCTGAAATTGAAGATCTAGAATCCTTGTGCAGAGACGAACAGATCCCCCTTCGTTTCGCGGATTTTTCGGAGGACCGTGGCGCCGGGCGCCATCGTCTCGACAACTTTTGTTCAAATTTGCAGGACAGCGCCGTATCGACATTTTACTGCTAATTCTAGGTCCGCAGCTTCATCCTATATCCCGAACTCAGTTTATAAGTGAATCTTTGTCACTTTCTATGCATTCCTAGCTTAATTCTTCTATCAACATTCTTTACAAAAGAGGGTAGCCTTGCTTTCTTAACCCTTGAAACGCATTTAGCATCCAATCTTGCATTGTGTGGGATTGGATCTTGTGGGTTTCAACCCCTCTTTTGAATGTAAAGTCTCTCCCCTAAGTGAAAACCATCAACCCTAGCGAGCCTGCCTTCTCTCTCCTCGGAGTTGGAAGAGGGGAGAGCAACTAGGGTTCAATTGCGATTTTCCGCTTTACACAAATGAAAAAAATTGGTTCTCCAAAGTCAAAATTTGTCCATCAATAGATGTTGTAAGTGAAGTTAGTCCATCAAAAGAATTATCAATATTAGTAATCTTTTCTTCTAACTCTTTTATCCTGTTATCTACATTTGCTGTAAGAAATTCTATATTACAACAGACCCTATAGATGTTAGTACACTATTTCAAAGAATTTTCAATAAGTATAAGTTTCTCTCCAATCTTCCTCTTTTGTGTCTCAATAATCTGGTAAAAAGCAGCTCTCTTAGCCAATGTAAAACTTTCAAGTGCTTACCAGTCAGAAATCTATTGTAACGATTGAAAGTTTTTAGAGATGTGTTATGTCAATACCTTAAGCTTGCCGGAAGGGCTTGCTTTATTTTCAATCATATATTAACGAATCAATCTATGTAAAACTGTTATTGACTAATCTATTATTCCTTTTTCTGTAGATCCCTCAATCATTAGCTTTTGAGAAGCCATCATCATTAGCTTTGTGGGACTCATCTCTATGATTGATTTCTTCTCAACTTGAGAAGTGTCAATTGCCAAACCTTTTGTTGAGGAATCAACTGCCAGTTTAGTCTCCTTTATTTTTTCTTTCTTTTCCTTATCCTCTCTCAGTGTATCCCTTTTCTCATCCTCTTTTACATCAGTGGCTTTGCCACTTGGTGCAATATTTGTTACTGCTAGTGGATTATTATCGACAATATTATCAATATCATGTACATGATCTATATTACCTTTCTCAGACTATACAAATGTTATCTCTGTTGATTTAGCTTGTACACTCTCATCAATTTTAGGTTTATCTTCTGGTGGAGTCTATAAACTCTTATTATCTACCAATTCATTCAAAATTTCATTTGAGCTTCCCAAAATTCTTTTTCCTTTGGATCTGTCTGGAATGGTGGGAGTTGTTTCCTTAGCAAATTCTTCTTAAGAAGTAAGGAAATCAAGATTCTTTTGGAAGAATTTATCCCATCCTTCTCTGGTCTCATTTATTATTTCATTGACTCTACCCATCATTAAGATTATTTGTTGGGGTTTGCTGCTAAAGATTGTTCTATTTGCAACTTCTATATATCTTTTTGTTTCCTCATTATTTATAGAAACAAAAATATTCAAAAGTTCAACTTCTTTAATGTCTTTGTCCCTGTAAACTGCATCTAATCTTCTTGCATCCAACTTATTATACAAAGATAAAGGAATTTCCTTCAAACTCTCTACCAAAGCCTTCTTATATATGTCTAAATGCAACAAAATTGCTTCTTCTATTTCATTTTGTTCATTGTCATCTAAATGCTCATATAAATTTGACACATTCTTCAAAATTCCATCTTAAGTTACCTCATCTATTAATTCTACACAAGTCATATTACCGGATTCAGTTGCTTCATCACTCTTTTTGTTCTTTTTGTTGGGGGTTGCAGGAGCTGATGGAGCTGACTTCCTTTTTTGAGTAGGTTTCCTTGCCGGAGGTGTGGATGTTGTTGTTACCTTTCTTACTAAATTCCTCCTTGGTTCAACCTTCTCTCTTCTACTAGAGGCTTATCATTTTTCTTCCTATGTACCCTTCTAAATGCAAGGGGTTGATTATCCTCTATATCAGAGTGAGAAGTGATAGGAGATATGAAATTTTCTTTCCTCTTTACCTCCGGAGCACTTTTCACTACAGTTGTTGTAGTTGTCATTGCCGATTGATCTACTAGTTTAGATCCAGAACTTAGTTCTATATCTATCCTGTGAATTACATTTTGGATGAAGCCAGACATTTTGTCTCTTTTCTTTTCTCTCCTTTTCTTGTTGAAACCAATTTTAACTTCAAGAGCCTTCTCCTCAGCAGTACCAAAGTATTCAGCCTTATCATCCAAAGGAGCATCAATCAACATTTTAGCATATAGTTCCAAAATGTTGTCATCAACTAGGTTCCACCACTTCCATGAGATTCTCATCCATTTTTACCATGAAGTAGATTTCAGTGGAGTATTTCTCCACAATGTGTTTGGCGATTCTCTCCCTTAGTCTCATGTCCTCTTGGAAAGATATAAATAGGCCCCATAACTTCCCATCCCTATTGCTACCAAGACCGATGATTGTATCTTTAATCCGCATGCCTATCGGTATGTCACGAGCCCATCATTTCTTTCCTAAACCCGACTGCTCATTCATGAAATACAACATCAACCAAAGAATAAGTTTGCCAAACCGAAATGTTCCTTTCTTAACACCTTTGATTTTTATAAGATTTATCATTAATTCAATTCTTAAGCATTCACACAAATCATACTTTCCTTCATTCTTTATCATTTGATATGCCACATGGATAAAGGAATTGGCAACAAAGTTCAATTGACTTGATTGTGTTACCTTGTATCTAATGATCATGCTAGCAAATTTTACATTTGTATCTTTGATGGTGCTAATCCTTATTGACCTTCCATCATGGGTTGCGTCGGTGAGCTTTTCAACCTCAGTGTTGGAGATCTTCTTCCTTGGTTCCTGCCCAACTTTGGGTAAGTCAGTGACTGCCTGAATTAATTCTTTGCTGATCATGTGAGGTCAATCCAACTAGATGAATTCATTATGGACCCTGCTCAGAACATATCTAATCATTTCATCCTTGAATTCATGTATATACAAGATTCCCGTTAATCCTAGGTCTTCAATGATTTGATATTCCAGTTTGATTGTTCTGAAGTTGCCTAGTATCACAGATTGATACATTCCCTTGATTTCCTCAATGCCTAAATCCTTCAAAGTGCAATGAATATAAGCCCTGACATCTTCCACATAAACTACGCCATCAGGAACCCTCGAGAATGTGCCAGAAGAGTCTTCCTTCCTTTCTATTTGAGGAACTTCCTTGAAAATAGGTCTAAGCCTATCCTTAACCTCGATAACAGTGGTATTCACAATGAAAGTAGGACCAGATGATGATCTAGATGCCATTTCAAAGAAACACTTGGATAACGATCATTGGTTGAAAGATCTTTATTACTTCTCAGATAATTGCTGGAAATCTTTTAAAATTTCTTTGCTCACTTTTGATCACCTATGATTCTCCTTTGCTTCACTTTTGTTTTCTTGAGTGCTAGGTGAGTGAAAATGAGTCCATTTTCTCTTTTTATCAGTGAGTAAACCCTAATTCTTCACTATCATAAATGCTTAGCAGTGCGCCCTACCCAATGTCAGTTTTACAGTTTTATGCTACATAAACCTCCATCAATGATCAATACAACTTTCCAGATCTCTTTTCGAGGAATATGCAAGATTTGTAATGAATTTTCCAACCCCTAAGTCATCTACCTCAGTTACCGGTTGAATTTCCTACCGGTGCAGGAGTTCTCTGTTCTCCTGGTGGAGTTACTGGTGCAGTTACAATTGTAGTTGCATTTCCACTTGGTTATTTAGACTTTCTAACCCATCTCTTTGTGTGATCTTATTGTAATTCATCTACCTTCTTCTTTCCTTTGTCATTTTATCTGTCATTGCTAATTGGTTTAGTCTTGCTTCTATAGTACTTAGCAATATGACCTATTTTTTTACATGCATAACATGTAACATTGTTTTTCTATATTGATTTTCCATATTCGATGTCATTCCTTGATCTGCATTGATTAGCCAAATGTCCAAACTTTCCACACACATGACACTTAACATTCATTCGACAATCTTCTGACTTATCACCATATTTCTTGCAATTTATGCATTGACCAGGAACTAAATTGTAGTTTTGCTTTTCTCTATTTCTACATTGTTTAGCCATATGCCCAAATTTATTACAAACAAAGCATCTACCATTGAATTTGTAAGCATTAGATTGCCTTACCAGTTTCCTCTGCATATTGGTTGTTTGATCTTCATTTG